>NC_068971.1:17947424-18298655 GCF_016808095.1 Vigna angularis
GGCAGCAAAGGTTGCCCACCAAATGTTGTGTCCTATAATATTCTTATAAATGGATTACTGAGAGCTGGAAGATTTCGTGAGGCTTCTGATTATGTTAATGAAATGTTGCAAAAAGGGTGGAAACCAGATATTATCACATATAGTATGTTGATAGATAGTCTTTATGAGAACAGGATGGGGGAGGCAGCCGTTAGGTTGTGGCATCAGTTTCTTAACACAGGGCATATGCCTGATATTACTATGTACAACATTGTCATTCATAGACTTTGTTGTTCTGGGAAAGTGGAAGATGCTCTGCAGCTTTATTTAACGATGAGGCAGAGGAAATGTATTAGCCTTGTGACTTACAATACCATTATGGAGGGTTTTTACAAAGTTGGAAACTGCAGAATGGCATCAATGACTTGGGATCACATCTCAGCAGATGGGCTACAGCCCGACATCATCTCGTATAATATTACTCTTAAGGGGCTCTGTTCTTGTGGTAGAGTAACAGATGCAATGGAGGTTCTAAATGATGCTTTGGCGCATGGTGTTCTGCCAACGGCCATTACCTGGAACATATTAGTTAGAGCATTGATATTTTTCTGATGTGGACTAATTTTTTAATATAATTTTTTCAGTATTTTTCCACTAGTTGACAACATCAGCTACAAGCCTACTAGTATTATACTAAAACACAAGTATTTTACTGGTCTCTCACAGGAAATGGGATTCCGGAGATGTTTAGGTATGCGACCAAGCAGCATTTTTGAGCATGCTTGTCATATTACGCTTCCAGATAGCGTTTTGAAGGAAATTTAAAGGCCCTGGGCAAACAGCTGCTGGCGATGGACTACATCTAATACACAGGCACATTACGGTATTAGGTACTTGGGTGCAATGCAGCTTGTCTCTAGGATGCCTAAATTTTGGAGTTGACTGAACAGAAAAGGGTAATTTGTTTGGATTTTTGGGATATTTATCTGCCTCAGGCCTTATTGGGAATTTCAGGCAGCAATTACTATACTTTTCTAATTGATTAGCCATGCTGTTAAGCTGTACAGAAATTAGTAACATTTTTGTAGTTATTAGTTCTCGTTAATTGTTTATATGACAGGAGATACAGAGATACAAGTTAGCTTCCAAATGTACATTTCTAAAAGCTAGGATGATGATAAAAGTGTGTTTTTCTGTTTTAACAAAAGATATGAAAGAAAAGCATCGCACGGTAACCCAGTTACCCAGATTTTGGTGATTGTAGTTATATACCAATATCTGTTGTTGTTGATGCCAAAACAAAGCTGCATGATGTTATCAGGCCCAAGTTATAAGCTTCCACCTGGGTTTATTGCTCATGCAATATCCTTTAATAATTGTATTTCCCAGAAACTCGCAGTCAATCTCAGTAAAAAATTGAACTTCAGTTCTTTTTCTCTTCAGTATTGGCCTTTCTTATTTTTCCAGTTTCTGATGACATCGACTGTTCATAGATGAGCTGAGAAACTAAAGCCAGAACAATAGCTCCAAGAACTGCTTCCTTCCTCCAATCAGTTGATGGTGAGGCAATAGAATCAACTATTGCAAAGGTAAGAAGGCCAATAAAGAAGAGGTAAATGCCTTTTCTTGTTCTGCTACCAGCTTTTTCTCGGGTTACATTTTTTATTTTTTCCGCCTCCTCTTTAGCTTTTGCTATGTCAACAGGTGCTTTCTTTCTAAGGTTCTTAAAGAATAGCCCTTCGTTTCTTCCATCCTCCATTTGAACTTCAAATTCATGCAGTTCCTTTTCGCGCTCCTTAATCTCTTGTCTGAAGAGTTCTGCAGATTCCTCAAACTCTACCTTCTGGCTCTCTATGTTTGCTGTTATCTGCCGAACACAAATGAACACAAGAAGAGGTCATTACTAAAACACCTTTCGCATGTAGATTTTTCTTCATCCTTGCTTGATGATTGATCGGTTAGTGTATTTGGCACAAGAGACACAGTTTTGCCAAACCATTGTTTAAGCCTTTTCCTAACCAAAACAAAATACAAAATTTCAATAAATAGTTAACTCAAAAGTTGAAGCGTACTCTGGCACTAGCTTCATCTAATTCTTGGAGGGCATCTTCTCCAATCTTGTCAAACTCAGCCTTGGCTTCTTCACCAAATTTGGCTAAATATGCAGATCTATCGTCTAGATAATTTGTGAGTCGGACTTTTTGAGTTTGAAGAATGGCAATTTGTGCTAGCAGTTCTTGTTTACGTATATCTCCTGGTTGGGGAGCTTGAGAATCAGATTCATTGGACTTGCAGAGACATATAGTATAACCTTTTGTGTTGAGGATTCTGCTGCTGTGGATATTATACTTGATATTGGTAGGAGTGGAAGGATGAATGAATTTGAGGGCAATCATCTTTTCATGACAGTGGAAGCATGTGTTTGCATTGCATGGGTTGGAAAACAATCAAGGGAACCAAGGGAGAAAGGGGGCTCTTCAGGACCAGAATTTTAGTTGCGCAGGCTTCCAGTATTTTGGACCTCTTGTTTTCTGGACATTATCTGTACAAGGGGAAGGAGACATTTTTATTAGAAAGATAGAACTATGTTAGTACTTTATCGCACGGTTCAAATTACGGATGTTGTGCACAATCCAAATCAGACTTATGAGCCAAAAAAAATGTATATTTTAATTGAATTTATTTTATATTCTTATTCATGTTTCTTTATTTTAAATCCAAATTTAAAAATCAATTTATTTCAATTTAGATTGAACCAATATGAATGAACATATGATTTCATTAATTATAATACTATTCACACTTGTTTAAGTAAATGTTCGTTAAAGTTTTCCTCTTTACTCTTATATCGTAAATTGTATTACTTTTATTTTTGTTATAAGGCACACTATTGAAGTCCAAAAACGAGGTAAATTATTTAATTTCATTAAAATATTGAAAGATGGTAAATTATTTAGTAAAGCAAAGTAGGCAAAATAAAATCTTTGAAAGTGTAAAGTGTCTTATACAAATGATCATCCATAATTTTTAAATGATATATATAGAGGGTTAAATATGTTTTTTTTCCCTCAACTATCAAGCGATTTTGGGTTTCGTTTCTCTTTCAAATTTTGTTTCACTTAGATCTTTTTTGTTAAGGAAACTATAATATTTAGTCCTCCAAAATCAACGACGTTAAATTTTCAGTGAACTGACTAACAGTGTGCCACGTTGTTAGCCATGTTTCATGCCACGTTAGAAATTAAAACTCTAAAATTCAAGTGAAAATACCATGGCTAACGACCCTCCTCCATCTCTCTACCTCGACCTCCATCTCCCACACCACCACCTCCTCCCTACTGATAACAGTTGAATTCACCATTATTTGATACTTAATTTTGATACTAAAAACAACATTTTTTACTTAGAAACTAGCTTGAAATCGTAATTTTGTGTGAATAAGAGAGTTGAAGGTGAATTTAATGATATTATGCTAGATTTCCTTGTTTTCAACAGGAATTGAGATGATTTGGAAGAAGAGTTGAAGTAGTAAGGAGTTGGAACTCAGGAAGAGCTAGAAAAGCATCAGAAAGGAGGAACGCAACAACGCTGAGCATCATTTCAGGGGCCTTCAGCACCGGATTACACTGTCTCTCGCTTGACTGCCCTTTTTCTGGAGCCCTCAGCGCAAGAAGTCCCTGTCTCGCGCTTGGGCGCCCTTTTTGGGGCTCTAAGCGCCAGTTTCTTGAGTCGCACCACGCCTGCTTGCCTTATGAGATGACCCTAAGCGTCATATGATCCTGTACGCCGCCTGGGCGCTCTAGGACGCTGAGCGCCAGTTTCGTGGGCTTGGACCTATTTTCTGTTATTTTTATGTTCTATTTAAGGACTTGGACGTCCTAGGGTTCACATCTTTGGACGAAATAGGCATAGAAGCACACTCTTTGATCCCTCAGAGGCAGATTTTGATGCAGAAGCTCCTATCTTCAACTTCTAGGTTTTATCTTTCATTCTTTTTCCATTATTCATCTAGTTTCATCATGTCAATGATGAACTAAACTCTATTTGTTGTTGGGGAAGGATGTAAACCTTTATAAACTCTCATGTATTGAATTGATTCTTGATTATATATGCTTCTTTCATTAATTGTTAGGGTAATTCTTCTTCGCTCATTGCTTGCTTTGTTTAACTCATTCATTAGCATGATGTATGATTTGCATGAGTACCGGAAGGTATCTTACAATTCAGGTTTTGGAGAATTATTCCCAGAAGCAGTATTGCTCAAGAATGGGGGTATGAGTTCTGGTTGTCTTAAGCTTCTGTTCGTAAGAATCAATTATTAGGGATGACGAAAGATGTTATGATCTATAATTAAGGATAGGCTTTCTTCGCCGAGGAATCGAGTTTTAAGTATTTTAGATAGTGACATTGACATTATTGAAGAAGTAGAATTCGTATATACATGAGAGCAAAATAGGTGAAATCTAACCCCAACAACATATTCATCCCATAAAATCAAATTCGTTCATCTCTGCACTTTTGTCCAATTGAACAAGTTGCATGCATATTTACTTTTCTGTATTTGCATTTTACACCAAAAGAGTTTGTTTTCAAGTCTTATTTAATCAAGAAATCACATAATTGTTTAGGCCGTGAGTCCTTTGGAAAACAATACTTGGTCTTACCATGTTTATTACTTGATACGATTCGGTACACTTGCCGGAGTTTTAACACCCGCCTTCCACCTTGGCCCCATCGTCCTCTATCGCCCTCCGTCTCCTTTCGGGAAAGCCTCTCATCCTCGTTCTCTCCGTTTACAACGGCCCAATGGGCCACACCTCTTAGCACCATCTCTGTTATCCTCACCTTCCTATCCAAATCTTTGAGATTTGTTCCATGGTACACTGGAACAGTACCAAGACTCACACCCAAACCCAAATAACTCATTTTTCATTCTCAGATCAACACTCCAGTACAAGAAGAGAAATAGTAAGACAAAACAAAAGTGAACAGTACCTCTCCAAGAATACATAGAAATTATGAGAAAGATGAAAGGAACAGAACTACATTACGGGAAACAGGTTTTGACTTCAATGAGGCAGTTGTAGACAGGAGGAGGGCCCGGATTACCTTTTCTATTAGAATAAGGAAAGGAATCGCTTTGATTGCTTGCGACAGCTTATCGATGCTCGTTAGCGGTGAAGTCCCTCAAACCAGAAGTTTCAAAAGTGGGCCTACGAGAGAAATGAACTTTACATACTGATATCGCATACCGAGGGGAAGGCCTAATTGTACCACTCCCCCTTACCTTCCGCCTGAACTGATAGAAGTTGGCTTGAGCTGAGCGTCTCTTACAAAAAAGGTGCCCTAGTCGCCTCGGTGGAATGCATTGAAGAAAGGAATCCACTCTCAACCCTCTTTTTTATTGGGGAGGAATGAAATGCTACCAATCTAAGAGGGCCTTGTTGGAAGAAAGGGATAAGGTTTGCATCGTCGCTAGCAAATTTTGTCCAGTAATGGAAGTAAAGAGGTGATAACGCTAGCTTCAAGACTGCAACATCTGGTCATAGCCAAGCCATTGTCACTTAGCGCATACGGGAGCTAAAGCAGCAGGAATTGGTCAACGAGTAGGAAGACTTGGAAAAAGGTGGCTAACACTAATATGCCTATCAACTACTATGGTGGTCATCATCGTTATGGCATGCACTGTGGCATGTTCTATGGTGCCTAGCCTATGTTGCTGGCCAACTACAGATCGATAGTGAGATTATGATGGAGACAGGTTTTGACTTCAATCTAATTGCAATTTCATTTTTATAAATTCACAAAAGACGAAAGGTGGAGAGCTACATGCTGGTGATTTCTTCACTCAAGTCAAGACTGATTTATCATGCTGGTGATTTTTATAAACATTCTTAGGGTTCTATGATGCGATTTCTTGATTAGGGTTCTGCAATTTCTGCAATTTTTGCGATCACAATTAGAGTTCTACGATTTATGCAATCGCAATTAGGGTTCTGTGATTTCTGGATTTCTCTACTTCTTGGTTGCTTCTGGTTTGTGATTTTGTGTTCTCTCCAGGTTTTTGCTCATGGAGGAGATTGTAGGTTTTCGCTCATGGAGGAGATGATGGTCATCTTGTCTCGCAAGTTGCTTTCTCTGTGTTGATGAGAAGAAGAGGATGAAGTTGATTGAGCGTCAAACAAAAACCTCTGTGTACACATGGCATGAAACGTGGCATACCGTTAGCCAACTCAATAAAAATTTAACGCAGTTGGTTTTAGAGAACTAAATATTATAGTTTCCTTAAGGAGAAGGATAAAAGTGAAACAAAATTTGGAAGAGGGACGAAATCCAAAAAATGTTTGGGACGAAACACACACACACATATATATATATATATATATAAAGTGATTATGGTCTTTATAATATTTTAAAACGATTTTAATTCTTCATAAATAAAGGTTATAAATAAAGTTTATATAACATGACACAACTTTATTTCATTTCATTCAAAAATCGTCATAACATGACATGATTTTTGTTTATTTCATTCCATAATTGAAATTGTTTAAAGCTACAATGATTTCACTTTTAGATAATATTTTATAGACGTCGTCAATACTTAACACAAATTTATCTATAATAGATGTTTATTTATAATAGAGTCGTTTCTGTTTGACACGACTTCTTTTTTATAAAGTTGTATCATACGAAATTCTCTTAAAACTTTGCAGAACCATTAAATTTAGCTTTTAGTGGAAGTCAGGTGTAGATATAAGGGTTTAGAAAGTTCAGAAAGTGAAAGACAGGTGTGTGTAGCTGGTTGGTCGATCGGTTTTTTACGGTAGTATATAGGCAAAATTTTCAAACGTTGAGCCACTTTTGCATGCACCTCTTCTCTCCAAATTTCTGAGTTTCTCTTCCTTCTCTCTACAATCCTCCTTCTTCTCTCTAAAAATCCTCACTTTCTCCTTATTTTGATCATCATCTAGGCCGTGTTTGAGTTCTTCCTTGGTGACAAGAGTTTCTTTTCCATCAATCTAGTTGTTGTGTGAAGTGGTGGGTTGCTTTAGAAGTGGTTGCTGGTTATTCAAAGTGGTGGAAGCTTAGGAAGTGCCTAATTTATTCAAGGTAAAGGAAGCTAGTGATTTAATTATATTTTTCTGTGTTTGGAATTGATGTGTGTACGCTTGCATGTATGAATAATGGTAGGTTTGATTGAATTGTATTCAATTTATGTGTTTGGCCAAGACATGTGAACTGGGTTGGAATTTTCTGTTGTAGAACGTTCGGTCAGTTCTGTTTGGGAAGAGAGTATGTGAAAATGTGAGTGGTGAGCAGTGTGTAATAGGTTCAGTGGAATAGGTTTAAAATAAATTAGAAATCAAGTTTGGAAGTTTTAGTAATTAAGGAAAAATATCTTGTTTTGGTTTAAGGAGTATTATTCAGAGTTTTGGTTGTTGACCGCTCGGCGATGTTACGTACTCAGTCATTAACTGGGTTCGGTCTATTAGAGGTATTATCTATGTATGCCCGTTTGGTCTAATCACAGTGTTCTAATATTAACCTAGTGTTCGGTCTGGATTGAGTATCCAATAATCTCTAAGTACTTGGTCGAGTATAGTGTTCGATATAAGTTTTTAAGAGTTTTGGTTTGAGCTATGAGGGTACGGTTTAAAGTTTTTCGGTTTGGGCTAAGTTTCTAGTTGTTGGTTTCTATAGTGGTCGGTCTATAATAGCATTCGATCAATTGTTTCTATTTTGTCTCTTATGAACCGTTCAATACTCTCGGTTGGGTAGTGTGAAGGTGTTCAGTCTCCAACGTTCATATGTTCTCCTTATTTTGTGAATGAAATTATAATTGATGAATGATAGATTATGTTAAACATGAGAATGTTGGACTTTTGAATATTTTGGAAGAGAATTCCAAGGTGGAATGTCTCGTGTATGGTTATTGAATTGTAAAGTATAAATATGGATATGCTAAGCTGGCGTTCATCCTAAAATTCTATGAGTATCATTCTCACATAGAGAGAGGTATATCATTTGTGAGAATAGCAGGAGGTCCTACCACCTCAGGGTGCCTAGGTAGGTATCGTGGGATTAACCTTGGGTAGTAGCTTGATTGGTGTCAGCTGTTACACTACCACAAGTGCAATGTAGCTACATATTCATACAATCTGGATGGTCAAGCTATAGTGTTCGGTTTATATACATAGATGAATGGTGGTGTTTGATCTATCTGTGATTAATTGTAGTCAATGTTTGTATGATGTACTGTTCGGTTTCATATGTATTGAACTTGTATGAATTGTGTATATGTGCTTATAATTAAATTACATTAGCTTATGTTAGGACTGCTCGATTAACTTTTCTTTTGCAATGGTCATCCTATGGATGTGAGCAGAAGGTGATGAGTATTCGGTGGAGCAAACATTGGAAGGCGAGGACCCTGTTGCTTAAGTTAGGACCGTTTGGTCATCAGTTGTGTATAGTTTTAGAATGGACCGTTCGTTCAATAGGTTTAACTTATCTTTTGTAACTGATTGGTTTATACAGGGTGTTGTATCACCGTTCGGTTTATGTCTTTCACTTGTATCAGACTTATGTTACTTTGTAAAGTTTTTAAGTTTTATGGTTATTTTGGATAACTGTAATGTTAAATACTTTACTAACTCCTGATGAACTGATCTATCTTATTATTATATGTGATTAATCTATAAGACAGTATTATGCTATATTTTGAGATGTTACAAAACTAAATTACAATGTGATTTTTTTTTCTTCAAATAAGTTTTTAGTTTTATAGATTAAATTATTGTTTAAGTTCATAATAAACACCAATCAACCTAAATATTTTATTGGTGTGCTGATATGTGAATTGTATTCAAGTTGGATTACTAATGTACTATACTTATGAAAAAGAAAAAAACCTTTACTGTGCGACCTACAATACTAACATTTCACAACGAAAATATTAACATTTTTATCTCAATTTTTGTCACTAAAGCTCAAAATTTTAACTTTTCGTGATTAGACAGACCAGTTAAATGAAAAAAAAGCAATGAACCGATTTAATGTTTGATCCCCTAAAATTATAAAACAAACCTTCAATTGAAAAGTCTAAAATTGGAAAAAAAAAATCCAAAGCAAGTCAACATTTTTTTAATTTAATTTTATTTCTATTATTTTCTAAAAATAAAGATGTAAAACATTTATCATTTTACAAAGAAACTTATCATTTTAAAAAAATAATGTTATGTATGGTTGAAACTTACACTTAAATGTTAAAATACATTTAATTTTTTATAAAACATGTTATTTTAATTTTTAGTAATATTAAATTGAGATATTATATTTTTCTAATGTTATTTATTTGTATATTATTTAATTATCTGTACTGTTTTATTAATAATAGTAAACGATGAGCCAGTGTATATTGACTGATTTAATGATTAATCTGATTTTTAAAAATAATTTTATTTAAAAATAATTTTAAATTGAATAAAAAGTTAGTTTTTACTAAAATTAATTAAAGTCTTAAATATTTTAATTTCAAATTAAAATCTTGAAATAATTTTTCATTTTAAATCAACTTGTGGTAGATTTAATGAAAAATAGAAAAATAAATTGAATAAATATTAAATTAGGAGAAAATATAGTATAATTTATAATATATTTAAATAGTATAATATTTTATACAGCCTATTTAATAACCTTTTTCGGGCTAAACAATTGTCTTTTTTTTTTCTTTCGTATTCTTCCGATTGAAGAAAATAGTATTGGTTGACAACAAGCTCTAAAAGACATTATATTAAGAATTTAAGTATAAGTATAAATTTTGTATTAGGTATAAGGTCTAAAAGACACCAAGCTCTATCATCCTTTCTGGCTTAAGCATGAAGTTATATTTAGATTATCTAATTTATGGGTATAGAAAACAAGAGACAATTCAAAATTTAATAAGTCAAATAAATTATATTTGATCCAATGAATGCACTATTTATTTTATCATTTTTAATACTTTTTCTTTTTAAAATAAGGTATTAATTGTAAGAAAAGGTAACACAAACATCAAGACCAAACCCACTGAATTGGCACAAAAGGTTGTACACGTAAGTTTAAAGGAAAAAAGAATCCAAAAAACTAATAGAACTATTTTTAACATACCAAACATTCAAAATAGCATGTATACAAATAATTGTTCAAGAAATTTATGCAATTCCAATATAAAAAGTACTAAACAATCTGCAGCAAATAGAGCTATCAAACCTGAAGCTATTTTGCAGCCACATTCTTGTATCTGTACCTCTTTGCAATCCAAAGGAACACAAGAAAATTGAGAAAGCTGAGAGTGGTCAAAAGCCAGTAAAAGTAATCAAGATGGCCTCTATTTAGATTGTCAGGGATCCAACCAAGACTTCCATGTCTTGTGGTAATCTTAGTAACAATGGTGAGAAGCAGTGTGCTGGCATAATTTCCCACGGCATTAGTTGTAAGAAAGAGAGCCATACCAAAGCTTCTCATGGCATCTGGTGCCTCACCATAGAAGAACTCTAAGGAACCAATGTTGGTGAAAACCTCAGCACATCCAACAATAAAATACTGTGGCACTTGCCAGAAGATTGACAAGGGGATGGTCTTAACATCATAGTAGTTGTTCTTCCTGATAATGTCAAGGCGAACAACTTCCAGAATGCCAGAAACAACCATGGCTATGGTGGAGATGACAAGGCCAATTCCCATTCTTTGAAGTTGTGTGAACCCTTGTTTGTGGCCAGTGAACCTTCTTGCATATGGAACAATGATGCGGTCGTACAAAGGAACCCAGAAAATGACACTTAGTGTGTCAAAAATGGTGAGGGATGCAGATGGGATTCTGAAGTGAGGGCCAACGTGCTGGTCCATTGTGTTGCCTTGTAGAACGAACATGGTGCTCATTTGTCCATAGACAGCTGCAAAGGCAATCAATGATGCCCAAACTGGGAGTAAAGAGATCACTGATTTTAGTTCCTCAACTTGTGTCACAGTGCAAAGCCTCCAAGGATTTGGCAAACCTCTGCTAATGTCAGATTGGGTTTCTACCGCTGCCTTATCCAAACACCTAGATGGAATCATCAACATGTTTTGTGTTCAGAAAAGACGCAATAATAGACACAAGAGTAATATTTCATCTAGAAGTTTCTTTGATAACTCACTTGAAGCGGTTTGTGTGATCAAGCTTGCGGCTACCTTTGATGACAGATTCTACATCTACTGTCTCATGAAGAAGAGACTTATCATCTGGCACTTGAATGTTAATTTTCCTTAAGACTGCAACTATGACTTGACAAATCCTTGTAAGGGGACTGCCTCCAGGTATTTGAAGTCTGTAGAGTCTACTACCACTAAAGAAAAATATGACTGCAATGATCATTGCAACAGCAGGAGCTCCAAAACCCCATCCCCATCCAATATTCATTTGTATCCAAACTAATACCGAAGAAGCAACAAGTGCACCGATATTGATAGAGAAGTAAAACCAGTTGAAGAAAGAGCTCTTCCTTATTGCCTCTTTCTTGTCGGAGTCATCAAATTGGTCTGCACCAAAAGCTGAGACACATGGTTTGATGCCACCAGTTCCAAGAGCAATCAGGTAGAGTGCTATGAAGCAAGCTGAAGTTTGGGCTGATGTTGGATTGCAGCCATTAGCATCACATGATGGCTTTATTCCAGGGGCAGAAGCAGACAGTGTTAAAAGTGTCATCCCCTGCATAGTAAACAAACATGCATTCACAAAAGCTTATTCATGTCATTGTTCTCAAACCATATGAAACTGAACATATTGTTGGCTAAATTGAGTTGAAACTTGAAAGCAACATAATTGGAATTCAAGAAACAAGGACACAATGAAGTGTGAAAACTAAATGTTAACATGGGACACAAACAAGAAAATAAATTTTTCTGAACTTACAATGGCATAGATAACTGAGAAAGAGGCAATTGTCCAATATCTTCCTAGGTACGAATCGGCTAGAAAGGCTCCAATCAGTGGTGTGATGTAGCACGTGCCAGACCAGGTTGTGACATTATTTGCAGCGGTTACATTTCCCTGGTTGAAACGTTCCTGAAGATAGTTCACCAGGTTTGTACTCATACCATAGTATGCTAATCTCTCACAACATTCATTTCCTGCCACAAAATGGTTTAACTAAAATTCAGAATCTTAGGATCTTCTTGTTTTAGTACAAGCATATGCACTAAATTTCAGAACATTATGCACTTGAGACAACGAAATTAACAAAATGAAATGAGTACCAAGAATAAAATAGCAAGCTTTCCAATTTCCAGTCTTTTTCTTGTTGGCAGGTTTTCTGGAGATGGTAATGGTCCCGTCTTGTGTGTATATGCCATCTTCTTCCATAGTGTAAATCCAATTTCCTATTGTCTGGTTCTTCTTTCTCTGTTATCCCTTCAAAGACTCAGTCACCTACAAAAAAAAAATCAATTTCTTGGCTTCCTGAGAGAAGTGAATAGGTGATAATCATCACCATAGAAACAAGGAGACAAAATTGTAAATTGAATTGGTCAATTGGGATATTTTGAATTAATAGAAACAGGAACAATGATATAGATAAAAGTGGACCCCTTAATTTCAAACTTCCACAACAAATAGTGTCGGATTAGTTTCGGATAACACATAATTTCTTTTGTCCTTTTTGCAGCATGCGCGTAATGATATCACAATCACCCTAAAAGCCTACCGCATGATAGCAACACCAAACAGAAACCATAAATTCCACCATTATATGCGGAATGCATATTCCACTTTCTCACTAAGAAAAAGCTAAGCAGTTACAGAAAAAATAAATCTCTATAACAGAACAAAAAGTTTGTATGATTGAGATTGGCTACAATTTTCTCCCACTCCTCTTTTTCCAGGAGTGAAGGCAGAGTTTTCACACTACCAAATGACACTAAAATTCATGGGATATGATGGAAAAAAACTGAAGACTATCAAACAAAAATATCAAATAACACAGTTTAAAGCAAAAACAAAAACAACAACTGAGAGTTACGTAAAGGTTAAATTTGTGGAACATGGTTTAAGATGAAAATAATAACACCCGTTTAAAACTCAAAACTCCATCAGAGGAGTTACTTACATCCCTCAGCACTCTTCAATCAGAAATAGAGTTTCAATACTCTTCAAAGCAAGATTACAATTTCTGATAGAAGAAAACTGCTATAAATAACTAAAAATGTGAGCTTTCTCAAACTACACAATACAATAATATTTGAACATCCATGGAGAAACCAATAATCAGTATTAGTTAAAACTTACAAGAATTCAAGAGACCCATCAAACTGAAAACCAAAACTGATGAGAAGAAAGAAAGAAAGAGAAGAGAAGAATATAGGAAGAAGGAATGGAAGTTCATAAAAGTAGAATCGAGCAATCTTATTAGTAGCACATGGGAAAGGTGTTTCAACCTTTGTCGAGAGTGACCGTGTACAGCAAAATACGACCAACACTACAAACCGCTGTGCCAAAGTGTTTAGCTATCGTCAAATTATTTGCGTTAAAATGCGTCACGCTTTATCCAATAATGTTCACTTTTGTGGTCTCGTGTATTTTGTAAACTTCATCATTTTTAGGTACATGTTCATTTTTATCAGTATTTAGGTAAGTGTTTATGCATGAATAAGGACGATTTTTGAGTAAATGGAGATATTTCATTTTGGAAAAAGAGATCATTTACACGCAATTGTTAATATTTATTATCTTTCTCCTTACTTTTTTTATTTTATAGTATATTTATATTTATATTTCTGTGAGTAGATTCAGTTGCCTTAACAAAGGAGTCAAATACTTATGTATATATAATTTTTTTTTCGTGGTCTTTACATTTTTCTTTTTCTTAAATATTCACTGATTTTTTTTCCTGTCCTGAATAAAAATAAAATATTCCCTTTAATCCAGTATGTGTCCTTATTCATGCTATAAATACTTACCAAAACAAAAAAGGTATAAAAAAAATTATAAATACTTAACAAAATAAAAACGCATATAGAATAATGGTAAACTATAATTTAAATCAGTAGTTGTAAATTAGAAATATAGTCATATATTTAAAGACATTTATATTGTCACGGTCATGTAATTTATTTATTACGAATTTCAATTTTATATGATAATTAACTTTTATCTTATGGGGGTCTAGGATAGAATACTCATGTAGGTAAAGAAAAGATTTTAGGCGACTGAGAAATTAAGATTTCTCATTACTGAATTATCAATGTTACACTCTTTAAGGAAAACAAAATGTTTATATTAAAAAATGTACCTTTTCTGATGAAGTAAAATTCCTTTGGAAGTGTGTACAAATTCCAAACCTAGGAAATAACTGAGAATTCCTAAATCAGATATCTTAAATTTTGAGTTCATTTTCTCCTTGAATTCATCAATCTCAACTTGTACATCTCCTGTTACAATCAGATTATCTACACAAATCAATAGATTATGACATGGAGTTTCTTTCACATATAAACCAAATTCAATTGTGTAATATAGAGCCTTTTTCAATCTATATATTTTTTGTTCTCTTTTTATTTTAAACCTAGGTGTCTACGTTACATACACTTCTTTTTAAAGGGTCATTCAGAAATGTTGATTTAACATCCAGCTGACATATTTTCCAATTTCTCCACTAGTTACAATAACTACTAACTGCATAGTTTCTAACTTTGTCATAGGAGCAAACACATATATAAAATCAACACCATGCTTTTGTAGAAAGCCTTGGAAACCAATCTTGCCTTGTGTTTAGTCGTTGTTCCATCTGGTTTGTTTTAAGCTTAAACACCAACTTCACATCAATAAAGTGTTTATGTTGTGATAAATCAACTAACTCTTAGGTTCTGCTCTTTTCAATAGCCTCTAATTCTTCCACCGTAGCATCCTTTCATTGTCTAATGTCAAGGGCTTGTTTCCATGTAATTGATTTTGTATTAACAAGAAAATCAAGATGCACTAATTCATCTTTATCAATTATATCACTATCACTGAATAATTAATGACCAGAAAGTCTAGTAGATGGAAATCTCATCCTTTGAGATCTTCTAGCATTAGGTATCTTTGCAACACTGATTCTTGAAATTTCAGCTCTATCTTCCATAATACATGGAATGTGAGCCTTCAGTTCATTCTCCCAATTTCATGATGTTGTCTCATTTATAATTATTGGCGATAGTTGGAAATCTAAAGCATGAATCTAAGTCTCACATTGGATAGAGATGAGAAAGTAGAGTATAATATAAAGATAAAGACTCACTAACTCATTGTATTAAAGTTTTGAATTGAGAGTGATGTTAATCTCTTCTATAATTAGATTCAAGTTAGCTTATTATCTCATACTCTATATCCTTTGCAACACAAAAGAGTGCAGAATTTCACAAAGTAAGAGAAAGCTTCCTTCTTTTCTTTCAGTAAACACAACCAAATCTTCCTAGTCAATTCATAACAAAAGTCAAGGAGTATTTATTACCTCCAAAAGATGGAACATCAAAAGGACCACATACATGTGAATGTACTGCACCAAGAGGTTGTCTAGCTCTTTTAGGTGTAGTTTTCTTGAACCATTTATAGGTTGTTTTTCAATCACACATCCTTCACAAATCTTCTTAGGAGGTAGTATTATAGGCAAACTTCATACCATTTTTTGTTAGGATATAGGGTAAGAGGATATAATTGGTAATGAGTTTAGGATAGAAGGGGGAGAAATTGTATAAATAAGACTCTGTTATGTTGTCAAGGGATTATTGAGTATTATTTTATAAATCTGGACATTAGCCAGAAGAGGGGAATTAGGCCTCCGTTAGCACTATTAGTACCTAACAAATTGGTCTGACCTGCCGAATCCAGATTGGAGGAGAGACGAGATGAAGAATAGGGTGAGTGCATTGGAGGGTAGATTCGATGCCATGGAAGCGACGTTGGAGGAAATTCGAGCAGAGACGAGGGGAATGGCTCGAACCGTGAATCGCGACCGAGGGAGAAGAGGGAACCAGGTGAGGAGTTCTAAAGGCACTCGTAGTTCCGTTAATAGAGGTCGGGAGAGGGATGAGGAAGAATCAGAGGAGGAATCAGAAGAGACGGGAGGAGAAGTTCGACACAGTTGGAGGAAGCGCGTTGAACTACCTAAATTTGAAGGTGCGAATCCCACTGGCTGGATCGCACAAGCAGAGGAATTTTTCGATCTCCAAAGCGTGACGGAGAAGGAGAAGATGAAGCTTGCCTCTACATGCATGGAGGGAGGTTTGGCGAGATATTGGTTACACTTCTAGCGGAAGAAAACCAAGCATCTGACTTGGAAGAGGTTCACCAACGCTCTGACGAGGAGGTTTGGTGGTCTAAATCGGGGCACTGTTTGTGAGGAGCTGGCAGCGGAGCGACAGGAGGGATCTGTCAACGCCGACGAAAGGTAGGAAGACGAAGAAGGAGGAAAGTAAGGCGAAAAGGAGAGGACGACCGGATCTGAATAGGAGAGGACCGACAGATTCGAACGAAAGAGGACTGCTGGACCCGAACGGGAGAGAACCACTGAATCTGAATGTTAGAGGACAAGCGGAACCGAACGGTCTTACAGTTACAGTAAAAGGTCGAACGGTTTTACAGTCAAAACGATCTCTAGTCATTGGCCGAGCGGTCAGAGGCCATGGGCGATAGCACAGGCCGATCAGGAGTTACCGAGCGGTTCGAGGCCATAGAAGACCAGTCGTCTAGGGGACGAACGAGCAGTGAGATAGCATGTTCCGAGGCTAATCGCTATAACCCAGGCCAATCGAGTGTCGCCGAACGGTCCGAGGCCAATCACCTAGGCCGATCGGGAGACGCCAAGAGTGTGGTGTCAGTATGGAACAACAGGAATCTGCCTTATTCAGAATGCCTGAAACGGAAAGAGTAAAGAAGAGAGGAAATGATGGAAGCAACTCCAAGCTTCAAGAATGGAGCAGCTCCTTGGACAGAATGACGCAGCGGACTGGTTGGATGAATGGCAAACGAAGGTGGACACCAGGTGTTCGATGGAAGGTTTGGTGCGGTTTTGGAGGTGTGTTTGTAGTGTTTCTAGCTCAGACAACCTTCCAAGAGGGAAGGAAGCTAGAGATAAGTGTGCTAAGAAGGCACAAGTCAATGAACTTGAAGAAGAAGTGGCTGGAACCAATTCAACAGCATTTCTTTATTCAATTCAAGTTGCTTTTACAAGAATGAGAAGCTCTCTTTTATAGAGTAAGAGAAGCCTCTTGAATGTGCAAAAGAAGTTATTCAAACGTGCATAGACTACCAGCTGAAGATGTTTCACATGGGAAATGTGCTTTAGATGAAGGAGATGCATGGTTTGAATGTGTTTCACATGGAAAATTTGGTCCACGGCTGGAATGTGTCCACATGTGCATGGTTGATTATTTTGCACATGGAAAGTGTTGAAAATGTGCTCTAATGTGAAGGCTTCACGGTTTGGCTGCAACATGTACTTCTACTTGCCTCATTTTCTCTCTTTTGCTGGTTTAAGCTTCCTAGTATGGATGTTCATGGATTCCTACCTACAAAACAAGATAAAGATATTTAGTTAAAGAAGAACAAGCTAAGACTTAGAAAGAAAAGATTAAGTCCTTTATTCAACTTCCCTTTCTTGGTCTTAGATTAAAGTTGATACTTCTTTGGATGGGAAGTCCCTAAAGGGGTTGCCATTAGGAAAGAAGAGAGGAAAGAAGAGAGGAACTTCTGCAGGACATCAAGAAAGCAAAGCAACCCTTAAATAAAGGAGAAAATCCAATACAAACCCAACCTTCGAAGAACCTGGAAGACAAGACAAAACAGAGGTTCAAGTCTTTGCAGCAAAAATCCAAGAATTTTTCTTGGAAAGATCTTGCAGCAACTCTGCCAAGGGTTGTTAATGCGAGCCGAACGGTTGAAGGGAACAAGAATCGAACGGTTAAAGGTAGGGGGAAGGAGCTGAAGGGTATAAAGGCAGGGGGAGTGAGCTGAACGGTAGAAGAAGTTATTTTACAGGAAGAATAAGAAGTTCCTCACCTTCAAGGAAATAATGAAGACACGAAAATGGTCCCATAAATTTTGTCTCTCATTTCGACCACCACCCAAACCTCCAGATCTGAATTGGAGGACAGTAGCGAATGGGTGCCTTTCATATGGTAACACGATGAGGAAGAGGAGCCCAGAGTTTAAGCTTCATAGTTCTAACCTTGAAGACAAAGTTATTTTGTAGAGGGGTGTAATGTTAGGATATAGGTTAAGAGGATATAATTGGTAATGGGTTTAGGATAGAAGGGGATAAATTGTATAAATAAGACTCTATTATGTTGTCATAGGATTATTGAATATTATTTTGTAAATCTAAACATTGACGAGATGAGGGAGATTAGACTTCGTTAGGGCTAAGAGGGAATTAGGCCTCCATTAGCACTATGTACCTTAAAATTTTCTTCCTGTTGAGTTTTTTTAAAACTTTTGAAGTTTAAATATTCATACTTATAATGTCATAATTATAGCTTTCCACTTCAACGTGAACAACTGATAACCATTTAAAGGTCACTATAATGATAAACTATAATTTAAATTAGTCGTTGTAAATTAGAGATACAGTTCTATATTTAAAGATATTTATCCATTATGAATGGTCAATGTCGAGTAATTAAATTTTATCTTAACTAGTGTAATGTTAAAAGGTTAGTTGTGTTGTGTGACTGTATAAAACAATTATTCCAAATAAAGTGTATTTTATGTGTAGTTACAGTTTGCTATTATATATCATAAATTAGAATAATATTAGTTTGGAGTAAATATTATATTATATATATACCCTAAACCCCAACATTTTTCCACAAACCTAGCGTCACTCAAACATTATTATTGATATTTACCATAGCACGCTACCAGAACATTATAAAGAAACAGAATATAAATTAAGGAAAAGATCCACTACAAAAACAAATATATATATATATATATATATATATATATATATATATATATATATATATATATATATATTTTAATACCCATTATTTTGTAACAGTTAACATTTTTTTTTGTCAATTTCTTTTAACCGTCACAATTTCTCTTTCCTATTTTCATCTTTATGCAAAATCTCTGACTTCATCCAAAATCAAAATGCTACAAGGAGAGACATTGCGGCAAGCTGGAAGACTCGCCACTCCACTTGATATTGCGAGAAATTGCAGAGGAATGCGGTTGTAATTGCGGTCGGTGAAAGTTCAAAATCTTTTTATCTGCTATTGGATTCTCTCAATTTTTTCGTGTGATTGTTACTTTGATCCAAGTATAACTCGCACTTGCTCTAATGAACATATTAGCGAAGTGCTAATTAACTTGTTCTTAATTGTTGCGTGTGTTGAGTTGCTCGATATTTGAATCAATATTCATTGAAGCTGAATTAAGTGTATGTTCGTTGTAGGATTGAAGAAGGATTGAGTTTGTGGTGGTTCCGCTAGAGTTGCTGTAGCAACTCAATGATGCATTTCTAGCATATTGAATTGATTTTGTTGCTCAATTGGTGTAGATGCTTTTTAAGTTTCATCTAAATTTCTGTGTTGGTCACTAACACTTTAAGTAACTAGCGTTCTTGAGTTATTGTGTTTTGTATATGCTCTGGGAGAATTGTATGCTTCTGTGATGTAATCTATGATGCGTGAGCTGTAAGGAATATTATGATTAAATCTATGCTAGTGCTAAGCTACGCTAAATGATTCTGATCATGTACTTGTGTATGTCTATAAAAATAATTAATTTAAGATGTTGATTACTGAATTATGCAGGTTATCCCTAAGGTCTAAAACAAACCTTGAAGCACACTGAGAAAGGAGAAAAATGGAGTCTCTAATTCTTCAACTCCATGAAATATCAGCTGTGAAATTTGGCAATTTCAAGCTCAAATCTGGCATACCTCACGAATCCACGTAGACCTCCGCCTTGTTATATCTTACCCTTCTGTCCTCTGCAATGTTTCTCAAACCCTCATTTCTTCTGTCTCTTCAACTTCATTTGACCTTGCCTGTGGTGTCCCTTACACCACTCTTCCCTTTGTGTGCTTGTGTTTGTAAATTCCTAAGTTTCACTTTATGTGAAAGCGCAGAAGTTAGCTCCTGTGTGCTCTCCTAAAAATTTAACCATTCCTTTCTAGGAAAACCTCTTCATTTTCTTTTCCTTAGAAAAATTATCATTTCACTTTATTCGTTATGCAAGGTTGATGAACGAGCCGTCCTCAAGCACTTTGACTGGTCTGAAGGGAAAGCAGATGCACTAAGGGAGGCAGCTTTTGAATATCTGGATTTGATGAAGTTGGAGAACCGAGTATCCACATTCATTGATGATCCCCATCTACCATGTGAAGCTGCTCTGAAGAAAATGTATTCATTGCTTGAAAAGTATGCATCCTTTTCTTCTGTATATGCTTTCTCTTGATTACCATTGGTGGATATCTAGTTAACAGATTAATAACACAATCCATACAGCTAAGTCTGTTTAAATAGTTTTCATACATATCCATTAAGATTGTAGATTCATAATTTCAAGATGCAAAAGGGTTGAACATGACCTTATTATGTCAGGTTTCTTGTAGCTCTCTACAGCTTCACCATTACTTGTTGTAGTGATTCTTTTAATGATTACAATGTTTCCAGCTATGTGCGTGGCTGGTTTAGTGATTTACGTGACCGTAACACTTCAGCTGTCATTGAATCCTTTAAAGGACTTGCTGCAGCCCTCCTCTCATTGCAAATGAATTGTCTCAGGCATGATGTAATTTCTTGTCCATGTAAGTAGTGTGTTGTTTGATAAATATTTTCATTAAATAGCAGAATCTGTTATCCTAGAGTGTGGACATTTTAGCGTAAAGTTGCATGATCGTATCATATTTGTTGAATAGCACAAACTAATTAAACATTTTAGTGTGATAGTCACATTACTCTTTCCGAACAAAGTTGTTTCGACCGAAATGTTTCGACCGGATCCGGGGGGACCCTGCTAAAACATACGAACGTCGTCTGGCGGACAGTCACGAGCGGTTAAAGGCGGGCGGACGCTGCTGAACTGGCGGACGGTACAAAGATGGACGGACGCTGCTGCACACTCCAAACCGGGCGATCGTCCTCCTACTCCAAGCTTCAAGCTGAGCGATCGTCCTCCTCTCCTGGCGCTGCTCCGCGCTCCAAGCCGGGGGATCCGGGTACCTGCTAAAGGCACTCCGACGCTCAAGTCAGTAATATGACAGAGCGTTCTATAATGCATGCATGTGTTGCGTTCTAAGCAATCTGTCCTGAAATCATACCTGACACCTTTATTTATACTGATCGTAATGGGCTTTTACCTTTTGGGGGCCTGGAAACGGCCCAATAATACCTTAATCTTTATTAAGGGCTTTAATGAGTCATTAGTATTTAATCGTGTAGTCAACAAAGTGCGGGTCAGTTGGGAATGATGGTTGGTCCGGGAGTTCAACCCGGGCGGGCGTTCGGTTCAGGAATGACTAGACGTTCGGTCCTAATTCTTGGGCGGACGTGCCATCTTGGGCGGACGTCCGGTTCTTGAATGGCTGGACGCTCGGTCCAGGTCCTTGGGCGGACGTCCCATCTTGAATGGGTGGACGCTCGGTCCAGATTCTCGAGCGGACGTCCCATCATGGGCGGACGTCCGACTCTTGAATGACTGGACGCTCGGTCCAGATTCCTGGGCGGATTGAATGGGTGCACTGGTGTTGGATTAACCGCTCGCTCGGTCTATGCTGGGAGGACTTGTCAGTACATAAGCCCCCCAAGCCCGAGCATAAATTTATCATGCGAAGGGGTTTTGTCCACGCCTGGGTATACTCCTCTTTCCTGAGGTGGGAGACCCTTGATCTTAAGCGAAGTTCGTCTGTAAGGCGGGCGGTCGCCCTCATGGGGCTTTTCTCACGACCGGCCGGCCCTGACAGGTCCGCGGCCTGGGCAGCCAGCTTAGGACGAGCCTCGATCATGGTCGCCTGGGTGTCCACCCTGTCCTGCCGGTACATGGGCGTTCGCCCTGATATACCTTCCAGACAATTCGGCAGGTGATTTTACTAGGTCCCGCGTGGTGACATGGGCGAATGTTTAAATGCCACTCTGGCTAACGTTGGGGCCGGACGGCCGAGACTTGAGGCTTGATAACCGACAGCTGAGGCCGATTGGCCGAAAGCATGTTGACGTCGGTCGGCCAAGAGTTTAGGCCGGATGGCTGGCAGTAAGGCCACATGGACGAGCGCCCTTTGAAGCCGAGCGCTTTGAGGCCGGATGGACGAGCGCTCTTTGAGGACGGATGGACGAGCGCTCTTTGAAACCGAACGTACGAGCGCTATTTGAATACGGACGGACGAGCGCTTTGAGGCCGGATGGACGAGCGCTCTTTGAAACCGAACGGACGAGCGCTCTTTGAAGCCGGACGGACGAGCGCTCTGAGGACTAATGGACGAGCGCTGTTTGAGGCCGGATGGACGAGCGCTCTTTGAAACCGAACGGACGAGCGCTATTTGAATACGGACGGACGAGCGCTTTGAGGCCGGATGGACGAGCACTCTTTGAAACCGAACGGACGAGCGCTCTTTGAAGCCGGACGGACGAGCGCTCTGAGGACGAATGGACGAGCGCTGTTTGAGGCCGGATGGACGAGCGCTCTTTGGGGCCGGAAGGACGAGCGCTCTTTGAAACCGAACGGACGAGCGCTCTTTTGAAGCCGGACGGACGAGCGCTCTGAGGACGAATGGACGAGCGCTGTTTGAGGCCGGATGGACGAGCGCTCTTTGAGGCCGGAAGGACGAGCGCTCTTTGAAACCGAACGGACGTGCGCTCTTTTGAAGCCGGACGGACGAGTGCTTTTGTCCGGGTGGCCGATTGTTTGAAGCCTGAATGGCTAATTGTTGAGGCCTGACGGCCGAGTCTGACGCCAGATGGCCGATTATTGAGGCCGGACGGCCAATTGTTCGAGGCCGGATGGCCAAGTGTCTTTGGGAGCTGACAGGCAGAGTCGAACGAGGGAAAGGGCGACTGTTCTTTAACTTTTGGTGCGGACGACAGTGGTTCTCGGTTGAACTCTACGTATACGGCCCGGCCAAGTTGAAAATTGCTCTCGGTGGAACACTCTTTTTCGCCAACTTGGTCTTTATGGGGCGGACGCCTCTTCGTTCGTAGGCCGACCAAGTTGAGAGTTGTTCTCGAGGGAACACTCTTTTTCCCCAACTTGATCTTTATGGGGCGGACGCCTCTTCGTTCGTAGGCCGACCAAGTTGAGAGTTGTTCTTGGGGGAACACTCTTTTTCTCCAACTTGGTCTTTATGGGGCGGACGCCTCTTCGTTCGTAGCCCAACCAAGTTGAGAGTTGCTCTCGATGGAACACTCTTTTTCGCCAACTTGGTCTTTATGGGGCGGACGCCTCTTCGTTCGTAGGCCGACCAAGTTGAGAGTTGTTCTCGGGGGAACACTCTTTTTCGCCAACTTGGTCTTTATGGGGCGGACGCCTCTTCGTTCGTAGGCCGACCAAGTTGAGAGTTGTTCTCGGGGGAACACTCTTTTTCTCCAACTTGGTCTTTATGGGGCGGACGCCTCTTCGTTCGTAGCCCAACCAAGTTGAGAGTTGCTCTCGGTGGAACACTCTTTTTCGCCAACTTGGTCTTTATGGGGCGGACGACAATGCTTGGCTCCTTTTTGCTTTGTTCAGTTGTGTAATTATGGCAGGTCACCTGTATTACGAGGCAAACATGATCGTATTTCCAGTTTAAAGAAAGTATGTGTTCATACCTTGTAAGGAGGACCGGTGGGTTCAACATGCTCGGATGAGAATGGTTGTTCCCGGAGAGCACTTGTGAGGTCGAATGTCCAAATTAATGGGAGGCCGAATGGTCGAGTGCATGCTGTAGCCGGACGACCGAGAGTTAAGTCCTGATGGCCGAACGCTATGTGAGGCCGGATGGACGAGTGCATGTTGAGGTCAGTTGGACGAGCGCTCTTTGAGCCGTAAGGACGAGCGCTATTGGAAGCTGGCCCAAACGGTCGGTCGATGAGGCCGAATGGACCAGCGCTCTTTGAAGCCTAATTGACGAGCGCTCTTTGAAACCGAACGGACGAGCGCTCGCTGAGGGCGGATAGACGAGCGCTCTTTGATCCATGATGGACGAGACTTTCAGTCTTGACCTCCGGGAGTGGAGTTGGAATGGCCGGGAGTTGTGGCCGGATGACCACATGCTGGATGCCAAATTTGGCTAAGTACCTAAGGCCGAATGGCCGAGTGGTAGAAATATAATCGTACCTTGGAGGCCAAATGGCCGGACGGCAGTTGAGGTCGAATGACCGGGAGTGTGTTGAGGCCGGACGACCGAGAGTTGAGGCCTGATGGCCGGGAGGTGAAGCCGGACGTTCGGATGTTGGATGCCAAATTTGGCTAAGTACCTAAGGCCGAATGGCCGAGTGGTAGAAGTATAACGTACCTTGAGGCCAAATGGCCGGGTGATCCCAAATTTGGTTAAGGTGATGCCAGACTGCCGAGAGCTTACTAAGGCCGAAAGGTCGAGAGCACGAGGCTGGACGACCGTTCTGAGGTTGAACGGCCAGGAAATCAGGCCGGGCGACCGAGATTTGCGTAAATGTTTATGAAGCCGAGTGCAAAAAGCTGAAGGGCCGGAAATAAGATGAGGCCGAACGGCCGAGAATATGTTGAGGCCGAACGGCTGAGAATATGATGAGGCCGAACGGCCGAGACGTGTTGAGGCCGAACGGCCGAGAATATGATGAGGCCGAACGGCTGAGAATATGATGAGGCCGAACGGCCGAGAATATGATGAGGCCGAACGGCCGAGACGTGTTGAGGCCGAACGGCCGAGAATATGATGAGGCCGAACGGCCGAGAATATGATGAGGCCGAACGGCCGAGAATAGGATGATGCCGAACGGCCGAGAATATGTTGAGGCCGAACGGTCGAGAATAGGGGCCGGATGCTCATATCTCGTGGTCACCATTGGGTATTTGAAATCCCACGGCCCCACGGTGGGCGCCAAATGTTTCGACCGAAATGTTTCGACCGGATTCGGGGGGACCCTGCTAAAACATACGAACGTCGTCTGGCGGACGGTCACGAGCGGTTAAAGGCGGGCGGACGCTGCTGAACTGGCGGACGGTACAAAGATGGACGGACGCTGCTGCACACTCCAAACCGGGCGATCGTCCTCCTACTCCAAGCTTCAAGCTGAGCGATCGTCCTCCTCTCCTGGCGCTGCTCCGCGCTCCAAGCCGGGGGATCCGGGTACGTGCTAAAGGCACTCCGACGCTCAAGTCAGTAATATGACAGAGCGTTCTATAATGCATGCATGTGTTGCGTTCTAAGCAATCTGTCCTAAAATCATACCTGAGACCTTTATTTATACTGATCGTAATGGGCTTTTACCTTTTGGGAGCCTGGAAACGGCCCAATAATACCTTAATCTTTATTAAGGGCTTTAATGAGTCATTAGTATTTAATCGTGTAGTCAACAAAGTGCGGGTCAGTTGGGAATGATGGTTGGTCCGGGAGGTCAACCCGGGCGGGCGTTCGGTTCAGGAATGACTGGACGTTCGGTCCTGATTCTTGGGCGGACGTGCCATCTTGGGCGGACGTCCGGTTCTTGAATGGCTGGACGCTCGGTCCAGGTCCTTGGGCGGACGTCCCATCTTGAATGGGTGGACGCTCGGTCCAGATTCTCGAGCGGACGTCCCATCATGGGCGGACGTCCGGCTCTTGAATGACTGGACGCTCGGTCCAGATTCCTGGGCGGATTGAATGGGTGCACTGGTGTTGGATTAACTGCTCGCTCGGTCTATGCTGGGAGGACCTGTCAGTACAAAAGTTATATTAATATGTACAATAATATATGTGTGTTCTAAACTTTAACCTTGATTGTAAGTACTATATACAAATCTGATGATTCAAGGGTGGCATTAACAAGGATTCTACTAGAAGTTAACTGGGGGAAGGTTCAGAACATAAATTGCAGCTGTCAAATGAGATTTTGTGCCGTAACTGTTGCTTAGATCCATAGGTCATAGTTACAGAGGATCTATTTTGTGTGGATCAAATCTCAATGTTCTAAAGTTATAAACACTTGTTTATGCCAGAACCCCAGCGCCATTGTACAATGTTTAGATCCATAGGTAATAAACCGTCGGTATTAATTGTTTTTCTTGTAGTGTGTTTGGTCTTCGTAACCAGCCCACCTAGTGGAGAAAGGCTTTGTTTGTTCTTTATTATTGTAACATGCAATAGTTTATATAGGTATAAGCTTAGTTCTGTTATATATGCTCACTTATAATCTCCAATGCAGATTAAGAAAGTCGACTTTCATGATGAGAATTTCTCAGTAAGTGTAAGCAAATCAGCGAATGAGATTGTTGCTACTTACACAAAGGATGACAAGGTACTCATGAAACTTTATTTTCTTATATATACACTTTTCTATGTATTCTGCTTGAGCAACACTTCTTTCTGCTTCTCTTATATGCATTTGGAAATTTCAGAAAATATTTGGGAAGTTAATTTTGCTGATACAAAATTCTGATTGAAAGATCACATGTCTGATTGTTGTTGAAATTGCACCAACTTCATTTCCCCACTTCTAGGTTTTTTCTTTCTAGTTTTATTTTTAACTTGGTAATCCAAGTCCTGGCATCAGTTTTTTTTTTCTGTAATTTTATTTCCTCAATTATGGGTTTTGTCCGCCATCTGTTTTCTGTGGTTCCCATATTTGGCAGTACCACTCGGTTTTATGCTCCTTTATGTTTGGAGTATAGAATTTCCAAATGCTCAAATCAACATATATGGCCTTGTTGCTCTTAAGGTATGTTTCAATCTTCTGTAGCCTTGTTCTTATGCCTCTGCTGTATAAGCTCAACGAGGTACATCTTTTCATTTTCTGATAGGATCCATGTCTTTTGTTTTTCCAGGCCTTCTATCTTCCATGGGCAATCCTTGCTTTGGATGTCATTTTTGGCTCGCCTACTGTACTTGATAGGTGTTGTATCTAATATCAACTTGATGTGGCCAAACCATATAAGTGGGCTATGGTTGGACTGGTGGCCTTAAAGCTCATGTTGAAAAATGTAAAACTTGAATAAACCCTTTTATTTCTGTCATGTCATCTAAAACTTGAATATAAAACATAAAGTTTTCTATTTGATGGCCTATTTCATTTCTTAGTTTTTGTCATTTTGACTCCTGATTAATTGACATATTATAGTTGCTTTATAATGTATATTATTGTGTGTATGTAAAAACATTGTCATGTTAAGGTTAAATGAAAATTTAATTATTAATAATATTTTTATCATCTTAAAAAATAATTTTAATAAAATAGCTAATTAAGTTATTTATTATAAAATTAGTGAAAAATAATTAATAATTTTAGTGAAAAATAATTATACAAATCTGATAATATAATATCATACACTAGGAGGAAAATTTTAAAAAAATGTTTCACGTCCAAGTTGTTACAGCCTCCAACTATCTTTGAACCTTTAGGCTTTATTCACTTGAATGTGGGAAAGTAATTAAATAGATTTGAAAGAATTTGAACGTAAACTTTTTTGTTGTTTATTTGAGTGGATTTAGTGAGGGTGAATTTGAAAGTAAAGTTTGTGAGAATTAGTGTAGGATTTGATTGATATGATATATTAAAAAAATTTACTTCCAAATCCACTCTCACTTACCTCAAAATCCACTCAAATAAACAACAAAAAAATTTACCTTCAAATTCATTCAATCAATCTCTCCTAAATTCATTCAAGTGAACAAAGTGTTACACGTCCAAGCTGCCTCCAACACCTCCAAGTTGCCAAGCTACCTCGAACAACCTCAATACTCAAGAAATTTTTTTGGTCTTTCACGTCGAATTTGAGGTCGACGTCATATTGGGAGACATTAAATTGACGTCGAATATAAAAAATTCGACGTTAATCAAATTGACATCAAATTTTGTTAATATTCGACGTTAAGCAATTTTTTTGTTTTTTTAATTAATTGTGATCTTTTTTACAATTCTACGAGACCTAAAAAGCAGAAAAACAACAAATTTCAGTTTTTGGTATTTTATAAAGCATGAACTATGAACGTGTAGTATAGTATCAACAACAAACAATAATAACAAACAAGTTCAATCAAACAACAACAAACAAGTTCAAGCAAATAACAACAACAAACAAGTTCAACAAAAAACAACAACAAACAAGTTCAACAAATAAGTTCTTCAAAACAAAAACGAAAACTAACCTTCAAAAGGTGGGTTCATCGAAATAAAGTGTTTCCACCAGTGAGAGAGAAAACAGAATGCGCTTATGAAAGACAAGAACACGAAAATAATCGGTCAAAACAAATGAAAATTATACATAAAGTAGTTAATTAACATGCATTTGTATCAAATGAAAGAAAGATTACATGTGATGGTCATCAAACTTCGTTCGAGAAAAGTTTGAGAAGAGAAGAGGGTCTCGCGCGCTAAGATAAAGTGAATGAATTTTCCATCTCTCACTCAAATTAAAAGGGAAAACTTTTGGCTGACAAATAATACGAAGCCCTTACAGAATTCCACGTATTATTTGTTGTTTAAAAGAAAAAAAAATTAAAAAGGTGACTCTTTGGCTTCTGACCGACAAATATTACGTTGAAGCCCTACCAGATTCAACGTACTATTGGTGGTTTAAAAGAAAGAAGAAAATGACACGTTGGTTTAAATAATTACTATCATAGAACGTCGAATTGAATGAGACTTCGACGTTCTACAATTGCATTATTTACAAAAATGTCATTGGTCATTTTTAACGTTTAGTTATTCAGTGGTTAGACGTTAAACGCGTGACATTATACACTGTTTTTACAGTAGTGAATCTCTCAAAAAATGGGGTGCATGTGGTGCAAACACTCAACAGAGGTTAAATGAGATGCAGATTTTTGAAACATTATATTCAACGTTTTGAAGGTTTCATTTAGTGCACATAAAGAAATTCTCAACAAATCAATTTTAATGTATAACCACGTCTATTAATTAGAAAGTATTTATGAAAATTGAGGGTGGAGGATGAAATGGTTGGAGATGTAGATTGAAACACCCAAGAATGTCAGTAGGCGGTATCCAATATTCGATCTGATGGTCATTTAAATACAAAAAGTTTACATTGAAGGTTTTTTTTTTTATCAAAACAAGATGTTCTTTTAATAAAAAACAGCATGTCCGTTTCAATCATAACAAATTATTTTAGCCTGGAAGATATTCAACTGTTTTACTAAAACACAAAATTTTTAAAATAAAGAAGCTTGATTATTTTATCCAAACAAAAATTTAAAAATAAATAACTTCAATTGAAATTAATACAACATAACTTTTTGAAAATTACAAAAAGAATTCATTCAATTACACAAATAAGGTCCCAAAATAATTTGCTTCTAGAACAGGTATTTTAACTTTCAAAACTATGAAACAACTAAGAAATATTTGGTCATGTTCTTAGAAATGTTACAGAAAACCAGCTATCCCAACCACCTTTCTTTCCCGATCATTGTAGTAAGACAAAATTATTCTAAATGTATGTAAAAAGAGTTGTAAAATAATGAAATATTTTACATTCATTAAAGAAAGCATTTGAAAAGTTTCAGTTTCTACATCAAATAAAATATATCATAAATTATGAAAAAGAAAAAGAGATGCTCCATCTTTTCATGTTTTTGGTTAAGACTTTATCTGCAATCAATCTTAGATATTCAAAGATTAAAGCACCTACTAGTTGTTGACCATAAATCTAAATTCATAATTATCATCTTTCTTTAACTTTACTAATTAATTACTGAGTAAACCAATGTGTGACATTTGTGTTTGTCAGTTACATACCCAAACAAAAAAGATGGAAAAAGAAGCTGAAAAAGGTGTCAGAGCTTTTACTTCCCAAAACATAGATTATTGGTTTGAACAACAGTTGATGATGTTTACATTTCATACAATCTGCTTTCTGAAAGCCATTTCTCAACTACGCTCTAATTTGTGATCTAAGCATTCCCACATAAGTAACCATCTTCTAGTTCCTTCGCATTAATCATATCTTTACTCATTAATAATCACCATTTACATTTATAATAATAATAATAATAGTAAAGTTAAATTCTGATACTATACAATATAAGATATGATAATCATTCTGTTATACTTTAAGTAAAATACATAATAATACCAAACATAATAGTTAATTGTTTCGTATTATTTTATCACTTATTATGTTTGTGCAGTGTATTTTTTTTTTTATTTAAGTAAAAACTGCATTAAAGGAACTGGATAATCGATCTTTTCTATTTACCATGTTATAACCATTGTTGATACCACCACTGCCCTTTTTACAATTAATACCATCAAGTTTATTGTTGTCATTTTCACCTCATACATATCATTTCTACTATCATTATCATTATAACAAGGAGATAATCACATTATTGTTACAATCGTTATCACATTCACATTTTTTTTTTGTTTATATCATTAACTTTATCATCTTTATATTTGTTATTATTATCATGATTACACAGATATTAAAAATATATTATTAAATAAAATATGACTAGTAAAACTTAAACGCCCGCCCACACATTCTGTTTATTATTTTAAATAAATTATTCTTATATACTTTTATTTCATTAAGTATAGCCGTATTTTAAGTAAATAAATTTGAAGCATTTTTTATTTAATTATTATTTTCCTCTATATGTTTTAAGTTATTTCAATATATAAAAAAACAAAAATATTTTTAAATACAAATACTAATGTTATTACTTGAAATAAAGATATAACTGAGTAATTTATTTTTCTATGTAGTGTTATTTGTTTTGTTTATTAAATATAAAATGAATTAATTTTGTTAATATTATTTTGTGTATATCTAATATCTATTTATTATAAAAAATATTATTATTATGTGTATATTTATTACTAATCACACTTGCCCAATTTATAAAAGGATTGAGTTTGAAGTTTTTAGTAGTTTCATTTTCAGTTATAAATAACTATATTGCAATATATTACTATACTGTAAGTTATTGATAGGTGAAGTAAATTAGTTGCTAATAGAAACAAGTCACTTAGAAGGAGAAAACACTTTCTAGAAGATAAAAGTACAGAATATTTTTATGTTTGTTGGTGTTATGATTAGAATTCTCATGTATAAAAAGAAAGACTTACAAAACTATTACTATAAAAGTTTTAAATTGAAAATATATAGTGCCATGTTTTTCACTGATTCATAGTCCATTTGTTAAATATAAATGTAAAAAAAATATAAAAGAAAAAAAGGAGCAATTTTCGTGATAATACAATTGTACTCAAACCCAAAAAAATATAGAATACTATTGAAATCAATATATTCTAACATGGTTAATAAAAAAGGTTATAAGATCACTAATGTAACGTCTGTAAAAAAATACCAACATAAAAACTTATCGGTGATGTTTTTAAGTAAAATAACAAGTTTGATGACAGTCTCCGGTTGAAAATATAAGTGTAATTTTGTTGAGGCTATGCATAGAGATGAATATGTTAAGTAGGAACTAGTAATGAAATATGAGATAAAGTCTTTTCAGAATAATAAATATGATATTTAACAGAAGATTTTGCAAAACAAGTTAGTTTTTGTAATCGATTCAAACGACTACAATATAGTTCATGTATCGAAAGTCTTTCTAGCAAAACTTCTAGGTAAGTGTGTCCCATTAAGATGATCGATGATATGAAGGAGTACTTGCAGTTGGAATAATGTTTTCACTAGAGGGGAAATGTATCAATGTGGAAGGAACTTACCCTTGAGGGGAAGATTATTGGGAATCCAAGTGTGAATATAAGCCCTACATTGGGTAGAAATGAGAAAGTGGAACACCATATTAAGGTAAATATCTTTGTGGCGAATCTTTACTTGAGTTATCAATCTGCTATATTGTGGTGTCCTCATCTTTGTCTTATTTCGCGTTATTCTTTGATTTATTTTTATTGTGCCCCTTGAAAATTCAAATTCAGAAAAGATCGTACTCTTTCTTGGACGTGATCATATTACTAACTTACACAACTGTCAACAACTTTGAAATTGTCCAGTTTAAAAGCAAGGAGTATATGGACTGATAAAAGTTTCAAAAAATTATTGAAGTTGTTGAAGGAGATACTTCTAGAAAATAACACATTACATATTGGTAATTACGAGACGAAGAAAATTCTTTGTCTAATTGGTTTGGAATACAAAAGAGGCATGCATGCCCCCAACATGTGGTTTATCATAGTTTAAAAAGAAAATTGATAGAAATAGTGGTGATAAAGACAAAGATAATCCACCTGCTATGGTGGTGTGGTTTTTGCCTAAAATACCTTAATTGAATTGATTGTTTACCATTAACAAAGATATGAAGAACCTGAAATGGTACATTGATGGAAGAAAGTGTGACAATTTTCTTTGACATCGAGTTGATTCTCTACAATGGAAGAAGATTGATGAAACATTTTCAGAATTTGGTGTAAAGCCAAAAATTTTAAGACCTGGACTTGCTATAAATAGTATGAATCCTTATGCAGACTTAAATAGCAAAAATAGTTCATGGTCAGTTTTATTGATGATTTACAATCTATCTCCTTTGTTATGCTTGAAGAGAAAATATATGATATTGTCTATGATGATATTAGGTCCTAGACAACTTGGAAATGACATTGATGTGTACTTGAAATCGTTTATTGATGATTTGAAAATGTTATGGAAAAAAAACATCGATGTGTTCGATTCATATTGTCCATAAACATTTTGTTTGCATGTAATGTTGTTTTACACCATAAATAATTTCTTGACATATTGAAACTTAAGTAGATATAATATTAATTAAAGGTCATTTTGTATGTTTTATTTGTGAAGGAAACACAAGTTATATTTAATTAAAGCATGGTAAAAAAACTGCATATACAAGGCATAAAAAATTCTTTCCATGTTACAAATGTAAGTGTTACATTTTTATTTATATAATCACTTAGTTATATTAATATTAACTTATGTTTTCAATTTAATTAGAGTTGTGGCAGAGTAAAAAAAATTCAAGTATTATATCCAAAGGTTGGAACTCATTCATCTTAAAATTATTAATTTTCGCATGTCAATTTCTGACTTTGATACGTAATTATTTTGTCATGTTTAGTATAAGAAGCAGAAAGATTCATGAGAATAAGACTATTACGTCATGTCTTAGATAAAAACAATCATTTGAGCTATAATTAGGATGATTGGACAAAGATTATATATATATATATATATATATATATATATATATTTCACATATTAAAAATCACATTAAACTTTAAATATTATTATTCATACATAATGAAGTTGCGTTATTTTTTCTGCAGTTCAAGAATCTATTACCTATAATGGATGATACTATAAAGAAAATAAGACAAGAGTGAACAACGTATCTACTATAACGATATAGTTAGGATCACAATAGCATTAGGGCTTTGCTTGAAAACTATCTAGGACAAGATTTTGATTATTAAAGTTTTAGTTTTGTCTTAATAGTTTTAGTTTCGATAACTTAGGCCTTGTTCACTTGAGTGGATTTGAGGGAGAGTAATTGAGGGGATTTGAGAGGATTTGAAAATAAATTTTTTTATTGATTATTTGAGTGAATTTGGAGGTAAATGAGATTGAATTTTGAAGTAAATTTTTTTAATCTGTCACGTCAATCAAATCCTACACTAATTCTCACAAACTTTACTTCCAAATCCATTCTTACTTACCTCTAAATTGACTCAAATAAACAACAAAAAAATTTATTTTCAAATCCTCTCAAATCCCCTCAATTATTCTCCCTCAAATCCACTCAAGTGAACAAGGCCTTAATGTTAATGTGGTTACATTTTTGTATTAATGACTTTAGTTTTTATATATAATTTGTGCGGGTCAACTCTCTAAGTTATCCTGAAATATTTTCTACTTTTTAGGTTAGAGTAAATTATAAATATAAACAATTTTTTTTAAAAAAAATAGTATTTGACGTCTGTTAGTTAACAAACACCAAATTGTTACCCAATTTTAATTTAAAATGATGTCAATGTATTGGGGTAACCGTTGTTAAAAGAGGTCGGACTTTCAAACTGACCTTCTTGAATGTCTGTTTTTCAATTTGATGTCTCTATATGACGTCAAAGTTTCCTCTTACATAAAAAAATAACAAAAATCATTTTTTGTGGTAATGAATTAATATTGAAACTTAAATTAGGAGTGAACAGAAGCAACTAATGGTATTAATGAGTAATTGCATTGTATTAGCAAATTATATATGTCACATAAAAAAATTAGAATAAGGTATAAGAATTGAAAAGTCAAAATACAATAAACAATACAAGTTTAATCAATAATCTTAACTAAAAATATACGCATATTATTCTCAATAAATTATAAATTATTCAAAAATTTGTATTACAATTCTAATATGACTCAATGCTAGTTATAGTTCACCAAATAAAAGAATAAAAACATTTCTGTTAAATTCTGCATAACTTCAGGATTCAGCGTGCAGCTGCAGATATACAAGGCTTGGTATTCAGCCCAAAATGGCGAATGGTTTTGCGAGAGTAACAAGCTTTCTATATAGTAATTGGTTAACAACTTTTTAGCTTAACATTTATTAATTAATGGGACAAAAGGAAAAAAAAATATTTGAACCTCAGAATACAACCAATCAACTAAATACCTCCAGGAGCTGTATTTATCAGAAAAAACTTCCAGAAGAACATACAAGGATTTCCATTGCAAAACTTTATGTGACATGCAAGAAATAATGAGTTAACATGATTTTCTCCTTTCTCTTTCCCCCTGAGCCAAGCCTTAGTTTCCAAGTATATGCCTCCATCATTCACCTAAAAACCAAACAAGAAGAACCAGGAGGAAGCAATTTCAGCCTATATAAGGGTGCCTTAGAAAGTCATGCATGAATGCACTTAAGCACATAATAAGTTATAAGACAAATATAAGTTATTTAACGCAAGAGTCAGGAGCTAGGGCTGTGAAGACTGGACAAAATGGACTCTTGGGTTAGAATTTTGATTTTCATTGCTTGCATTGTTCCTCCTTTGATTGACTGCAAAGTGAGGCACTACAAATTCAATGTAAGTATGCCATTATAGTATTCTTTCCTTGCCTCGTAGGGGACATGCATGGTTTCATGTTTTTTTACAGTGCAGGAGCTTAATAACAATATAATATATATGCTTTATTCAGCTATTAGATATGTGCATAAATTGATTCTGAGTAAATCTTAGCTAAAATTTTCACCTAAATTTCAGTCATGCATGTATAATACATAATTGGAAGATATAGATCTAAATTAGTCTCTTGTTCCAACCACTGTAAAATTTTACTCAAGGCAAGTGGTGAAGGACTTAAACTTTACTTTGGTAATGGGTGCAGGTGGTGCTGAAGAATACCACTAGACTATGTTCAAGCAAACCCATTGTCACCGTTAATGGGAAGTTCCCAGGACCCACTCTTTATGCCAGGGAAGATGATACAGTGCTGGTCAAAGTAAGAAACCTTGTCAACCACAATGTCACTATCCATTGGTGAGACTTCATTTTATTGCTTCAATTTAGACCCAAGAAGTACTGTGCAGAAAAAAAAAATAGAAAAAACCTTTATGGTAAATGTCGGCATGGGTTAGATACAATCAGAACAAAGAAAACACAATGATAAGATTGAAAAAAAGAAACTATATTCAATTGGATGAAGATTTTATGTAGATACAATGTCATACACGTATGGTTCTTCATGTATAGAACCTAAAAAATGGAATAACAGAAAACCTTTAGATAATTAAGTCTAATCACCATTTATAACATATGATAGAGAGTCTCTCTAAACTTAACACTAATATACAGTCTTCTATACTATTCACTAAACTTATGATTTGAGAGTATCATCATAAAAAATATACAAATTAACTTTAGCCAATACTAAGCAAAATATTGAATGCTAACTGGAAGACTGTAACCATCTGGGCAGGCATGGTGTGAGACAAATAAGAACTGGTTGGGCTGATGGGCCTGCATATATCACACAATGCCCAATTCTTCCAGGACAATCATATGTGTACAACTTCACCCTTACAGGACAAAGAGGAACACTTCTTTGGCACGCTCATGTTAATTGGCTAAGGTCAACTCTCCATGGTGCCATAGTTATCTTGCCAAAGCTTGGTGTGCCATACCCTTTCCCCAAACCAGATAAAGAGTTGGTGGTAATATTAGGTGAAATCAAAATCTTTAGCCAGTGCCCTCCACTCATTTATATTTTCCTTCACTGATGTTGATTAGTCCTCAACATAACCATTTAAAATTATAATTCATTATGGTGATAAACTGTAGGAGAATGGTGGAAATCTGATACCGAAGATGTTATCAATGAAGCTCTCAAGTCAGGATTAGCACCAAATGTCTCAGATGCTCACACCATTAATGGACTTCCAGGGACTGTGTCTGTGGCCAATTGTTCCACACAGGGTACATAAGTTGTGCTACTTTTCACTTCTATGATTTCTTAAGTGTATATATGGTTTTCATTTTTCCTCAAGTACTAACTACAGTTATGCTTGATTTCCCTTCTTGGTTGAATATAAAATATAAGCAGATGTGTACAAGCTTCCTGTGGAAAGTGGCAAGACCTACCTATTGAGAATCATCAACGCTGCACTCAATGAGGAGCTTTTTTTCAAAATTGCTGGCCATTTACTCACTGTGGTTGAAGTTGATGCCTCATATGTAAAACCTTTTAAGAGTGACACTCTTTTAGTGGCCCCTGGCCAAACCACCAATGCCCTTTTAACCACTGACCAAAATTCTGGTAAATACACAATTGTAGCCTCTACTTTCATGGATTCTCCAGTGGTAGCTGTGGATAATTTGACTGCTACAGCCACTTTGCACTATACTGGAACTCTCGCCACCACTCCTACAGTTCTCATCACACCTCCTCCAAGAAATGCCACACAAGTTGCTAACAATTTCACCAAGGCTCTAAAAAGCCTTAATTCCAAGAAATACCCTGCAAATGTTCCATTAACAGTTGATCACTCACTTCTCTTCACTGTTGGATTGGGGATTAACCCTTGTCCATCTTGCAAAGCTGGAAATGGGAGTAGAGTGGTGGCTGCTGTCAATAATGTGACATTTGTGATGCCAACCACTGCATTGCTTCAAGCGCATTACTTCAACACTCAGGGGGTGTTCACCACTGATTTCCCTGGAAACCCTCCTCAAGTTTACAACTACACAGCGACTCCGGCGGCTGCGAGTTCCCAGACCACAAATGGCACAAAGGTTTACAGGCTACCATTCAACTCGACAGTTCAGGTTGTTTTGCAGGATACTGGAGTCATTGCTCCCGAGAGCCACCCAATTCATCTTCATGGGTTCAATTTCTTTGTTGTTGGCTCAGGTGTAGGAAACTATGATCCCAAAACAGATGCAAGTAACTTTAACCTTGTAGATCCTGTTGAGAGGAACACAATCGGAGTGCCAACTGGAGGATGGGTTGCTTTCAGATTCAGAGCAGATAATCCAGGTAAAAAGTCTTGATGAATATTTGAGTATAATGATGTCAAAAGCATGCAGTGCTAATCTGTTCATATTAACTTGAACTAGTTTCATATATTTGACAGGAGTGTGGTTCTTGCACTGCCATTTCGAGGTGCATACAACATGGGGGTTAAAGATGGCATTCTTGGTGGACAATGGAAAAGGTCCTAATGAATCATTGATACCCCCACCAAATGATCTTCCAAAATGTTGAGACTTTCGGCCATCAATAGAATAGCACAGAAACAAGAGAAGGCCTTCCTATGCAGAAAGAAGCTTTGGAAGGATACAGAGAAGCCAGGCAAAGGAAGACAATGAAAAGGGAGGGTGGTTTTTTAATAAGATGTTGTCCCAATTGCTTTTTGAGTTAATGGGACCGTTTCTTCACACTCGTTCTGTAAATTGGAGCCAGCATTTTGGTTTTCTTTGCACATACACTTTTTTTCTTTATTTTTTCTTAAAGCTCTGCAGATCTTATGTATTGCATACTTCGTTTACTGATTGAAATAAAAGAATTACGCATTTCATTCATTGTAGGGTTCGTTAGCATCTCTGAATTGTTACCTTTAAGTTGATATAAAAACTCAAACTGATAGATTGTGGCAGAACAAATTCAAATGTTATAGACTAACTTCATTAATTTTATTAGTTTAGTGAGTGTAATATTGGGATGTAGCTTAGTCAATACTATACATCCCTAAAGTTCTATGATAATAAAATGGTTCAGTAAAATCTTAATTAAAGATTTCATCAGCGTTGGATTGTTAAGAATGGTTGAAAATAGTTCTAAGTGTAAAAATAAATCAGGTGAGTCATGTTAAGGAAAACAATAATAATACTTTGACACTCAAATGACAGTTCCAATAATTTGAATATTCATTAAGGTAAATTTGAAAAAAAAAAGGAAAAGTGTTTTGAAATGTTATGAGTTGGTTTTTTTTGCATAAAAATCCCTAATCTCTGTCCAGTATACCAGTGTTCTCATGTGTGTCCAATATTTGTTTCTCTCTCGTGCTCCAATTGTAAATGTGAAAGCAGCGACTTCAGTCTCCTTTGTCATCCCTCATTGAGGCGAAAGCCATCGAAGTCAAGTTCCAGGCTTAACATTGTGAGTTGTTTTGAATCCGTTTTCTTCTCTCACAATATATTATTTATTTTCGTTTAGGGTTTTTGCAGATTGTGTTTCTTGGTTGGATTGTGGGTGTTGTGTTGGGTTGCGCATGCTGGGTTTTGGTTTTTTGATTGAGTGTGCTAGTAATTTTTTTTTTAATTGTGGGTTTTGTAATTTTTGCTAGATTGTGTCTCTCTTTTTGTGGTTTTTTCTTGTTGACTTTGTTAGGGAATTTTGCACTCCATTTTCCAATTTTGTGTCATCTGTCCTACTTCACTTCATAAAAAGTAATGAGATTGAATATAAATGTTGATGATTGTTATGAAATGAGAGTGTATAGAATGTGTTTGATGAAATGTTTAGGTGAGATAAGAATGGTTTACAAACCCATATTAAGACTTATAATCCATGAATTTTCTTCTTGTGCAGTAATGCTTTTAGCTTGTAAAAGCCGCATGCCTTCCGTAAGTATAGAGTTCTTAATGTTACTTGGTTCTACCATATAACTTTCTCTCTTGATCACGTTCCAAAGTGTCAAGCCTTGTCTTGGTCTAATTTAATTCTGAAATCTATTTTTTCAACATAGAATGAGCCATGATTAATCTATTTGTCGTTGAGTTAATGTTTAAACATGAGAAATGGAAGACACAAAGTTTTAATAAGAATAAAATAAAATAAGGCTTAGATATTAAGTAAGTAATACCTCTTTAAAATTGAAAGCATGTGGTGCATATTAAGGAGATCAGTAAATAACTTGATGTTTGAATTAAAATGATTAAATGGTTTACTAAATTGTTGGAGTAAATAGATGTTAGACAAATTTGGAATTTAAGCTATCAAATTTGGTATGAATCACATTATGTTTTTGGTATGGTTCATATGATGTGTGTACCATGACACTAAGTTTGTAAATGAATGGTGATTGGTTAATAAAACATAATGGCAATGTCTTGATTGTGTTAGAATGATGTGAGTAAAAGAGCTTTAGTAAGTTGATGGACAAATTTATGAGCACCAAAATATGATGTCACAAACTTGTTTTTCAATCGGCAAGTATGACCGAATCGTTCAAGTAATAAACTTGGTAAGACCAAGTATCGTTCTTCCCAAAGGACTCACGGCCTAGTTTAGTTATGTGATTTCTTGATTAGCTAAGACTTAAAGACGAAATATTTGAAGTTTAATATGCAAGACAGAAAATAAACATGTATGCATGAAGTTTTGATCAATGGCTAAAACAAAAGACACACACTTTCAATGGAATATATTAATGAATATGTTGTTGGGGGTCAATTTCATCTTATCCACTCTCATATATTTTAGGAATTCAACATTCAAATCATCATTGTTAATGCCACTCTCTAAAGTACCTTTCTAGAAGGCTTCTCCCCAATCACGAGTTCATACAATTCCTAGCATTCCTAATGATCAGTTCATAAGTGCAGGAGCTTAACGACAACCAATATCATATTGGGAGAAATTCCCCGGATCTAGACTTCCCCGTACGTTCCCGTATCGACAAAACCAATAATCATGCATCGAATGAGTTAAACAATGCAAGCATTAAGCAAAGAGGAAAAACCCTAACTAATGATGAAAGAAAGCATAAATCTTAATTAAAAGATGTAACAAACAGATTCCATATATGAGAGCTTCATAAGATTACATTGATTCCCCAACAAACATACAAGGTTTAGTTCACCATATTCATGGTGAACCTAGATGAATTACAATGAAAGAATGAAAGAATAAACCCTAAAAAGGTGAAGAGGTAGCCTGAGCATCCAAGATCCTCCTTCAAAGGGGTGGAAGAGAGAGTGTTTGCCTCGTTTCTGCCAAAGATGCCTAACCCTAGGAAACCCTAAAGCTTATATATCATTCGTAAATTACAAAAAGTCAAGTCCAAGCCCATTAAAGTGCCGCTCAGCGGTAAAATACCGCTCAGCGGTGAGTGCGTGACTTTGTTTTCTCCCCTCAGCGGCCATTTCACCCCTCAGCGGAGCCAGCGTGATTGCCTGAGTGCCGCTCAACGGTAAATTGCCGCTGAGCGGCAGTTGCGGCTTCTCTTTTTGCACTTTTTGATGTCTTATCTGATTTCATCTCTCTCCTTCTTCACTTCTTTCACCAAATTCACCTTAAAACCTGCACAAAAACACTGAAATCAAGCATAAACCTGTCCAGCTCTCTTATTTCTGAAAATATTGGTAAAAGCATGATTTCAAGCTAGTTTCTAAGTGTAAAGGTTGCTTTTAGTGTCAATTTTAAGCATGAAAATAACAATTTTTCAACTGTTATCACAACCCCAAACTTAGAACTTTGCTTGTCCTCAAGCAAACAAGATGTAACTCCATCTTCCACCAATTCATATGATGATTCACTCATTCTAAAATCTTCTTTTCAATGATAAGTAAAAACTTCAATCAAACTTATGACCAAGAGTTCAATCAAGATGTGCACATGCTTTAGTGTTCACAAAGTCATTTAAATTCCAACAAATGCTATTTTTCATGAATGATCAATCAATTAAGCATGGATGTTCATGTGCTAATGGAGTATTTCCTCACTAGATAAAGTGTTTCACTCAACACACAAGTGTATAAAAGGTAATCACTCATTCACTCTACTATCACAATGTTACATGAATCAACTTTGCCTTTCATTTTACCACAATCAAAAACATTCACAAGCATGCATATCACAAGGACTTTTCAATGGCTTATAATGTGGCTTGGCTAACAAGAAAATTGGTTTTTCTGGATCACAAAATCCTTGAGTTAAGAGAGTCATAACAACACAATTATTCTTATTCTTCCCAACTTGCCTTTGCATTTGCATTGAGCTTTGCTTCTCTTTTTTTTTTCTTTTCTTTTTTCTTTTTTCTTTGCATATTCTTACTTTTTTAGCTCTTAGCTCAATGCTTTTCCTTTTTCATGTTTTCCCAACAACCCCAAACTTGAACATTTAACAATACCACACAAGATCTTCTACTTAACTCAAGGTAAAGATTTTCAATCAAGGGTTTTCAGTGTATGTTCAAGGCTAAGGGTTCAAAGGATAGAACACAAAGTGTTCTCTTTTAGTGGGCTAACTTTATGAATTTGGCCAATAAAAGGGTTCCAACAAACCGCCTTGATCACATGAAGCAAAACAAGCAATTGATTCAATCATAGAAAACCTGAGCAAAGTCATTCATGCTTTCAAAGTAATAGCATTCAATCATACCAAAAACTCTGGAGCTCAAAACCTCACATATAAGCTCATTCACATTTGACATACACATCCTGCTTAATTTCACAATCATAATCATGATATCCTGCATTTGTTCACAAAGCTTGTGAATCACCTGTATAAGCATTTTAATGTGCACATCTATCTCAACATCAATCAATCACTAATCATCATCAAGCATTACTTATCACACAATCACAGTTAATAGCAAACCATCATAACAAACCAGGTTTCCAATAGAGTACATCAAACCCTAATCTAAAACAAATAATAAATAAGTTTAGAAAACTTAAACCACAAACGCATAATCATATGATAGCATTCATCAGTAAATGCTATCTCAGCTCATCATCAGTCTGAGCTGTCCTCTGTATCTTCTTCTTCCTCCTCATCTTCATCATCTTCAAATGCATCCTCCTCATCAGCTTCATCTTCTTCCATATCTCTAGCTGAAGCTTCAGCTGCTCCAGCTCCTCCTCCATGCACTGGTTCTTCTGGCCAAGCTACTACATTATGGAATTCATCCATAGTCCACCTGTGGGCTGGAGGTGTATCATACATCCCCACTATCATCTCAGCAGTGACCACCTGCCCTCTGTGAATGGACTGCAACTGAGCACCTATAAGAGACATATACATGTCCCTCATCTGGAATGGTTCTGCTTCATGTGTCTCAGCAGATGTCTGGCTCTGTGCTGGCCCTCTCTCTCTGCGAGCACGGCGTGGTGGAACTGGCTGAGCAGCATCCTCACCTCCACAGTACTGTCTGTAATAGGCCTCATCAATAGCTTTTCTTGGCCTCTCAAATGGTGGAACAGAAGTATCCACCCCAGCTAGCTTGCAAAGGTGAGTAATCAAAGAAGGATGTCCTAGTGGTGCTTTGTTGTTTGAGGTGTTAGCACATACACTAATTTCATCAGCTATCACCTGCCCAATATTAACATTTAAATTTCTGATAGCACAGTAGATGAATAGTGCCCTGCTGAGAGTAATATCTGACACATGTGAACATGGCTGAATGTTGGCATGAGAAAATGCCATCCAATACTTTGCAAGAGGAGTCAAATCCGTCCTCCTAATGTTAACCACTGAGCCAGATCTATTTCTTTGGAAGTGTCCTCCAGGTATACACAACACTCTCTCCACATCCTCATAATCAGCACCTTCCTCCATGCAAAGAGCAAACTGGCATTGCTCACCAGCCCACACAGTATCCAGGAAGTTGTTGATAGAATCAGGATCATACCTGATAGCATGGCCTCTGACATAGCCCAAATAATTCTCAGCTGGATAATCACCAATCTTCTTTGCATTGGTGTAAAATTCCTTTACTACAGCTATGTTGGCAGGTGCAGGATAAGTGGCTAGCTTTCCCCAATCATTCCCTAACACTTGCTCTCCAAATTGAGGAGCAAAGTTAGGTATCATTCCAACCTTTCTCTCCATCAGAAGTCTCCTGTCCTGAACCACCCTAAAGTGCTTCTCATGTTTCCTAGAGAGGAACCTGCTAGATTGGGGTTGCTCTGGTTCCTTTTCCTTTCTCTTGGTTGCCATGGTTTTCAATCTCTTTCCTGAAGAGGATGCCATTCCTACATATAAATACACAACCATAGAACATGATGTTAATCATTAGTAAAACATAGAACACAACTCCTTTCGATGATAAACCACCGCTGAGGGCCAGAATTTCCCCTCAGCGCCACCAGTGCCATAGTCCAAATCACAAAAAACCAAAAATACCAAATCTGGCAGAGTGCCGCTCAGCGGTAGTTTTACCCCTCAGCGGTAACTCTGCAGATTTTTGAAAATCTTGTTTTAAAACTTTCCTAACTCCACCCAAATGCAATTTTCAGTTTTCCAGTTCATAATCATGCAGTTTAATCGGTTCAAACATCAACTATATCATCAAATCATGCATAGAAATCAAAACCCCTAAATATTCATGCTTTGACAATCATATTCAAATTCAAGAACCCTAGAATGAACAAAATGCTTTTTACTTACTTGGGTGGAGATACTAGATGCAATGAGAATGCTTCCAAGCTAGAATGCTCTCTTCCAACCCCAAACTTTGATGGCACACTAGTGAAAAAGTGAGTGGAAGAGATATTTTCTTAAGAGGAAAGAGTGAAAAGATGTGGAAAACCTAGGAGAAGGTGTGTGGAAGTGTTTGTGCAGAGAAAAGCCTGGAAAGAAACCCTAAAATGTAGCTTGGGGTATAAAAATACCCTAATGGGCTCGGGTCCCGCTAAGGGGAACTAAAGCCCATTCTGCGCGAGTACCGCTCAGCGGTAAGTTACCGCTCAGCGGCACTTTCGTGATGTGCTCTTCTCCTTCTTTTCTTAACCTACGTGCCTCCTAACATGTTCCTCATTGGTTCCCTGCAATTCAATGTTTGAAAATGCTTATGCAAACCCTATTATGCAACTAAAACAAACAAAAAGAAACATTCAATCAACTGGGTTGCCTCCCAGGTAGCGCTTGTTTAACGTCACGAGCCTGACCCAAAATCCACCAACACCCATCAGTAGGTGTAACAAACTTACCAACACCTATCAGTAGGTGCAAAATTTTCTTACCAACACCCATCAGTAGGTGTTACAAACTGAGTATCCTTCAGTAGATACTTAACCACCTAGCATCCTTCAGTAGATGCTATATCCAACAAAATATTTACAAAAATAATGTCCACAGATTAAAAGTTACAAAACCAAAATCAAAATCAAAAGTTTTTAAATCACTGGGTTGCCTCCCAGCAAGCGCTCTTTTAACGTCATTAGCTTGACCCAGTAAAGCTCAAGTTCCTTCTTCTTTTTCTTCTTCTTTCTACTGAACTTCTTTAGAAATTTAATCAAACCAGGAACCTGTTGCAGTGTCTCAATCATAGGAACTTTAATCTCCAATTTCTTGAAGATTTCCATAAAGCACTTAAATTTCTTTTCCTTCCTATGATTCTTCTTTAGATGAGGATGGGATTTTTCATATGATTCCTTCTTCTTTCCTCTCATCTTCTTTTTCTTACGCTTTCTCTCCCCAAATTTTCTCTTTTTCTTTTCTTTTATTTTTTTCTTCCCTTCTCTTTTTCTCCTCAACTTCTTTATTTTCACACAAATTTTATTTCTCTCTTCTCTCTCAACCACTTCTTTTTCTTTTTCTTCATCTTTATCTTTCTCACTCAACTCTTCTTTCTCTTTTCTCTCTACCCTTTCCTCATCTCCCTCTAATTTTCCCTCATCAAGAATCTTGTCACTTTCAGTGATAATGCCTTGCCCTTCCTCCTTAAGGTTAACTTCAGTATTAACGTCATCATTCAATCTCTGATTGATGTAACGAAGTTGCATCTCCATTCTTTTACATGATTCTTCAATGCTTTTCTGAGTAGAGTCGGAATTTTTCAAAAATCGTTGAAGGGTGTCCTCCAACCTATCCAAACTTCCTGATAGAAAGGGTTGTTGCTGTCATTGTTGTTGTGGTTGGTTCTCAAATTGTCCAGCAGCTTGCCAAAATTGGCTTTGATCCATGCTTGAGTGAGGTTCCCACCAGTGGTTGAGATTACTTTGGTAGAATTGAGTGCCCATATGGTTAAATTCTTAACCAAATTGCATTCTGCAGACATTAGGCACAAAACCCTAAAAACAATTGTTAGCACAAAAAGATATAAAAGAAGATATAAGATCAGAGATAAGAAGATGAAATAAAAACAGAAAACAGAAAAATAAAAACAGAAAAATAAAATAAAATAAAATAAAATAAAATAATAACCAAAAAAATAAAATAAAATAAAATAAAATAAAAACTCAAAAATATAAATAGAAAATAAAAATTCGAAATTTAAATTAAAAATTCAAAAACAAGTCAAAGATAATCAATAATCACACAAATTAACCAGTTAAACCAGAGTCCCCGGCAACGGCGCCAAAAACTTGATGGACAATTTTATGAGCAGCAAAATATGATGTCACAAACTTGTTTTTCAATCGGCAAGTATGACCGAATCGTTCAAGTAATAAACTTGGTAAGAGCAAGTATCGTTCTTCCCAAAGGACTCACGGCCTAGTTTAGTTATGTGATTTCTTGATTAGCTAAGACTTAAAGACGAAATATTTGAAGTTTAATATGCAAGACAGAAAATAAACATGTATGCATGAAGTTTTGATCAATGGCTAAAACAAAAGACACACACTTTCAATGGAATATATTAATGAATATGTTGTTGGGGGTCAATTTCATCTTATCCACTCTCATATATTTTAGGAATTCAACATTCAAATCATCATTGTTAATGCCACTCTCTAAAGTACCTTTCTAGAAGGCTTCTCCCTAATCACGAGTTCATACAATTCCTAGCATTCCTAATGATCAATTCATAAGTGCAGGAGCTTAACGACAACCAATATCATATTGGGAGAAATTCCCCGGATCTAGACTTCCCCGTACGTTCCCGTATCGACAAAACCAATAATCATGCATCGAATGAGTTAAACAATGCAAGCATTAAGCAAAGAGGAAAAACCCTAACTAATGATGAAAGAAAGCATAAATCTTAATTAAAAGATGTAACAAACAGATTCCATATATGAGAGCTTCATAAGATTACATTGATTCCCCAACAAACATACAAGGTTTAGTTCACCATATTCATGGTGAACCTAGATGAATTACAATGAAAGAATGAAAGAATAAACCCTAAAAAGGTGAAGAGGTAGCCTGAGCATCCAAGATCCTCCTTCAAAGGGGTGGAAGAGAGAGTGTTTGCCTCGTTTCTGCCAAAGATGCCTAACCCTAGGAAACCCTAAAGCTTATATATCATTCGTAAATTACAAAAAGTCAAGTCCAAGACCATTAAAGTGCCGCTCAGCGGTAAAATACCGCTCAGCGGTGAGTGCGTGACTTTGTTTTCTCCCCTCAGCGGCCATTTCACCCCTCAGCGGAGCCAGCGTGACTGCCTGAGTGCCGCTCAGCGGTAAACTGCCGCTGAGCGGCAGTTGCGGCTTCTCTTTTTGCACTTTTTGATGTCTTATCTGATTTCATCTCTCTCCTTCTTCACTTCTTTCACCAAATTCACCTTAAAACCTGCACAAAAACACTGAAATCAAGCATAAACCTGTCCAGCTCTCTTATTTCTGAAAATATTGGTAAAAGCATGATTTCAAGCTAGTTTCTAAGTGTAAAGGTTGCTTTTAGTGTCAATTTTAAGCATGAAAATAACAGTTTTTCAACTGTTATCATCCTCCCCCATGGCTAGAGCAAACTGACACTGCTCTCCTGACCATTCAACACCAAGAAAATTGTTAATTGTAGCAGCATCATAAGGTATTCTTCTCCCTCTCACATAGCTTGTATAATCCTCATAACTACCACCAAAAGATCTTGCATTGGTATAAAACTCCTTCACCATAGTTATATTAGCAGGTGATGGATAAGAAGCCAAGTTCTCCCACTGCCATCTTTCCATTTCTCTTCCAAATTCAGGTGCCATGGTGGGTATTAGTCCCACCTTTCTCTCCATCAATAGCCTCCTATTCTGCACCTGATAAATAAATTTTTAATCCCAAAAAACGGAGTCAAAAACTTGTTAAGACCTCGGCAAGTGTACCGAATCGTATCAAGTAATAATAAATGGTATGACCAAGTATCGTTTCCCAAGAGAGTCACGACACGAAACAATTATGTGATTACTCAACTAATTAAGACTCTAAAGAACAAATTTTGGGGTTTTTGGATGCAAATGCAATAAAATAAACATGAAAGCAATTTGATCAATTGAGGCTAAACACAAGAATGAATGGATGAAGTTGATGATATTGTTGTTGGGTTTAGATTTCACCTAATTTACTCTCATGCATATATGAATTCATCTTCTTCATTAATGTTAATTCCACTTTCTAATTTACCTTAAACCCGATGTCTCGGTGAAGAAAGCCTACTCCTAATTACTAGTTCACAATGTCTTGTCTCCCTAGCAATTAATCATGCATTACATTCGCACAGAAGCTTAAAGGTAACCAACCCTCATATCCTAAGTCTAGGCAATACTACTTTTGGGAGAATTTCCTCAGATCTAGATTTCCCCGTATGTGTCCATATCGACAAAATCAATGATCATGCAATTGAATGAGTTAAACAAAGCATGCATAGAGTGTAGACGAAAAACCCTAACAATTAATGAAGTAAAGCATATATAATAAAGAATCAATTCAATACATGAGAGTTTAAGAGGTTACATCTTTCCCAAAAACAAATAAGGTTTAGTTCTCCGTCGTCATGGAAGAACTAGATGAGCAATGGAATGAAAAAATGGAAGAGATAGAAAATCGTAGAAAGAGAAGAGGAGAGCCATCACCATCTCCAAATCTACCCCCAAGGGGTGAAAAATGTGTTTCTATGCTCAAGCCATCAAAAGATACAAAACCTAGGACGTGCAAGTCCTTAAATAGAACATAAAAATAACATAAAACAAGTCCAAGCCCATAAGAATAACAGAAAATAGGTCCAAGCCCACTTAAATTGGCGCTCAGCGGAATTTGGCGCTCAGCGGTGATTTTAGCACTTCAAAAATGCCGCTCAACAGTAATTACCGCTCAGCGCAACTTTTTCTGTACTCTGGTTGACTTTTCTGCATTTTAGTTGACTATTTGACTTTTTTGGTTGACTGGTTGACTTTTCTGGTTGACTTGTTGACTTTTCTGGTTGACTGGTCGACTGTTCTAGTTTTTGATTGACTTTTCTGCATTCCAACCATTCGGTACTTTAACTCTTCTTTCAAATCAATCCAATAACCTACAAAATCAACGGAATCTAGCACAAAACCATTAAATTCACGTTCAACTCTCTTATTCACAAAACTAAAGCAAAAACATGAGTTAAAGCAAGTTTCTAAGTCAAAAAGGGTTGATTGATTATCAAAATTAAGTATAAAAATAACGGTTTTTCAACCGTTATCACAACCCCAAACTTAGAACTTTGCTTGTCCTCAAGAAAACAAGATGTAACTCAATCTTCCACTAATCCATACAATGGTTCACCACATTCAAAAACTCTTTCTTTCAAGACAAGAAATTACTCAAATGCGCTCATAAAAAAGAATTCAGTCAAGATGCACACATGCTTTGGTGTTCACATAATCACATATTATCCAACAAATGCTATTCTTATGAATAATCAATAACCAAGCAAGAATGTTATCATAAAGTGCATGGAACTATTCCTCACCAAAGATAGTGTTTCACTCAAGCACTTAAAAGTGTTTCACTCAACTCAAAGGTGTATAATAAGGTGACACTCTTACACTCTACCATCACAATGTCACATGAATCAACTTTATGACTTATAAACTAGCTTGAAATCATGCTTTTGCTTATGTTTTTGGAAATAAGAGAGTTGGACAGGTTTTATGCTTGATTTCCTTGTTTTTGCAGGTCTTTTAGATGAATTGAGTGAAAGAAGTGAAGAAGCTAAGAGTTGGATTCAGAAAAGGAAGAAAAAGTGCAAAAAAAGGAAGAAGCCACAAGTACCGCTCAGCGTCATTTACCGCTGAGCGGCACTTTGAAGACCCGCAGTCACCGTTGAGGGGAAAAACTGCAGCTGAGGGGCATAATAGATGTCACGCACTTACCGCTGAGCGGCATTCTGATGGGCTTGGGCTCACTTTTCTGTAATTTTTAGAATAGTACATAAGGTTTTACTTAACCTAGGTCAAGTATCTTTGGCTGGGACGAAGTAGAAACACACTCTTTCACCCCTTGGAGGAGGATTTTGGATGCTAAGGCTCCTTTCTAAACTTTCTAGGGTTCTATCTTTCATTCTTTCATTGTATTTCATCTAGCTTCACCATGAATATGGTGAACTAAAACTTTATTGTTGTTGGGGAATCAATGTAATCCTTTTGAAACTCGCATGTATGAAATTTGTTCTTCAAAATATTCTTTAAGATACATGCTTTCTTTCATTAATTGTTAGGGTTTTTCCTCTTTGCTCAAAGCATGCATTGTTTAACTCATTCGATGTCATGATCATTGATTTTGTCGATATGGACACATACGGGGAAATCTAGATCTGGGAAATCTCTCCGAATAGTAGTATAAACTAGACATAGGAGTATGATGGTTGGTTGCCTTTAAGCTTCTGTTCACTATAATGCATGATTAATTGCTAGGGAGACAAGACATTGTAAACTAGTGATTATGATTAGGCTTTCTTCGCCGAGACATCGGGTTTAAGGTAATTTAGAAAGTGGCATTAACAATTAATGAAGAAAGATGAATTCCCGAATAAATGAGAGTAGATAATGATGAAATTGATAAACCCCAACAACATAATCATCCATATATTTCAATTCACGTGTTTAGTTTCTTCTTACCATTGATCAATCCATGCATACATATTTACTTTTGAGTATTTGCATTTAAATCTTAATTAATCAGTTTTACAAGTCTTAGCTAATCAACAAACCACACAACTGTCTAGGTCGTGAGTCCTTTGGGAGAACGATACTTGGTCTTACCAGGTTTATTACTTGATATGATTCGGTTACACTTGTCGAGGTCTTAACAAGTTTTTAACTCCGTTTTCGGGGATTAAAGAATTTTTCATCATTTAACCATATATCAAACACATTCACAAGCAAGTTATCATCACAAGGACTTTTGAAGGCTTGTATTGAGGCTGGGCTAAGAAGAAAATTGGTTTTTCTAGACAACAAAATCCTTGAGTTAAGAGAGTGCACAATTAATTTATTCTCATTAAATTTCAACTCTCTTTCCTCTATTATGTGAGAAACCAATATTCAACTCATTCCCAAACTTTAATTGCATTGAGCTTAACCTTTCCTTTTCTTTCTTTTCTTCTCCTTTGCTTTTTGCTTTCGCTTTTTGCTTTTGCCCAATGCTTTTTAATGAATTTCACAAAGTTCTTTCCGGTTTCTCACCACCCAAAACTTGAACCATTCTCCATTACCACAAAAACATACTCTACTTAACTCAAGGTAAGGATTTCAAAAAGGGTTTTTCCACTTTTCAAATTTAGGCTCAAGGTGCAAAGGTTAGAGAAAACATTGATCTTTATTGGGTTCACCTATAAACATTGGCTCTAAGGGAGAAGAAAAACATGGCCTTGATCATTTGTAACAAGCAAGCAAGTGGTTCAATCATAGAAAATTAGGCAAAATCAATCATGCTTCCAAAGTAGTAGCACTCAATCAATCAAAAACTCTAGAGTCTAATCTCTCACAGGTTAACTCAAGTTCCACAATTTGATAAACATCTTGCCCAACATATTAATCATGCATCTATTTTTTAACAAAACTATGAGCAACCACCATCTATGCTTAAAAAGCCTCAACAATCATTAACTCAACATGCATCATAGAACAATAGAGAAAACACAAGAATATTACTCATCACAAATAATTTACCACATCATACCAACCATTGCAACACAATTCATGAAACAAAGTACATAAAAAAAATTCAAATAAACAAAAAAAAATCCTCATCCTGAAGCATCCATCAGTAGATGCTCTCATCTGAATCTTCCAGCATCCATCAGTAGATGCGAATCCTTATCATCAACATCCATCAGTAGATGCTAATCTTTCTCATCTTCATCGGCATCCATCAGTAGATGCCTTTAGTAGCATCCATTAGTAGACCCTATCATTCATCACTCTCATCATGGCAGCATCCATCAATAGATGTTGTCAATCCTGCAAAGTAAATTCAAATCCAAAAGAAAAAGTCAGAAATTGGGTTGCCTCCCAAAAAGCGCTTATTTAACATCACGAGCCTGACCCAAAATCCTCCAGCATCCTTCAGTGGACGCATATCTTTATCACCAACACCCATCAGTAGGTGCATACAAACATAGTATCCTTCAGTAGATACTCTTAATCACCTAGCATCCACCAGTAGATGTTAATCCTTTTCATGAACACTCATCAGTAAGTGTCTGATAGCATAGTATCCTTCAGTAGATACTCAATCCCCTGGCATCCATCAGTAGATGTTGTGCTTCTTCTCTTGATGATCATGTGATCCTAGTACAGATTTTCGAATTTGATCCTGCAAACACTAAAGAACACTGCACTAGAGCACCCAATTAGCACAAACAAATAAAAAAGTAAAAAGATAAAAAGATAGAAGGATAGAAAGATAGAAAGAAAAAAAAATCAAAAGATAAAAAGATAAAAAATAAATAAAAAATAAAAATAAAAATAAAAAGATAAACAGAAAAAAAATAAAAAGAGAAAAAAATAAAAAGAGAAAAAGATAAAAAAGATAGAAAAAAGATAGAAGGATAGAAAGAAAAAAAAAATCAAAAGATAAAAAGATAAAAAAATAAAAAAATAAATAAAAAAATAAAAATAAAAATAAAAAGATAAACAGAAAAAAAATAAAAAGATAAAAAAATAAAAAGATAAAAAAATAAAAAGAGAAAAAGATAAAAAAAATAAAAGAGAAAAAGATAAAAAAATAAAAAGATAAAAAAAGTAAAAAGAGAACAAGATAACAAGAAAAAAAGAAAAAATAGAAAGATAAAAAGATAAAAAGATAAAAGGATGAAAAGATAGAAAGATAGAAATATAAAAAGATAAAAAGAAGAAAAAAATAAAATAAAATAAAATAAATAAGAAGATAGAAAGATGAAAAGATAAAAAAAAATGAAAAAGAAGATAGAAAGATGAAAAGAAATAAAAAGATAAAAATTAAAGATAAAGTCTAATCGGTTAAGAATCACACAAATAGAATAGTTATACCATGAGTCCCCGACAACTCCGCCAAAAACTTGATGAACAAATTTTCAATCCCCAAAAACGGAGTCAAAAACTTGTTAACCCTCGACAAGTGTAACCGAATCATATCAAGTAATAAACCTGGTAAGACCAAGTATCGTTCTCCCAAAGGACTCACGGCCTAGACATTTATGTGATGCAAAAGACTTGTGAACAAATTGTTGTAAGTTTCAAATGCAAAAGACTGAAAAGTAAATATGTGTGCATATGATGATCAATGGGAAAGAAGAAACAAAACACGTGAATTGAAATATATGGATGAATATGTTGTTGGGGTTTATCAATTTCATCCTATCCATTCTCTTGTATTTAGGAATTCATCATTCTTTTCATTAATGTTAATGCCACTTTCTAAATTACTTTAAACCCGATGTCTCGGCGAAGAAAGCCTAATGATAATCACTAGTTTACAATGTCTTGTCTCCCTAGCAATTAATCATGCATTATAGTGAACAGAAGCTTAAAGGCAACCAACTATCATACTCCTATGTCTAGGTTTGTAATATATTGTTGGAAGAATTCCCCAGATCGTGATTTGTAAGATATCTCTCAATAACAATCCTAGGGAGAGAAGAGGAGAGCTTTCACATCCCCAAATCGTCCAACCCTAGGAGTACAAAATCTCCTGATACTTACAAATCATAAGATTTATGCCATACATGAATAAAATATCACAAGCATTTGAGCAAAGAAGAATATCTCTAACAATTAATGAAAGAAAGCATGTATCATAAAAATGATCTTGAAGAACAAATTCCATACAAGAGAGTTTCTAAGGATTTACATTGATTCCCCAATAACAAAATAAGTTTAGTTCTCCATCGTCATGGTAGAACTAAATGAACAATGGAATGAAAGAATGGAAAAGATAGAAAAACATAAGAAAGAGAAGAGGAGAGTCGTCACCATCTCCAATTCTACCCCCAAGGGGTGAAAAATGTGTTTCTGCTTCGTTCCAGCCAAAGATACTAACCTTAGGAAGACTAAAGCCTTATATAGACTTCTAAATATTACAGAAAATTAAGCCCAAGCCCATAAGAATAATAGAAAACGGGTCCAAGCCCAAAACAGATCATAAAAATTATAGAAAATTGGCCCAAAGCCCAATAAGTGGCGCTCAGCGGTAATTACCGCTCAATGGTAAGTGTGTTTCTTCTATTTTTCCCCTCAACTGCATTTTTACCCCTCAGCAGTGCCAACGGGTCCTTGAAAGTGCCGCTTAGCGGTAATTGGCGTTGAGTGGTACTTGCGGCTTCTCTTCTTTTGCACTTTTTGTGTCCTTTTCTGATTCCATCTCTGTCCCACTTCACTTCTTTCATCAAATTCATCTTAAAAACCTACAAAAACAAGGAAATTAAGCATAAAACCTGTCCAACTCTCTTATTTCCAAAAACATAAGCAAAAGTATGATTCCAAGCTAGTTTCTAGTCAGAAAGGTTGTTTTTGATATCAATTTTAAGTATAAAAATAACAGTTTTTCAACTGTTATCAGTAGGGGAACAAGTCTGAAGCCAAAAGAAGGATGACTCAAGTGTATCTGTATGGAGAAACTACATATTGGGTTGTAGGAGCGGCTATAGTCGGTGAGGTACGGTACAAGAGTGTGACTAGGTCTTGTCATGATGAAGTTCATGTTTTGGTGATGCTCATGGTGTGGTTCATGATTGTGATAGTCCTGTTGGCGGTGTACCTATGATGATGATCATGGTATTGAGGATGCTCCAGATTATGCTATGTTGATAATGGTGTTACTATACTGGTTATAGTAAGTAGTTAGCATAGGTGCTAATGAGTGGATAGACCAAAGGTCTTTGTGTGAGATGTTAGTGATGACATCAAGAGTTGAGATCAAGGATCAAGAATGGAAGTTTGAGGATCGAGGATCGAGGATCGAGTAATTCATTATGATTGAATTATTTATGTTAGAGGATTAGGAATCCTATTATTATTACTTCTATGTATGGGGTGTTTGATTATGAATGATATAATCATAAGGTATGTATCTTGTTAATTGTTTGATTATGTTGATATAATCAGTGTGTATGTATCTTGTTGTTATGATTATTTTATCGGTAGCTTACCCCACACATGTTTGTGTTTGTGTGTTTATGAATGAAATTATCGACGATGATCGTATAATGTATTATACATGAGCAGATCATATTGTAGATGTTCTAGAGACATGATAGATTCATGAGATGACAGAGGAAAGATTTGAGTTTCTTTAAAAATGTTCTTTTGGCACAGAATTTTTGATGTGATCATAGATAGGGCAAAGGATGAAGAGAATAAAGGACGATAAAAAGCCTAAAAAGAGTATAATAGGTTTCATGGGCTTGTATTTGCCTCCTTGTTTTCTTTTCGTTAGTTCTAGTTGAATAAACGCTTATAAACCCTTCTTTTCCTTTTAGCACAAGCAATGTGGGACTTCCCATGGCTTGGTCTTAAAAGAAAAGAAGAGGAAGTTGGTGTTATAGCTTAAGGTGCAAGGAAGCATAGCTAGTTTTCGTTTTTTGAACCGTAGGAGAGCTAGGTAGCTTATAAACCCTTTTGGAATGAAAGAATTAAGCAATGTGGGACTCCAAGAACCTAGGGGATGTGCTGCAGCTGCATGGATAGACCTTAGAGCCTTCCAAGTCCCACATCGCTTGAAACTCTTCACCAAACTCATTCCAAAAGCTATATAAGAAGCCTAGGGGGTCTCCTTTGTACTTACCTTTGAAATCAATGAATTTTTGAGTTGAATTGCAAGCTTGCATTCTTCTTAGAGATAGTCTTTGTCTCTTAGTCCATTTTGGCAGACCTTATCTTGATGCAAAGTCAAGTGGCGGTCCTTCCTCGACACTTATCTTGGAGTCCTCTCTCAAGTGGTGTGTCATCCAGTCATAAGTTTCCTTTCTCTTTCTCTTATCCACTTTTATTTTTCATTCATTCTTCAATTGTCATTAGTATACTTCTCTCTAGGCATGCACTTCTATATCACTTTTGAAACAAAGTGTTGAGATTGTTGATAATGGGAGCACTGGTTTATCCAAACCTTACAATCTCAAAGAACTTCTAGTTTTTGGCGATGACAACATAATTAAAAATAACATGTGTTGTTATGTGTTGTTTATGTGTTACATGTTCATAGCTTTCATGTTTATGATTATTTGAGAACATGTTTGTGTTGATTCTGTCATTGCTGCAATTTACTGTGTTTTACATGAGATCTTATTTCTGAATGCATGACAAATGTTTTAGAAAAGGAAAACCACATGCACTTTTGTTGAACTTATAATATGTAGCAAAACAACAGTTTTAAGTCGACTTTATTATGAAGTAAGTCGATTAAAACTCGTGTCTTTGCACCAACTTTTTCAAAGTGTGCTGCGACAATTTTCAAAGACAAAGTTTTTCAAAACTATGCTTTACACTGTACATAGTCGACTACATGCGCATTGCATTCGACTAAGTCTGTATGTTTTGAAATTTTGTTAATGATTGATATAACTGTCTAACGGTCATGTTTTTAAATATGTTGACCAAGCATTAAATGAGATTCGACTACATTAAATGCTAAATCAATTAACTACATTGATTATTGCTAACTGTTATAATTGTTTTGTTATATTCGACTGCATTAGTAGCAAAGTCAACAAAAATGCGTCAGAGTTGCGAATTGCTATAAATTGACGTGAATTTGAATTCTGTAAGTGCTTTTGTGATTCTATCATTTTGATATCATTTGCAGAAAGTGTGAAACTTACAGAAAGAGAGAAACGCTCCAAGAAACAAGATTGAACGTGTGATTATCAATTTGTGATTTCTTGAGAAGCAAGGTTGCTGGGTTTTCAAAGAGCTGATCCAATATGCCAAAGAGGTGCTGCTGGAAGATCAGAGTTGACAACCTACTAAAGATTGGGTTATTTCCCTGTTGTGATTACAGGAAGAAGAGCGTGCAACGTTCTTGACTTTGAGGGCTTTCTCAAAGGTTTGAAGACGGTAGGAGAGGGGACATCTTGCTGCTGGTCTCTATAAAAGCCTTCTTGTAAAAACCATGATCATTATAGTGCATTTGCTTCCTGTGATGGAAGGACACTAGATGTAGGCTTGGCCGAACCAGTATAAAAACTCAGTGTTTGATCTTTCTATCCCTACTAAAACTGAAGCAAAGACTTGAAAAAGAACATGAATATAAAGATGAACACCAACCCACTAAAGGACAAGATGTTGATCCATTAAGTATGGAAATGTCTACTGGAGCAACTCCCTATAGACCAAAGACTAACTTTGAAAGACATATGGTCGAGCAAATGCAAACACTGGTTAATCATCACTCCACCTACACATCTAGGCTTGACAAAATGAATCAAGAGATTGATGCACTCCAGAAGCTAATTGGGAATCAAAATCTGGGTGATGAAAGAGTAGCAACAGATTATGAGGTTGAGGAAGAAGATGATGGAGATGATGGTAGTAAAGAAAACGAAAGAGAGCAAGAGGAAACATACTTCTACTTGATGGCAAAATCTTCAATATCTGAAAGCAGCGTGAGTAGTGATGAATCTGCATGCACCGAAAATAGGTACTATCAACTACTTGATGCTTTTCAAGAATTTTATGATGAAGCTATGAAACTACGACACTTAATCATCAAGTTTAGAAAGGAAAACAAGAGGCTGGAAAATAGATTAGAGGTTCTTGATAATGAAAATGATAGTTTGAAATCAAAGCTAGAATCTCTAGAGAATATATCTCAAAACACTATGCATGTGAACAAGAATTATGATCTAGAGTGTGAAATATGTCCAAGACAGTTGGAAAGAATTAAATATCTTATGAAAACTTTATCAAAATTCAATTTAGGCAGTTCAAATCTTGATCCTCTTCTTGGTTCACAAAGGAGTGTGTTGAATAGAGAAGGAATAAGGTATGCCAGTAAAAGTAATAAATTTAGAACCAGAAGGTTTATTGACATAAGCAAACCCTCTTCAATTGTCTGTTTGTACTGCAACCAGTTAGGTCATGCATCAAATTCATGTTATTACAAAAATTATGAAGTTCCTAAAGAAAAGGTTAAATGGATTCCTAAGGAACCATTAAAATCTTCTAACATGAAAGGACCCAAATTTAAATGGGTACCTAAATCAAAACCCATAAACTGTTTTGCAGGAGATTGAAAGGAATGGAAAAGGACTGGACTCAAGATGATGCATAAAGCTGAAGAAAATCTCACATTTAAAGTGATCATGTCATCTTGAGAGTCATCAAAAGTGGTAACACGCTGTAAATTTGATAAAATATGTATCATTTGAGTTCTACATAACCATTTTGATGTATGTGTGATAACGGTTGAAAATACCATTATCTATGATGTAATTTTGACACTAAATGCACCCTTTTCTACTTAGAAACTTGTTTGGAATCATGTTTTTGCTTTAGTTTTCTGAATCAGAGAGTTGAGGTTGAACTTAATGATTTTATGACTAAATTCCCTTGTTTTAGTAAGTTAATGAAGTAATTTGGAAGAGGAGTCAAAGTATGAAGGAGTCAGAACTCAAGGAGCGAGTAGAACTGTAGAAAAAGTGAAAAAAACACAGTGTTGAAAAATTACGCGAGGCTTGGGCGCCCCTCAGAGGGGGCTTGAGCGCCAGAAGGTGCCGCACACCGCCCGGTGTTGAGGGCCAACCACAGTGGTGTAATCTGCAAGAGTCTGTCTACCATTATTCTCCTCTGCCATATTTTAAGTGCTATGGTAAGACCTTTGTGGTGAAGGTTGTAAGAGTGTCTCAAGAGAAGGGAATAGTTCTCTTGAAGTTCGAACTCTCCTCCTCCTTCTACTTTCGTCTAGGCCTTCAAGAAGAGGTTCATAAATCTTTTTGCTTCTAGTCCGAATATTACCTGCATACACAAGGAAACAAAACCCTAGAAAAATTGTTAGCACAAAAAAATAGAAAAGAGAAGAAATAATCAAAAGATATAATTGAAAAGATAAGAAGATAGAAAATAAAAATAGAAAATAAAATAAAATAAAATAATAACAATAAAAACAAAAAACAAAAACTAAAAACAGAAAACAGAAAAATAAAAACAGAAAAACAAAATTCACAACAAGTAAAAAATAATCAAAAATCACATAAATAGACTAGTTAAACCATGAGTCCCCGGCAACGACGCTAAAAACTTGATGAACAAATCTTCAATCCTCGAAAACGGAGTTAAAAACTTGTTAACCCTCGGCAAGTGTAACCGAATCGTATCAAGTAATAAACCTGGTAAGACCAAGTTTCGTTCTCCCAAAGGACACACGGCCTAGACAGTTGTGTGATTTTGTTGATTAATTAAGACTAGTGAACAAATTGTTGTAAGTTTCAAATGCAAAAGACTGAAAAGTAAATATGTATGCATGTGATGATCAATGGGCAAGAAGAAACAAAATACGTGAATTGAAATATATGGATGAATATGTTGTTGGGGTTTATCAATTTCATCCTATCCACTCTCTTGTATTTAGGAATTCATCATTCTTTTCATTAATGTTAATGTCACTTTCTAAATTACTTTAAACCCGATGTCTTGGTGAAGAAAGTCTATCCTTAATTATGAGTTCATACAATTCCTAGCATCCCTAATAATTAATTCTGAAGCAACCATCAAACTCCTATGTCTAGGTTTGTAGTATACTATTAGGAGAGATTCCCCAAATCTAGATTTCCCCATATGTGTCCATATCGACAAAACCAATAATCATGACATCGAATGAGTTAAACAATGCATGCTTTGAGCAAAGAGGAAAAACCCTAACTATTAATGAAAGAAAGCATGTATCATAAAAATGATCTTGAAGAACAAATTCCATACAAAAGAGTTTCTAAGGATTTACATTGATTCCCCAACAACAAAATAAGTTTAGTTCACCATATTCATGGTGAAACTAGATGAAATACAATGGAAAAGTGAAGGATAGAACCCTAGAAAGTTGAGAAAAGAGCCTTAGCATCCAAAATCCTCCTCCAAGGGGTGAAATAGTGCGTTTTTGCTTCATCCCAACCAAAGATACAAACCCTAGAACGTCCTAAAGCTTATATAATATTCTAAAAATTACAGAAAAGCAGGCCCTAGCCCAAAAAAGTGCCGCTCAGCGGTAATAACGCGTGACCACTTCTTCCCCTCAGCGACTTTTCTCCCCTCAGCTGTGCCAACGATTCTTTGTGAGTGCCGCTCAGCGGTAATTTGCGTTGAGCGGTACTTGCGGTTTCTCTTCTTTTGCACTTTCTGTGTCCTTTTCTGATTCCATCTCTATCCCTTTTCACTTCTTTCATCAATTTCATCTAAAAACCTGCAAAAACAAGGAAATCAAGCATAAAACATGTCCAACTCTCTTATTTCCAACAATTCAACAAAATCATGAGTTCAAGCTAATACCTAAGTCATAAAGGTTGTAATTGAAGTTAATTTTAAGTATAAAAATAACAGTTTTTCAACTGTTATCACCCGGGTGCCCTTCCAGGGGCACTTGAGCACCAGAAGCCGTGCCTGGGCGCCCCTCAGAGCGCTTGAGCGCCAGAAGGTGCCGCACACTGCCTGGGCGCCCACTTAGGGCGCTAGAGCGCTAGTTCGTGGGCTTGGACCTATGTTCTGTTATTTTTATGTTCTATTTAAAGGACTCAGGCGTCCTAGTTTTTGTATCTCTGGCTGGAGAACACAACAACACACTCTTCCACTCTCTAAAGGCGGATTTGGATGCGAAAGCGTCTTTCCTCTACTTTTAGGGTTTTTCTATCTCATGCTTTTCCATTATTCATCTATTTCTCCATGTCTATGGGGAACTAAACTCTATTTGTTGTTGGGGGATGATGAAACCTTGTGAACTCTCATGTATTTGAATTGATTCTTAATTCCATATGCTTTTTCATTAATTGTTAGAGTAATTCATCTGTGCTTATTACATGCTTTGTTTAACTCATTCATCGCATGATTTATGAATTGCAAGAGTGCCGGGAGGTTCCTTACGATTCAGGTTCTTGTTGAATTCTCCCATTAGTAGTATTTCTCAGGGATGAGGGTATGAGTCTTGGTGTTCTTAAGCTCTTGATCTTCACATTTAATTACGAGGAATGCTAGGAATTGCATGAACTGGTGATTAAGGACAGGCTTCTTCGCTGAGGGATCGGGTTTAAGTGATTTAGTGAGTGACATTGACATTAATGCATAAAGAAGAATTCTTACATACATGAGAAGGAACTTGGTGAAATCTAACCCCAACAACATACTCATCTCATATTAAACAAATATCGTTATCATTGTGCTCTTTTGCTATTGATCAACTTGCATTCGTATTTAATTTTATGCCTTTGCATTTGAAACCAAATTTCTCGTTTTATTTAAGTCTTAATTAATCGAGTTATCACACAACTGTCTAGTGCCAAGAGTCTTCTGGGATACGATACTTGGTCTTACTATTTTATATTACTTGTGCGATTTGGTACACTTCCCAATCCATCAACAAGTTTTTGGCACCGTTGCCTGGGACTCACGGTTTAAACTATTGTATTTGTGTGATTCTTGATTAACTTTGACTTTATTTTTATTTTTATATTTTTTTTATTTTATTTTTATTGTTAATTTTTGTGTTATTTTTAAATTGTGTTTAGTGTCGTTTATTTTTGTTTTTGTGCTAACAGTGTTTTCTAGGGTTTTGTGTCTAGTGCTTGCACGATGCAATTCGGACAAGTTAACTATATGGACACTCAATTCCACCAACGTAATTTCAACCACTGGTGGAAACCTCACTTAAACATGGGTCAAAGTCAATTTGGGCAAGCTGTCGGGCAATTTGATAGACTACCACAACAACAATGGCAGCAACAACCCTCTCTATCAGAAAGAATGGCAAAGATGAATGATACACTTCAAAAGTTAATCCAGATGTTTGACTCTCATCATAAAAACAATCAAGCAACATTCAGAAGGATAGGGAGCCAGCTTGGTCACATAATTCAGAAGCTGGATGATCTTGGGAGTAACATGACCCTAAAGAGGAATGTCAAGCTCCTATCACTAGAAGTGACAAAGTTTTAGATGAGAGAAAAATAGAGAGAAAAGAAGAAAGGTTGAGTGAAAAAGAGAAAGATGTAAAGGAAGAGGAAGAAAAAGAAGAGAGAAAAATTGAGGTTGAGAGAAAAGAAAAGGGGAAGAATGTGGAAAAAGAGAGAAAAGAAACAGAAGAGAGTGAGAGAGAAAAGAAAAAATTTGAGAAAAATCTTTTGTACCCTAAGGAGTGTTCCAAGGAGGAAAAAGAGAGGGAAGAAAAGGAAATCTGTGAGTTTCTATTGCTTTTGATTTACCTCTCAAGCTGATTGATCATTTTGCCATGCTTGGAAGTGCTTGGAGAATTTCATGAGTATCTGCTGTCTTTGATTCTGTGTTGGATATATTGTTTACTTCTTTTCTCTGTCCAGATTTCTTAAGAACTGTGTAATTTTGTTTCTGTCCTTGTTAGTCTTTGTTTTCTGTGCGCTGATGTTTGTGTCACTTACCTGATGTCCTTTGAACTATTCCTTGATTTGCGTCTTGATTTTGCCCAGGAGTGCAAAACACTAAGTGTGGTCTATTTTGATGAGTCAATATTTTCTTGACTTCACTAGTTTAGTGTGCTAGAATTAATCAGGGAATTGTGCTTAAATGTCCGATATTTTTCCGTTTTTGCTAATTGTGCTTAATTTGACAAAAAATTCTTATTTTAATTAATTTGAATTATTTTAGCTAATTATTTGCATTATTAATTGTAGGAAAATTGTTGGATAATATTTTGGGACTTAAAGAGAAATGTGACATCAATTTTGTTTAAGCTAAAATGAGAGGAGGTGTGGATTCCATTTTTGGGGGTGCACATAGAGATGGCACACGTGAAACAAGTGCTGAAGCACATGGCCCACGACAATTGAACTTTGGAGGTCCAGCAATTTCGGAGAGAAGGGTGCTGGATGGGAAGGTGACCAGCTGCACACGGAGATGGGCTGGACTTCACGCCCTCCATGCTGCACTCCACGCACATAATCAACTTTTGATTTGGACTTTCCAGCAGCTTGAAGAAAGAACATTGGTAGCAGGCTGAAGCATGCTGGATGGGAGGAGAAAAGTGGGTTGGTCTACGTGAAGTCCAGCAGCTTCCAACAACACGCGTGAAGCAGCGGGCCTATAAGCAAGCTTGGGAGGTGTCACGGCATAGTGTGCTGGATGAATGAAGGGGTGCAGGTCCAGCAAGCATTACCATCCAGCCCAGGGGCAGCAGCGGGTGTGCACAAGAAGCACAACAGCGTCCAGAAATCCAGCGTCCAAGCAGCTCACGGTCTTGCATGGGAGAAGAGAGCCCAATGATGATTAGAAGTGAAGGTGTTGAACGTCCATGTGCACGAGAAGCATCCAACAACCCTGGTCCAGCACGCATCCAACGGCGTGGGTGGCAAAAGAAGAAGCTGGTCCAGCACACTCCACGCCCACGGTCCAGCAAGTAGCTCCAGCAATTTGAATTGGGGAGCGTCCAGCCTTCACACATTTACGGCTTGGCAGCAACACTCCACATAAAGGAAGCTCACGGCCCAAAGGAAGGAACAACACACTGGGAGGTAAATGGTCACGGTCCAGCAGCGTCCAGCACACATGAAGGAGGTGCTTGGAGAAGAAAGGAGAGCCTTCATTCATTAGGAGGTACAGCAACAATAAGCAGTAGCAGATGAAGAAGCTTGGATGGGCTGCACGTCCAGGAGCATCTCGGTTCACCTTTAGATGTCCCTACTCTGGCGATTTAGGAGATAGATCCTGATAAAGATTTTGAGGACCAGGTAGGAATAAGCAGTAATGGTAGACCATTTTCATCTACCACCACTCTACCAATTTTCAAGGAAGTGGAGGTAAACATACCACAATTTGATAATGCTTTTAATGATTATGCTATTGATAGGTATGTTGATGATTATATTGTTGATGAGTCTTTTTTTAATTCTCCCTCTATGCATGATGAGAACCACTTTTTGCTACCACGTCTAAATATTTATTCTCCATGCACTGAACATGAATTTGAGCCTGTTATTGATATTGATTGTACATTTGAAATTGATTCATGTTTTGAGGATGTATCTAAGGTTAAGCCTGTTACACTGAGATTGGGTGTTATACCCCTGCATGTTATTTCTTTGGAACCACATTGCACTAACCATTTTACAGGAGGTACAGATGAATTTAACCAACAAACGCCCACGGTGGAAGACAAAGGTGCCAGTGTACACAACAGTTTGAAGATCAATAGGCACCGGCTGAACCCGCTCATCAACAATCCTTGCTTCTTAGATCCAGCTATGGAAGACATTTCCCTGCTGGATCAAATCTGGAGGATGAAGAAATTCTTCCTCAAAACTTCCTTGCTGGATCCAATGGTGGAAGACATCTCCCTACAAGTCCAAAATTGGCAACTGCCACCATGACCAGGGGAGTTTTCTTTTTCCCTTCTCCCCCTTTCCCTACTTTTATTGCACTTGTCCATGATCTGTTCATTGTTCTGATTTCTGATCTTATACTTATGACACATTGAGGACATTGTGTAGTTTAAGTGTGGTCTATTAGGGGAGATTCTGATTTTTCTTTGTTAGTTTTTGTTTTCTTGGTTAATTTTTTTTTCTTTTCTAGGTAGTTTTTGTCGTGTCTTGTGTATAGTTTGCATGTTTCTCTTGATTTCTGGACTTTGTTTAGGTTGTAGACTTGACCTTGACTTCATTGATACTTGGCTTGAAATCCTTGCTTTTCTTTGCTTGGGAAGATGATTATGATGTTTGAGAGGTTCAATTGATTGTGACATAAATACCCTGTGTGAGATTTAAGCCACTTTATGTTCTTTCTTGTGTGACATGTCTCTTGATTGCTTGCGCATATGCCTTGACTTGACTCTTGTTGATAGTTCTTGATTGATATGCATGTTTGGAAGTGATAAAGACATTTTTGTTCTTGAGCCTCTCTAGCCAAATAAGCTTACCTTGTTCTAATCCTTTGATAACCCCTTTTGAGCCTATACTTTCCTCATTTCTTTTTTTTGAAGCTCATACACTAGCCCTAAGTGAAAAACCATGATCACCTTAAGCTTAGGGAATTTTGGAGCTTTAGAAGTGTTTTGAGAACAAGTGTGGTCTCCTTGGGGATTCTTATGAATTGGCTAGTTGGTTCCTCTTCTTGTTTTGTGTTTGTAAATATGTTGTGTATCTTGTCTCTTATAGTTGTGTCGTAGATAGAGAGAAAAGAAAAGAGACAAGATGAGAAAAAAAAATTTACAGAAAAATGAAAAAAATAAAAAATAAGAAAAAATTGTGAATAATGGAGACAAGAAGAGGATTGAATTAGAGGTTTTGCTCCTCTATTTCTTTTGGTTTGTAGCTTCTCATCCATATTTATCCTCCCTTGTCTTTGGCCCCATTACATCCATAAAAGACCTTTTGATTTGAACATGCATATGTTTTGAGTGTTGATATTAAAGGCTTGCCAAGTCTGTTGTTGTTTGCTTTCTTGAGTGCATTGAGTTGAAATTCTTTACCTTAGACACTTGAGAGAAACACTGATAGTGCATCTGTGAGTTTCTGTTGCTTTTGATTTACCTCTCAAGCTGATTGATCATTTTGCCATGATTGGAAGTGCTTGGAGAATTTCATGAGTATCTGCTGTCTTTGATTCTGTGTTGGATATATTGTTTACTTCTTTTCTCTGTCCAGATTTCTTAAGAACTGTGTAATTTTGTTTCTGTCCTTGTCAGTCTTTGTTTTCTGTACGCTGATGTTTGTGGCACTTACCTGATGTCCTTTGAACTATTCCTTGATTTGCGTCTTGATTTTTCCCAGGAGTGCAAAACACTAAGTGTGGTCTATTTTGATGAGTCAATATTTTCTTGACTTCACTTAGTTTAGTGTGCTAGAATTAATCAGAGAATTGTGCTTAAATGTCCGGTATTTTTCCGTTTTTGCTAATTGTGCTTAATTTGACAAAAAATTCTTATTTTAATTAATTTGAATTATTTTAGCTAATTATTTTGCATTATTAATTGTTGAAAAATTGTTGGATAATATTTTGGGACTTCAAGAGAAATGTGACATCAATTTTGTTTAAGTAAAATGAGAGGAGGTGTGGATTTCATTTTTGGGGGTGCACATAGAGATGGCACACGTGAAAGAAGTGCTGAAGCACATGGCCCACGGCAATTGAACTTTGGAGGTCCAGCAATTTCGGAGAGAAGGGTGCTGGATGGGAAGGTGACCAGCTGCACACGGAGATGGGCTGGACTTCACGCCCTCCATGCTGCACTCCACGCACATAATCAACTTTTGATTTGGACTTTCCAACAGCTTAAAGAAAGAACACTGGTAGCAGGCTGAAGCACGCTGGATGGGAGGAGAAAAGTGGGCTGGTCTACGTGAAGTCCAGCAGCTTCCAACAACACGCGTGAAGCAGTGGGCCCATAAGAAAGCTTGGGAGGTGTCATGGCATAATGTGCTGGATGAATGAAGGGGTGCCGGTCCAACAAGCATTACCATCTGGCCCCCAGTGGCAGCAGCGCGTGTGCACAAGAAGCACAACAGTGTCCAGAAATCCAGCGTCCAAGCAGCTCACGGTCTTGCATGGGAGAAGAGAGCCCAATGATGATTAGAAGTGAAGGTGTTGAACGTCCATGTGCACGAGAAGCATCCAACAACCTTGGTCTAGCAGGCATCCAGCAGCGTGGGTGGCAAAAGAAGAAGCTGGTCCAGCACACTCCACACCCACGGTCCAGCAAGTAGCTCCAGCAATTTGAATTGGGGAGCGTCCAGCCTTCACACATTCACGGCTTGGCAGTAGCACTCCACATAAAGGAAGCTCACGGCCCAAAGGAAGGAACAACACGCTGGGAGGTAAATGGTCACGGTCCAGCAGCGTCCAGCACACATGAAGGAGGTGCTTGGAGAAGAAAGGAGAGCCTTCATTCATTAGGAGGTACAACAACAATAAGCAGTAGCAGATGAAGAAGCTTGGATGGGCTGCATGTCTAGGAGCATCTCGGTCCAACAGCAGTGTCCAGGAGGTGAACTCGGTAATGAATCTGGAAGCACGGCCTGCACAGTCCAGCAGAAGCTGTTGCACGTGGACTCAAATGAATGTGGTGTGTGCTGGATGAATGAGGGGTGCACGTGAAGCAGCTCATTCGCTCTTCAATGGACAGCAGCAGCGGAGCCCAATGACTAGGAAGTAGGGCGGCTTCACGCGGAGAATGGGAAGCACAGGGGGTGTGTCCAGCAAGCAACCCAGCAGAGCAGCACGGGAAAGCGGGGGATTCACTTCTTGATTTTAAGGGCACATGAGTGATGGGAGAAGGGGAGTGAGCAGCCACCCACGGGGGGTCTCTCTCGGTTTTTCTATTCCAGCAGCACCAGGGATTTGGTTTTTTTTCTTTCTTTAGGGAAATACGGTAATTCATTCGTTTGGAAGAGGAAAGCTGTCACGTAACTAGGGAATAGCCAAAAGGTTTTCTTTTGATATATTGTATTCATGCTTGGATGGGTGTTGAAGTACAAAAAGTGAAAGAGCTGCTGGTTGGGAAATTAATTTCATTGAATCATCATTCACGTTTTTCAATGTTCATAATTACTTTTCTTAGTACCTTGTTGCCGTGGTGAATGTGTGGTGATTTTAATTTTCTTTAGCTAAACATTGCATTTTCCATTTGCTATTGAGCTTTGTCCTTGCTACACGGTGCATTTAAATTGATTCCAGCTGGGAGGTTGTTCATTTTCCACTCGCATTTTCCATTTGCTATTGAGATTTGACGCTGATTTTATTTTAGAGGAGAATGTTCATTGTGATTTCAAGAAAGAATGAAGCACTATTACATTTGTTTATTTGGAGAAAAGGAATTTATCTTTGCTTGAGAAGGGGTTCTCCAAGAGGTGTTTGCTTTTTACTTCTTTACGCATGAACCAAGTGTTGTCTTTATATTCTATATATATTAGAATGAATTCAGGTAGAAGCGGCTCACTCATCTTATTTTATTTTACTATTACGAGTTATTGCATTTCATTTATTAGCTAAAGATACATCTTCTTTTCCAGGCTGCAATGTGATTCCGTTATTAGCCAAGCGTATTTTTTATTATTACTGTTGCACTGTGTGCATTTATTGTATACATTTAATGTTTTAGCTTAAGTGTTGCATTTGAATAACACCAAATGTGTCTTTATTATCGGTTACATTTTAATTAGTTCACACATCTTGTTTTAGAACCGTTCGGCCATATGTAGGACCGTTCGGTCTTCGTACTTTGTTCATTTATTTCAGTGTTTTCAATTATGTTTAGTTGTATTTAATTTCCAGTTTTAATTTAGTTCATTTCTAATCACAAAAACACTTTCAAACCCCGCACTACGTGTTTGTCCTAAGACCCGAACCACATTTGGTCCTTGAGAGACGACCTAGGAGTCACTTCCTAGCACTATACTACATTAATATTTGCAATCAAATTTGATGGGCCGCGACAGCCCGCATCATCAAGCTAGTGACGTTAAAGAAGCGCTTGCTGGGATGCAACCCAATTTTTGATTTTTTATTTTGTTTTTTATTTAGTTGTGTGGTGTGGATTTGATTTTGTTTTGCAGTACTGACAGCATCTGCTGATGGATGCTGGACAACATCTACTGAGGGATGCTAAGAGGATTCAGATAACAACATCTACTGATGGATGCTGCTACGATGAATGATAGCAAATTTTTCTGAACTTTTCATTTTAGTTTATTTAATTGTGTGGTTTTGATTTGATTTTTTTTTTCTTTGTGTCTTTGAGTTTTTTTTTTCTTTTAGGTTAAATGCTGCTTCTGATGGTAGTAATGATAGCATCTACTGATGGATGCTTCTACAACATCTATTGATGGATGTTACTGACAACATCTACTGATTGATGCTATGATGATGAAGATGGTGTCAAGCTAGTGGCGTTAAAGAAGCGCTTACTGTGAGGTAACCCAGCTTTCTAAACCTTTCTTTTTAATCAATTGTATTGTTATTGTACTTTGCTTGAATGAACTACACTACTTTGGTTCAACTATGCTGTGTTTTGTGATAAGTATTGTTTTGTGATATTCTAGTGTATTGATTGATGTTGAGATGATGCATGATGTGTTGATATACAGGTGATGACTCACAATGTATGAAACAAGTGCTTGAGGTAAAATTTGATTTAGATACTGAGCAAGGTGTTTTTCTGAATTCTGGGACTTGAGAGTTTACATGTGTGAGTTTTGGGCTTCAGAGTTTTTGTGAATAAGTGCTATTACATTGGAAGCATGAATGATTTTGCCCAAATTTTCTATGATTGAACTACTTGCTTTGAGGTTTTATATGATCAAGGTCATCTTTTGTTGTCCCTTATTCTTTAAGCCTTCACATGATTTTGTCCACTGAAAAGAAAACAATTTGTTTTAACCTTTGAACCTTGAGCCTTATGCATGTTTTGAAAACCCTTTGTGAAAATCTTTACCTTGAGTTAAGTTGAGAACATTTGTGAGGTATTGATAAAGGTTCAAGTTTGGGGTTGCTGGAAAGATTGAGAAAGGAAAAGAAAAAGCATTGAGCTAAGCAGTGAATACATGAAAAGAAAAAGAAAAAGAAAAAGAAAAATGAAAAGAAAAGAAAAGAAAAGCTCAATGCAAGGGAAAGTTGGGAAAAAGAAAGAGAGTTTGTGCTTGAATGATGAAATCATAAATGCCTCTCTTAACTCAAGGATTATGCTGACCAGAAAAACCAATTTCCTTCTTAGCCTAGCCAAGTTACAAGCCATGAAAAGCCCTTGTGATGACAACTTGCTTGTGAGTATGTTTGATTGTGGCTAAATGAAAGGCAAGTTAATTTGTGTGACATTGTGATAGTAGAGTGAAAAAGACACCAACACCTCACTATACACCTGTGAGTTGAGTGATACACTTTTGAGTGCTTGAGTGAAACGCTTTCCTTGGTGAGGAGTAGTTCTTTGATTTTCTAATTACATTTTTTCTTGGTTGATTGATCATTCTTAAGGATAACATCTGCTGAGCACATTGATTTTGATTGGATTAAGGCATTTGCACATCTTGACTGACATCTTTATGCTGAGTTGATAAAGGTGATTTCTTGTCTGGAAGAAAAAGTTTTTGAAAAATGTTGAGTCATTGTAGTGATTGTTTTGAAAAGCTGAGTTACATTCTGTTTTGCTTGAGGACAAACAAAGTTCTAAGTTTGGCGTTGTGATAACGGTTGAAAATACCGTTATCTATGATGTAATTTTGACACTAAATGTACCCTTTTCTACTTAGCTCAATGCAGAAAAAGTGAAAAAAACGGAGTGCTGAAAAAATTCTGCGAGGCTTGGGCGCCCCTCAAGGGGGGCTTGAGTGCCAAAAGGTGCCCAATATTGTCGAGGGATCGGGTTTAAGTGATTTAGTGAGTGACGTTGACATTAATGCATAAAGAAAAATTCTTACATAGATGAGAAGAAACTTGGTGAAATCTAACCCCAACAACATACTCATCTCATATTAAACAACTTTGGTTATCATTATGCTCTTTTGCTATTGATCAACTTGCATTCATATTTAATTTTATGCATTTGCATTTGAAACCAATAATCTCGTTTTATTTAAGTCTTACTTAATCGAGTTATCACACAACTGTCTAGTGCCAAGAGTCTTCTGGGATACGATACTTGGTCTTACCATTTTATATTACTTGTGCAATTTGGTACACATGCGAATACATCAACAATTTGATTTGTGCTTGTTGCTTGATATGAAGAGATAGTGTGAAAATATGCAAAATGATAGTTTCTGCGAAATTTAATATGCTCCAAAGAGATCTTCTTTGTTGTTTCAAACAGATTTAACCTCGTATCTTAATCAATGGTTAAAAACTATTTTGGATGATTGTGTTGACTCCGGTATGTGCATATCTAAATGCTTTGTGATTTGGATAAATGCATTGAATGACTATATTGATCATGCTATGATTGTTAAAACTAATATTTCACTTGGTGACATAATTCAATGATCATAGTATTTCTTTGCTTATACATGATAACGGTTGAAAAACTGTTATTTTTATATTTAATTTTGACATCAAAAACAACCTTTGTGACTTAGAAACTAGTTTGGAATCATGTTTTTGCTTTAGTTTTGTGAATAAGAGAGTTGAAAGTGAATTTAATGGTTTTGTGCTAGATTCCTTTGATTTTGTAGGTTATTGGAATGATTTGAAAGAAGAATTAAAGTACCGAATGGTTGGCATGCAGAAAAGTCAACCAGAAAAGTCAAACAGTCAACCATAATGCAAAAAAGTAAACCAGAGTATGGAAAAAGTTGCGCTGAGCGCCAGTTTTGAAGTGTCGAAATCACCGCTGACGGCTTAAAATGCAGTTGAGCTTCATTTTGAAGAGCCGCACTTACCGTTGAGCGGCAAAAGTGCCGTTAGCGCAATTTTTATGGGCTTGGGCTTATTTTGTGTAATTTTTAGAAATTATAAAAGGGGTTTAGTTGACTTAGGGTAGACATCTTTTGGCCGACAGAGGTGAAACTTTACCCCTTGGAGGAGGATTTTGGATTCTCAAGCTCCACTCTTCAAGTTCTAGGGTTCTATCTTTCATTCTTTCATTGTTTTTCATTTAGTTTCACCATGATTATGGTGAACTAAACCTTCATTGTTGTTGGGGAACCGATGTAATCCTTTGAAACTCTCATGTATTGAATTGGTTCTTTAATCTATATGCTTTCTTTCATTAATTTTTAGGGTTTTTCTTCTATACTCTATGCATGTTTTTTTTAACTCATTCAATTGCATGATCATTGATGTTATTTGTATGGACACATATAAGTAAATCTAGAACTGAAGAAATTCTCTCAATAGTAATATTGCCTACACATAGGGATAGGAGGATTGGTTGTCTTTAAGCTTCTGTGCGAATGTAATGCATGAATAATTGCTAGGGAGACAAGACATTGTAAACTACTGATTAGGATTAGGCTTTCTTCACCAAGACATCGGGTTTAGGTAAATTAGAAAGTGGCATTAACATTAATGAAGAAGGTGAATTCTTGAATACATGAGAGTGGATAGGAGAACTCGGTAACCCCAACAACATAATCATCCATATATTTCAATCATGTTTTGCTTCTTTTGTCCAATTGATCAATACATGCATTCATATTTACTTTTTAGTATTTGCATTTAAATCTCAAAGAATTGGTTTTTCAAGTCTTATTTAATCAAGAAACCACACAATTGTTTAGGCCGTGAGTCCTTTGGGAAATGGTACTTGGTCTTACCATTTTATTATTACTTGATACGATTCGATACATTTGCCGAGGGTTAACAATACACTATAAAACGATGGGCTCATTTCATGATTATTGGATACTAACATTGCAAAATGTTGTGAAAGATGCTTTTGCAGGTATTGATGTGAGCAAAACAGGTCTATATGCATGAACTTTGATTCTTGATCATATCTACGAATTTTAATGGATTAAAAAGTTTTCATAGTTTATTAAGTAATTTGAACTGCAGTTTTCATAATCTGGCACATAAATTGGTCATGTTATATCATTCATAAATCATACATATTAACATTCAATTACTGCAAATATCAAATTTATGATGATGCTAACATGTTGAAATGTTGAGAAAGTATTTTTATAGGTGTTGGAGCAATCAAAACAGGTTCTAAAATCTTATACTCTGTTAAAAATAAAATCTACGAATTTTAACAGATTACACTGGTTACAAAGTCGATTAAGTCTCTTAGTTTATTTTATATTTAATTTGTTAAAGTATGAAACACTTGTCTTACATGTTCTTACCTGCTTTTAACTGATTTCTATGATGCTAAACAAGTTTCAAATGTACTAATACACATGTTTAGCATAAGTTTCAAATCATAGAATGCATAGAGCTCATAATTAATTTAAAAATCATCATTCTTTTGATATGCATATTTGTGAACCATAATGCTTTGATACTACTCTGATTAAACTAGAATCATATTTTCTACTGCACTATATTTGATATATCTTTGTTCTTTGTGTATAATACTCTTTGATACATACACATTGCACATGATACATGAGTACTGGATCTATTGTATGAATGCAAATATGTTATTTTCACTGTCATATACTTCATTGCATGTTCATACTAATTTGATATTGCAAATTGCATCACAACCACTATATTTTACTGGACTAACACTCAATAATGTTGAGAAACGTTGTGTTATTGAGAATTATTGTTGTAATGATCTTATATGTGTTATTGAACACATTCACTCAGCAGGATTTTAAATCAGTTAGATTGTAATCAATCGATTAAAAAATGTTTCAGTGGTTTGTAAGTGTATTTCTATTGAAATAAAGTGCTTAACAGGTTCATATTGTTATTCTATACATGTTTAGCATCAAAATGATTGCATATTGCTCAAAACTGTTTTTGAAAAATATTTCATATGCTTCATTTTTTAATATTGCATCTGATGTTGCAGAATCATTTAACTTTGATTGTAATTCATGTTTAATATCAATGAAATCAGATGTTTGCTTTAATCAGTCAATATTGAAAATACCTTTGTTAATCTGATTGAAGTTGATTATGTTAAATATGAAGTTGATTGTTTTACTATTTATCATTGCATTCATATATTTACACACACAGATTATACCTGTAATAATTATTGCATTACAATGATTCTAAAATGCTTGATCAGGAAAAGATCTTGAAAGGTTGTGCAAGAACATTGCTTCTGGATGAACTATTGGAGATACAATTCAAATTGAAAGCAATGAAATCGATTGCAACTGTGGATCAATCGATTATTGTTTAACAGGGGTTATAAATTCCATGATTTGGAATTCTGCTATGCCGTTTATTGATGTCATATTATTAATTGTTTCTTATTCAATATATCTCTGTTCTATAATTGATTGAAATTACTTGAGATAATATTGAGATTGTTGCTTGATATTGTCTTTATGCTTCATTGATGTGTTTACACAATTTCTGTCTTGATACAATATTGTCACATGTTTATACATGCTCTGAAATGTTTTGTGAATATTGCATTGTGCATTTGGGTTTTGATTATAAAACATGCATAATGGTAGGGGGAGCATTGCATAGGATCTTAGATAATTTCAAATGCCTACACTTAAGGGAAAGATTATATCTTTATCATGTGATTATCCGTGACAAGGGGAGCATCATTGTTTGATTAATATGATTTACTGATGCATCTCTGAATAACTGTTTGTCAACATATCATTATCATAAGGCATACCTTCTGTGCTAATGCACAAAGGGGGAGAATGCTGGGAGAATGTTGGGAGATTCATTTTGAGCTCTAATATAATTTTGTTTGCTCTGATATACTTTGATATGTTCTGATATAAATTGATATGTTTTTTTTTGTCTAAATAAAAAATGAGAATATTTCAACGTTTTCTCTGATCATTTGCTGATCATTTGCTCTGATACATTTTTATATGATATGATTTTATTTTTACAACATGGTTGTTTATTAATCATGGTTGTGCATCATCAAAAAAGGGGGAGATTGTTGAGAGTGTTGATGAGGGGAGCACTGGTTTAGTCAAACCTTACAATCTCAAAGAACTTCTGGTTTTTTATGATGACAACATAATTAAAAACAACATGTGTTGTTTATGTGTTACATGTTCATAGCTTTCATGTTTATGATTATTTGAGAACATGTTTGTGTTGATTTTGTCATTGCTGCAATTCACTGTGTATGTTTTACATGAGATCTTATCTGTGCATGCATGACATATGTTTTAGAAAAGGAAAAACACATGCACTTTTGTTGAACTTATAATATGTGGCAAAACAGCAGTTTTAAGTCGACTTCATTATGAACTAAGTCGATTAAAACTCGTGTCTTTCCATAGACTTTTTCAAAGTGTGCTATGAGAGTTTTCAAAGAGAAAGTTTTTCAAAACTATGCTTTACACTGTTACATAGTCGACTACATGCGCATTGCATTCGACTAAGTCTGTTATGTTTTGAAATTCTGTTAATGATTGATATAACTGTCTAACAGTCATATTTTTAAACATGTTGACCAAGCATTAAATGAGATTCGACTGCATTCATTGCTAAATCAATTAACTGCATTGATTATTGCTAACTGTTATAACTGTTTTGCTATATTCGACTGCATTAGTAGCAAAGTCGACTAAAATGCGTCAGAGTTGCAAATTGCTATAAATTGACGTGAATTTGAATTCTGTAAGTGCTTTTGTGATTCTATCATGTTGATATCATTTGCAGAAAGTGTGAAACTTACAGAAAGAGAGAAATGCTCCAAGAAAAAAGATTGAACGTGTGATTATCAATCTATGATTTCTTGAGAAGCAAGGTTGTTGGGTTTTCAAAGAGCTGATCCAATATGCACAAAGAGGTGTTGCTGGAAGTTGTTAACACTCCGGCAAGTGTACCGAATTGTATCAAGTAATAATAAATGTTAAGACCAAGTATCGTTTCCCAAGAGACTCACGGCCTAGACATTCATGTGGGTTCTTGATTAATTAAGACTTGTAAACTAGATCATAGTGTTTATAATGTAGAAAAAAATATGAATGCAAGTGTTGATCAATTGACTTGAAGAATGCAAGGTAATTAGTGTATAAAATATGGAATGATTATGTTGTTGGGGTTTCTGACTTATCCTATCCACTCTCATGTATTTATGAACTCATCTTCTTCATTAATGTTATTGCCACTTTCTAATTTACCTTAAACTCGATGTCTCGGTAAAGAAAGCCTACTCTTAATTACTAGATCACAATGTCTTGTATCCCCAACAATTAATATTGCTTTTGGGAGAATTTCCCCAGTTCTAGATTTTCCCATATGTGTCCATATTGACAAAATCAATAATCATGCAATTGAATGAATTAAACAAAGCATGAATAGAGCATAAAAAAAAACCCTAACAATTAATGAAGTAAAGCATTTATAATATAAATCAATTCAATACATGAGAGTTTCAAAGGAATACATCGTTTCCCCAACAACAATGGAGATTTAGTTCACCATACACATGGTGAAACTAGATGAAAATAATGAAAAGAATGAAAGATAAAATCCTAAAAGTTGAAGACCAGGGCTTCCGCATCCAAAATCCGCCTCCAAGGGATGAAAGGAATGTGTCTGCGCCTCTTTCTGTCAAAAGATATGAACCCTAGGTTGTCCAAAACCTTAAATAGTTCACAAAAATAACATAAAACAGGTCCAAGCCCACATCGTCGGCGCTCAGTGCCCCAAAAGGCGCCCAACACTGGTTGCGGCACTAAACTGACGCTCAACGGTGGCGCTCAGGCGTGAAACAGTGGTTTCACCTATAAATTGGCGCTTAGCAGTGGCGCTCAGGCGTGAAACAGTGGTTACACCTCTAAATTGGCGCTTAGCGGTGGCGCTCAGGCGTGAAACAGTGGTTGCACCTCTAAATTGGCGCTCAGCGCCCCAAAATGACGCTCAGCACTATCTGCGATTCTTCTATGTGCTACTTTTCCCACCTTTCCTGACTCCAACACCTTGATACTTCAACTTCTTCATCCAATTCATCTTAATTCCTGTCAAAACAAGGGAAACCAAGCATAGAACCAATAATACCACCTTCAACTCTTTTATTCTCAAACTTAAGCAAAAGCATGATTTCAAGCTAGTTTCTAAGTCATAAAGGGTGTTTTTAATATCAAAATTAAGTATAAAAATAATGGTATTTCAACCGTTATCAAAGATCAGAGTTGACAATCTACTGAAGATTGGTTTATTTCCCTGTTGTGATTACAGGAAGAAGAGCGTGCGACGTTCTTGACTTTGAGGGGTTTCTCAAAGGGTTGAAGACAACAGGAGAGGGGACATCTTGCTGCTGGTTTTTGTGTGTTGTATGCCTATATTTTGATTAGAGGGTTAGAGAGGTGTTTTATACTTTTGACATGGAGGTCTCTGTAAAAGCCTTGTTGTAAAAGCCTTGATCATTATAGTGCATTTGCTTCTTATGGTGGAAGGACACTGAATGAGGCATGGTCGAACCAGTATAAAAACTCAGTGTTTGATATTTCTATCCCTACTCTGTTACATTTAGTCGACTTTGTATTTTACTCATTCGATTATATTTCGCTGCACTACAAAGTATTTTCCTTGCGTTTCAAGAAAGTTTTTAAAGGCATCCACTTTGCGAAAAAGATTTAAAGAAAACATTGTTTTTGTATTTCACCAATTCACCCCCCCTCTTGGTGTTAAAAATTAAGCCATTTAATTTTAACACAAAGTAATAGTAGTTGTTTTACTTCCTTAGTCATTGAAATTACTTTTGGAACAATTGTGTTTTGAATAAATTATGCATGTTGAAACGTTAAGATTTTTGAAAAATATGTTTCTACACTATGATAAAGTTTTGAAATTTACCGATTTTTATAAACTCATGACATCCCAAAATTTCGGGCATTACACCAAATAAATATGTAGACACTTTTAAGTCATAATATATGCATTTGCATTTTTTAGAGAGGATTTTCTTGGTTCTTGGATTAGAACTCTGATTCTTATCAAAGATTAACATCTTTATGGTAAATCTTCACTTGACCTATTAATATGCTATTGTGACGTCCTCATCTCATCTTATTTTGCGTTCTTCTCTGATTTATTTTTATTGTGCCCCTTGAGGATTCAAATTCAGAAAATATAGTACTTTTTCCTAGACAAGATGATTCCTCGACAATATTGTATCAGAAAATGATGAAAGGAAGCTCGAGCAAAAGAAAATATGAAGAAAAAGTTATCATCATATTTCGCTTTCTACTACATCTCCATACATACAACATTTGAAACTTTTTAAATGAAGAAAATAGTAGAAGCAGAAAAGAATAAACAAAAGAAGAAAGGAGCAAGCATCAGAAATATGATTGAAACAAACTCTACTACGCTTCAAGTATATATTGTCTTATGGTTTTCAACTTAAAAGAACAACCTTGTCAGTTATCAGACTGTTCTTCAATAAATTTATCATCTTTTTGTGTAAAACCTGAGGAAAAATAATAAAATAAATTATATAATTAAATAAAGTGAATTAGTTTGTGTGGAGTTGTGATATATATATATATATATATATATATATATATATATATATATATATATATGTGTGTGTGTGTGTGTGTGTGTGTGTGTGTGTATGTGGTGTGATTTCTAATATTTCTATATATGCATTTGTGTGTATAAATATCAATGAAAAGCTTGTACCTTGGTGGTAGGGGTATGAAGTTTCATATAAGGAACTAGGTTCAAGTCCTAATAAGGACTATATTATTTGGGCGTTCTTTTATTTTATGTGCATGTAGGGCCCACTAATGTGGTTATCATTAGAAAGTTTGAACGAATGAGGTCCCCTGGTGTAGGTATTTTTTTTAAGGTTTAATACGTATTTTGGTCCCTCTTTTCGTAGGGTCTGTTCAAATTGGTCCTACTTTTTTTCAAAAGTTCACTAAGATCCCACTTTTCGCAAAATCGATGCACGTTAGTCCTTTTTTAGGTTTAATACGTGTTTTGGTCCCTCTTTTCGTAGGGTCTGTTCAAATTGGTCCTACTTTTTTTCAAAAGTTTCCTATTTTGATCCCTATTTTGATCCCTCTTAGTGAACTTTTCGTATTTTGGTGAGCTGTACATTTTGATCCCTCAAAAGTTCACCTCAACGAAAAATGTACAGCTCACCAAAATACGAAAAGTTCACTAAGAGGGATCAAAATAGGGATCAAAATAGGGAACTTTTGAAAAAAAGTAGGACCAATTTGAACAGACCCTACGAAAAGAGAGACCAAAACACGTATTAAACCTAAAAAAGGACTAACGTGCATCGTTTTTGTGAAAAGTGGGATCTTAGTGAACTTTTGAAAAAAAGTAGGACCAATTTGAACAGACCCTACGAAAAGAGGGACCAAAATACGTATTAAACCTTTTTTTAATAGTTAGTTGAGTAGTTGGGCCCACGGGTTAGGTTTTTTAGTGGTTGGTAGTAAGAGAATAAAAAGGGGAAAAGTCATACATACAAATTGAACTGTGTACATAAAAGGGAAATGGGAACATTATAAAAGAGGGTTCTTTTCATTGGTGCATGGTTAGGTGTAGTGTTGTCAAAATGGTTTGAAACCCATGAGCCAACTCGGCTCCCCATGCATTCAAATCGGGTTTGGTTGAAAAAAAAAATTAAAATTTTGATACAAGCCAATTTTGAGCTCGGCTTACCCAGGTTGAGCCCATGGTGAGTTGGGCTAGCTCACCAACCCACGTAATTTTTTTAATAAGTATTTTTTTGGGTTAGACATTTTACAAAATATTGAAATGGAGGTCTGCTTGAAATTATTTTTGCATGGAATAACAAGGCAACATAAAAAATCCACAAATCTATACTTAGTAACTCAATTTTTATGCATAAACAAATTTGAATCGCTACGAAGTTATTGAAAATTTTGTGATATCTTTGCGTGAATTTTGTTTTTCTTTCTTGGAATTTTAAAAAAAAAACTTGTAATTAAAATAGTCAGTGAGCCAACCCGTTTAACATCACCAACCCATGGTGGGTCGGCCTAGGATTTGAATTTTTTGGGCTTGCTAATAACTGAGCCGAGTTGGGTTGGTTTATTAAGTAGCATACTCGTGGTGGGTCGAGCTGGATCGGGTTGGGTGACTTGTTTTAACAGCACTAGTTGGGTGGGACAGGAAGTGGAAAAAATAAACAAAAAAGGTTCTTGGAAAGTGGTACAATATGGGTTTATTTTTAAAAACCAAGTGAAACAAAATAGGTTGTTTCCTTTCGTTATAATGTAACAGAAAGAGAGGGAAGATTTTATCTTTTAAATCTTTTAGGGTTTTAGATAAAAAAAAGGATGGGTTGGGCAAAAGAAGAGGAAAAAGATAGGAGGTATAGTTAAAGGTAGGGTTGGTTTCTTGGAGGATATAAATGTTGAGATGGTTTGGAAAGAAAACGAAGAACAACCATGAGAGTGCAGAGAGGAGAATACATTGTTGGATTTGCAAAAAAAAAATTGAGACGTAGGCAGTGTGGTGAACCAAAAGGAGAAGAAAAATGTTAGCTTGGAGGGAAGGTAAGGAGATATAACTTTTCTCTTGCATATGATATGTGAGTTGGTATGGTTGCTAAGATGTTGAGAAGTGTACCTGATCGTATCAAGTAATATAAAATGGTAAAGACCAAGTATCATATCCCAGAGGACTCACGACACTAAACAGTTGTGTAATTGTTTAACTAACTAAGACTTTTAAGAACAATTTAGGGTTTTTGAATGCAAATGCAATTAGAATAAACATGAATGCAATTTGATCAATTGAGGTTAAACACTAGAATGAATGGATGATATTGAAAATATGAGATGAATATGTTGTTGGGGTTTATATTTCACCTAGTTTACTGATAACGGATGAAAAACCGTTATTTTTATGCTTAAAATTGATACCAAAAGCAACCTTTAAGACTTAGAAACTAGCTTGAACTCATATTTTTGCTTTAGTTTTGAGAATAAGAGAGTTGAAAATGAATTTAATGGTTTTTTCCAAGATTCCCTTGATTTTGTAGGCTAATCTAATGATTTGAAAGAAGAATGGAAGTACCGAATGATTGGAATGCTAAAAATCAACCAGAAACTAGAAAAGTCAACCAGAAACCAGAAAAGTTAACCAGTCAACCAGAAAAGTCAACCAGTCAACCAGAATGTTGAAAAGTCAACTAGAATACAGAAAAAGTTCCACTGAGCGGTAAAATACTGCTGAGCGCCACTTTTCAGGTGCCAAAATCACCGCTGAGGGGTAAAAACAGCAGCTGGGGGCAAAATTGATCATGCGCTAGTACTGCTCAGCGGTAAAATAGCGTTGAGCGCCATTCTAAATGGGCTTGGACCGGTTTTCTATTACTTTTATGGGCTTGGGCCTAATTTTCTGTATTTTTTAGAATAGTATATAAGCTTTAGGACGTCCTAGGGTTTGAATCTTTGGCAAGAAGGAAGCATAAACACACTTTTCACCCCTTGGGGGTAGATTGGGAGATGGTGACGGCTCTCCTCTTCTCTTTCTGGGGTTTTTCTATCTTTCACTATTTCATTATTGTTCATCTAGTTTCACAAAGAATATGGTGAACTAAACCTTGTATTGTTGTTGGGGAATCAATGTAATCTTGTGAAACTCACATATATGGAATTTGTGTTTTAACATCTTATTTTAAGATACATGCTTTCTTTCATCATTAGTTAGGGTTTTTCCTCCTTGCTTAAAGCTTGCATTGTTTAACTCATTCAATGCCATGATTATTGATTTTGTCGATATGGGAACATACGGGGAAATCTAGATCCGGGGAATTTCTCCCAATAGCATATTGCCTAGACATAGGAATATGAGGGTTGGTTGTCGTTAAGCTTCTGCACTTCAGAATTAATTATTAGGGATGCTAGGAATTGTATGAACTCGTAATTAAGGATATGCCTTCTTGCAAGGTGATTTAGAGAGTGACATTAACATTGATGAAAAGAATGATGAATTCCTAAAGTATATGAGAGTGGATAAGATGAAATTGATTACCCCAACAACATTCTCATCCATCTGATTCATTAAAGTGTTTGATTTCCTCTTTTCCATTGATCAAATTCATGCATACATGTTTAATTATTGTCTTTTGCATTTAAAACCTACAATCAATTGTTCACAAGTCTTAAATAATCAACAAATCATATAACTAACTAGGCCGTGAGTCCTTTGGGAGAACGATACTTGGTCTTACCGAGTTTATTACTTGATACGATTCGGTCACACTTGCCGAGGGTTAAACAAGTTTGTGGCGCCGTTTTTTGGTGTTCATAAATTTGTCATCAAGTTTTTGGCGCCGTTGCCGGGGACTCGTGGTTTAACTAGTTCATTTGTGTGATTATTGATTATCTTTGACTTGAATTTTGAATTTTGAATTTCTGTTTTTTTTTCTGTTTATATTTTTCAATTATTATTATATTTTATTTTATTTTTCTATTTTTATTTTTATTTTATTTTATTTTTCTGTTTTTATTTTTATTTTATTTTATTTTCTGTTTTTTCGGTTTTTATTTTATTTTATTTTATTTTCTGTTTTTATTTTATTTTATTTTATTTTTTGTTTTTATTTTATTTTTTGTTTTTATTTTTCTGTTTTTTGTTTTTATTCTATCTTCTTATCTCTTATATTATTTCTTCTATATCTTTTTGTGCTAACAAATTTTTCTAGGGACTTGTTTTCGTGTGTATGCAAGAGGCAATCCGAACTAGAAACAAGAAAACGAAGAGGTTCCGAAGTTTTCTTACCATAGCACTGAGGAGATGGAGAATAATAATGTCAAACAGACTCTTGCTGATTATACTAATGTGGTAGGACCTCGGCATTTCAATAGCATAGCAAGACCGAGGGTCAATGCAGCTAATATGGAGGTGAAACCAGCATTAATCCAACTGGTGAAGAGTAACCAATTTAATGGGTTGTCGCATGAAAGCCCATATGAGCACCTCACAACATTTAATGAAATTTGCAATACAGTGAAGATAAATGGGGTGCCTGACGAAGCAATCAAACTTAGCCTGTTTCCATTCTCATTAGGAGGCAACGCTAAGTTTTGGTTGAACTCTTTTCCAGAAGGGAGCTTTACAGAGTGGGAAGATGTGGTGACAAAGTTCTTGAACAAATACTTCCCATAATCCAAGGTAAACAAAGGAAAGCAAGAGATCTCATCTTTTAGGCAAGGCATGGAGGAATCGCTAGGTCATGCATGAGACAGATACAAAAGCCTATTAAGAAAGACTCCCACACATGGATTTGACGAAGTAGAAGTAGTCCTAATCTTCCTTTGAGGTCTTGGTTCACAAACCAAGATGATGCTTGACGCCTCAGCTGGAGGCAATATCAAATGGAAGACTCCCGAGGAAGCCACGGAAATAACTGAAAACATGGCTACTAATGATAATGAGCTGAACAGTGAAAGAGGAGCTCCTATTCAACAAAAAGGAGTTCTACAGTTGTAATCCAATGATGTCTTGCTAGCTCAGAACAAGATACTAACTCAACAATTGGAGAATCTCACAAAGATACTTGCACAACTGCCAAAAGAGTTAAAGATTGTTGCACAGGTTCAACCATAGATGTGTGAATTATGTGGTGGTGACCATATCAATGGTCAATGCGCCTTTCCAGTGGAAGCTTTAGAGGATGTTGACTTCATGGCCAATCAATTTCCATACTATCAGGGGAACCTCAATCAAGGGTGGAAACCACACCCAAGTATTGGTCAAGGACAAAGTGGGCAAGCTGGATAATAAGGGAAATTTCACAAGCAACAACAACAACCAACCTTATGGCAACAAATGTCTACACTTAATGAAAGATCAATAAGGATGGAAGGAACTCTTCAGCAATTCATACAAGCAACTGAATCCACTCAAAAGAGCACTGAAGCTGCTATTAAGAACTTAGAGATTCAAATGGGTCAAATTACTAAGCAGTTGGAAGAAAGGACTGACAAGAATTGTAGGGCTAATACTGAGGTTAACCCCAGGGAAGAGTGTAAAGTGCTAGTGAATGTAAATGTTGAAAAAGTTGAGTTGGAAAAAGAAGAGAGAAAAGAGAGAGAATAGAAAGAAGAAGAGAAAATTTGTGTGAAGATTAAGAAAGTGAGTAAGAAAAGAAAACAAAAAAAGAAAGTGAGAGAAAAGAGAAAGAGGACGAGAGGAAGAGAGAGAATCATATGAAAAACCCTTTCGTCTTCCAAAGAAGTATCATAGGAAGGAAAAGAAATTTAAGTGCTTAATGGAAATCTTCAAGAAATTGGAGATTAAAGTTCCTATGATTGAGACACTGCAACAGGTTCCTGGTTTGATCAAATTTCTGAAGAAGTTTAGTAGAAAGAAGAAAAAGAAGATGGAACATGAGCTTTATTAGGTCAAGCTAGTGACGTTAAAAGAGCGCTTGCTGGGAGGCAACCCAGTGATTTAAGAGCTTTTAGTTTTTTTTTGGTGATGTAATTTTGAACTTTTGGGTATTTTTGTTTTTGTTATAAGTTTGTTACAGGTTTTACATCTACTGATGGATGTTAGGCAGAAGAGTATCTACTGAAGGATACTATGTTTGTATACACCTACTGATGGGTGTTGGTAAGAAAGATTTGCATCTACTAAAGGGTGCTGGAGGATTTTGGGTCAGGCTCGTGTTGTTAAACAAGCGCTACCTGGGAGGCAACCCAGTTGATTGATTTTATCTGTATTGTTTGTTTTGATTCTGCTTTAGTTGCATGATAGGGATTGAATGTTTGAGTGATCTGAGACCTTAATTGCAGGGAGCAAATGAGGGGTATGAGTAGAAGGCACCTAGGTCAAGCTAGGAAGAAGAAAAGCACATCACGAAAGTGCCGCTGAGCGACAAACTGCCGCTCAGCGGTGGTATCGCAGGTAGGGCTTAGGATTGCCCCTTAGCGGAACCCGAGCCCATTAGGGTATTTTTATACCCTAAGTCACGCTTTGGCCTCTATTTTCAGATTATTCTCTACACACACACACACTCCTAAACACTTTTCCAAAGGTTCTCTACATTTTTCCCTTCATTCTTCGTTAAGAAAATCTCCCTTCCACTCACTTTTTCACTAGTTTTTCATCTAAGTTTGGGGTTGGGAGAAAGCATCATTGTTGGGGCTGAGTTTTTCAAAACACTAGAGCAGAATTTGTTTTATCAATCACTTTTGTTTTTAGAATAGGGTTTGATGTACTCAATTGGAAACTTTGTCTGTTATGATGGTTTGCTTATGATTGTTGTTTAATAAGTAATGTCTGATGATGCTTTGATATTGATTGATGTTGAGATGTGCACATTAGATGCTTATACAGGTGATTCACAAGCTTTGTGAACAAATGCATGATGTTGTGATTGTGATTATGATACTAAGCAGGATGTGTATATGTGGAATGTGAATGAGCTTATATGTGAGGTTTTGAGCTCCAGAGTTTTTGTGATTGAATGCTATTACTTTGAAAACATGAATGATTTTGCCCAGGTTTTCTATGATTGAATCAATTGCTTGTTTGCATCGTATGATCAAGGCCATTTGTTGGTAACCCTTTTATTAGCCAAATTCATGAATTTAGCCCACTAAAAGAGAGCACTATGTGTTCTATTATTTGAACCCGTAGCCTTGAACATAATTTGAAAACCCCTTGTGAAAAGCTTTACCTTGAGTTAAGTAGAAAATATTTTATGGTATTGACAAATGTCCAAGTTTGGGGCTGTTGGGAAGTTATGAAAGGGAAATTGAAAGCATTGAGCTAAGAGCTAAGAACTAAGTATGTGAAAAGAAAAATAAAAAGAGAAAGAAAAGAGAAGAAAAAGCGAAGCTCAATGCAAAGGAAAGTTGGGAATGAGTAAGAATGGTTGTGTTTATATGATTCTCTTAACTCAAGGGTTTTGTGATCTAGAAAAACCAATTTTTTTGTTAGCCCAGCCACATTATAAGCCATAGAAAAGTCCTTGTGATGATGCTTGCTTGTAAGTGTTTTTTATTGTGGTTAAATGAAAGGCAAAGTTGATTCATGTGACATTGTGATAGTAGAGTGAATGAGTGAATACCTCTTATACACTTATGTGATTGAGTGAAACACTTTATATAGTGAGGAAAGATTCCATGAACATATAAGAACATCTTTGCTTAGTTGATTGATCATTCATGACAAGTAGCATTTGTTGGATAGTATGTGATTGTGTGAACACTAAAGCATGTGCATGCCTTGATTGAAATCTTTGCAATGAGCTTAATTGAGTACTTACTTATCTTGAAAAGCGAGTTTTGAATGTGGTGAACCATTATATGGATTGATGGAAGATTGAGTTACATCTTGTTTGCTTGAGGACAAGCAAAGTTTTAAGTTTGGGATTGTGATAACGGTTGAAAAACCGTTATTTTTATGCTTAAAATTGATACCAAAAGCAACCTTTAAGACTTAGAAACTAGCTTGAACTCATATTTTTGCTTTAGTTTTGAGAATAAGAGAGTTGAAAATGAATTTAATGGTTTTTTGCAAAATTCCCTTGATTTTGTAGGCTAATTGAATGATTTGAAAGAAGAATGGAAGTACCGAATGATTGGAATGCTGAAAAGTCAACTAGAAACCAGAAAAGTCAACCAGAAACCAGAAAAATCAACCAGTCAACCAAAAAAGTCAACCAGTCAACCAGAATGCTGAAAAGTCAACCAGAATACAGAAAAAGTTCCGCTGAGCGGTAAAATACCGCTGAGCGCCACTTTTCAGGTGCCAAAATCACCGTTAAGGGGCAAAAACAGCAGCTGGGGGCAAAATGGATCATGCGCTAGTACCGCTCAGCGGTAAAATACCGCTGAGCGCCATTCTAAATGGGCTTGGACCAGTTTTCTGTTACTTTTATGGGCTTGGGCCTAATTTTCTATATTTTTTAGAATAGTATATAAGCTTTAGGACGTCCTAGGGTTTGGATCTTTGGCTGGGAGGAAGCAGAAACACACTTTTCACCCCTTGTGGGTAGATTGGGAGATGGTGACGACTCTCCTCTTCTCTTTCTGGGGTTTTTCTATCTATCACTATTTCATTATTGTTCATCTAGTTTCACCATGAATATGGTGAACTAAACCTTGTATTGTTGTTGGGGAATCAATGTAATCTTGTGAAACTCTCATATATGGAATTTGTGTTTTAACATCTTATTTTAAGATACATGCTTTCTTTCATCATTAGTTAGGGTTTTTCCTCCTTCTTAAAGCTTGCATCAATGCCATTATTATTGATTTTGTCGATATGGGAACGTACGGGGAAATCTAGATCCGGGAAATTTCTCCCAATAGCATATTGCCTAGACATAGGAATATGAGGGTTGGTTGCCGTTAAACTTCTGCACTTCAGAATTAATTATTAGGGATGCTAGGAATTGTATGAACTCGTAATTAAGGATAGGCCTTCTTGCAAGGTGATTTAGAGAGTGGCATTAACATTGATGAAAAGAATGATGAATTCCTAAAGTATATGAGAGTGGATAAGATGAAATTGATTACCCCAACAACATACTCATCCATCTAATTCATTAAAGTGTTTGATTTCCTCTTTTCCATTTATCAAATTCATGCATACATGTTTAATTATTGTCTTTTGCATTTAAAACCTACAATCAATTGTTCACAAGTCTTAAATAATCAACAAATCATATAACTAATTAGGCCGTGAGTCCTTTGGGAGAACGATACTTGGTCTTACCGAGTTTATTACTTGATACGATTCGATCACACTTGCCGAGGGTTAAACAAGTTTGTGGCGTCGTTTTTCGGTGTTCATAAATTTGTCATCATTTACTCTCATGCATATATGAATTCATCTTCTTCATTAATGTTAATATCACTTTCTAAATTACTTAAAACTCGATGTCTCGGCGAAGAAAGTCTATCCTTAATTATTATATCACAATGTCTTGTATCCCTAATAATTAATTCTGCATTACGATTAGAAGCTTAAGATAACCAAAACTCATGTCCCTATGTCTAGGCAATACTGCTTTTGGGAGAAATTCTCCAAATCTAGGTTTCCCCGTATGTGTCCATATCACGAAAACAGATAATCATGTCATGAATGAGTTAAACATAACAAACATAGAGCAAAGAAGAATAACCCTAACAATTAATGAAAGAAGCATAAATAAATTAGAATCAATTCAAATAAATGAGAGTTTAGAAGTTACATCTTTCCCCAACAAAAAATAAGGTTTAGTTCTCCATTATCATGGAGAAACTAGATGAACAATGGAATGGAAGACATAAAAAAAACCCTAGAAACTGAAGAGGAGAGCTCCCACATCCCCAAATATGCCTTCAAGTGGCGAAAAGTGTGTTTTTATGCTCAAACTAAGAGATACCAACCCTAGGTCGTGCAAGTCCTTAAATAGATCTAAATTGGATCATGGGCCAACGTCGCTGTCGCTCAGCGCCCTAAGTGGGGACAAGCAGGCGAAACTGTAAGAAAACTAGCGCTTAGAGCCCCTCAGAGTGCGCCCAGGCGGTATACGGTACAAAATATGGCACTCAGAGCCCTTAGTGGGGCGTCCAGGCACCCAACAGCACCAAAGCTAGCGCTCAGCGCCCTTAATGAGGCGTCCAGACGCCCTTAATTTGTGCTCCTTTTCTGATGCTTTTATTGTCCCTCTTGAATTCCAACTCCTTGATACTTTTGCTCTTCTTCCAAATCATACCAATAACCCTACAAAATCAAAGGAATTTAGTGATAAAATCATCAAGCATACCCTCTACTCACTTATTCACAAAATTAAACTAAAAACATGAGTTCAAGCAAGCTTCTAAGTCCAAAAAAGGTTTATTTAATATCAAAATTGCATCACAGATAACGGTATTTTCAATCGTCATCAATGGTGCTTTACTATTTAAGTATCATCTTATAAGTATGGTGGGGTACAACACATAGGTTCCTAGTACCAGCATTCATGGAAACAAAAACAGGTTGGGAGTTCCTATTATAATTTAGGTTAAACCCCTTTAGTTTGTCCCTATTTTTGTTGAGTTTTCCCAGTTTGATCCCATTCTTATTAGAATCCTCAATTGAGTCCTTATAAGTGCTAATTTGAATCAATTGAGCCTCTGCCGTTAAATTTAGTTAACAGGGTTAAGTTTTTACACAGGTGGAAGGTTGATTTGTCAATTTTTTAAAACATGGCATATACTGAGAGTTGAATATGTGGAATTTAGCAACTTTTTAAATTTTAATAAAATGGATTTCTGAAATGGGATTTAGGGTTCAAAGAAGAGGAAGAAGAAGCTACAGGTGGCAAAGAAGATGAAAGTAAGTCTGTCATTAAATGGATAGAGGATAACCAAAAGAACCTCATGAATCTGGGAAATTTAGAGCTGGAAAGGAACACGCGGTTGGAGAATCTTATTGCCAGAAGAAGATAAAGGAGATTGATATCTAGGAAGAATCTAATAGACTTAGACTTTGCTGATATTCCCAGTAATGTTACAGCTATTGCTACAACCACGCATAATCCATTTGATTTCCCTGATGACTCATTTGCTGCCATAGGATTTACCACCCATTCCTTGATCTGCTCCTTCTATTCTACAACCTAGACGAAACCCTTTTGATATTCCCTATGACTCAAATGAAGAGAAACTTGATCTTAAGGGGGAAGGTTTTCAACAAGAGTTTACAGTGTTTCATCAAAAAGATTCCCTTTTTTTGGAGGCATGAAAGTTTCAGCATAGGACCTTCAAAAAGATTCCCTTTTTCATGAACAATTTAATGCAGGGGAAATGTCTCACGAGACAACCGGGGGATGGTCCAGTGCACCGAACGAACCATAGGCATGGGGTTACTGCTTCGTGAGAGAGCGGAACCCAAGCGATTACTGCTCCCCAGTTCCCCTGCGCTTCTGGACAGCAATACTATGGCAGGGGTCCCATCCAAATATCCTGAAACTACAACTACGGTCAATGCGGAAATGCAATTGGGGTGGATTTGATCAACAACCCTGATCCTGTCGCCACTAACGTCGTCGTCTCCTTCAAGTCCGCCATCTGGTTCTGGATGACCCCACAGTCCCCTAAGCCTTTCTTCCACAACAACCTTGACTACTACTCCCAGACCCCATTCGGAAATTCACTGCTTAATCTTCATCCCTTCGTCTAATCTACAACCACCTCTCAGATTTTTAATCCATTCAATTTGATTGAACCCTAAATCCCATTTCAGAAATCTCTAATATTATATTATTACATTTTACCAAATTCCGGCCTAAACCATGCCACGTTTCAACTCTCACCATGCCACTTCTTAAAAAATTAGACACATCAACCTCCCACCTATGCACAAACTTAACCCCGTTAAATAAATTTAACGGCATGGACTCAATCGATTCAAATTAGCACTTTTAAGGACTCAATTGGGGATTCTAATAAAAAGGGGATCAAACTAGGAAAAACCCACATAAATAGGGACAACTAAAGGGTTTAAACCTACAATTTACAAGTTTCGTTTTGTTTTAGGCATGCATTGCGTGTTAGTGATAGTGGTATATTGGTTCTCTTGACATGTTGAAGCATGTGTTAGGTTTTATTGGGTTTTCTTAGATGTCTTACGTGTACCAAAAGGCCCTAGGCTGTTAAGTTAAGTGTGACATAGTTTCATTGGTGGGGAGGTTGATTCACATGTAATATAATAGGAGAGTGAATACGAGAAGGGAAAAGTGAATTGTGGGTAGGAAAAGTGAATATGCTATCAGAAATACTTGTTGTGTGTAGTTGTTTTGGGGGTTTATACCATGCTGTTTTTGGTTCAGAAAAATGGGTACCTACTGTTTTGGTGTAGAATTTGGGGATAGAAATACGTGCTTTAATGGTGCAATAGTTTTTGGCTACCTTGGTAGGTTATTTTAATTGATTGTTTTATGGAGAAAAATGGGTTTGGGAGGCCATGATTGAATGGGTCAGTGCATGAGAAATTAAGAGTTAGGATGAATGTGTGTTTTGCTACTTCCTCTTACCTCAAGCACTGAATCTGAGACTAAGTCATGAACACTCCTTCTCAAAGAAGTTTTCTCAAGGGCTACACCACAAAAAGTACGAGGCCAAATCCACAAAGGAAACTCACTTATTAGATGCTAGGAATAGATACAAGGCTCTAGCTGGTTATAGAGTCCTTATTTAATGTAAATGACTCATTCATGTTGTTATTAAGGAATCATACAAAAGTCTGGTGATCTTAGACTCTAGGTGTCAAGAATGGATCTAGAGTTACATTCAAAGAGAATTTCTAGGACATGATTAATAACTAAACTAAACCTTTACAAGAGAGAGACAAAGTGCTGAAATTTAACTTCAACATGCCTTTATTATCTTGAAGTCAATCCCTTTTAATTCCAAACTTTTTTTACGTGTCATATTGCTAAAATAGCTTTTTTTTTATATCAATTGTGTTTCCACACTTTTTATGCACCCTTTTTACTATTTTATTCAAAGTCAAACTAGTTTAGAATGTTGTGTTTTCTACCAAATCCATGTGGATATGACATTTGTTGTAATTCAAACTACCTAGTATACTTTTTGAAAAAATTGATTACTTTAGAGCATTAACAACAAACTCTTGGATTGAGGCGTTAGAAAAGGTTAGAAAACCATGGGAATAGGGTTTGAAAGTTTTCAAGTTGTTTTACTGAGAGAAAGATGAAGATGAGAAAACAAAAGGGTTTTAGTATATAATTGTTATGGTTTAAGGAAAACGGTAACATTAAAGCTCAACCATTTTAATAAAATAATATCCATCAATGATCTAGTGCGCATATTGTTACCGAGAAGTTGGTGCAAAGCTAAAAGGATTTTGATGATGAAGTGCTCAAACAATTGAAGAAAAAATTATATGTTTAGATGAATGTATGATAAAGATTTTTTTTGTATTTAAAGTTGTAATATGTAAAGTCATTAGAGTTGTAGACTTCCATAACAAGTGAAATGCTCTATTTTTCAGCATGCTTACTCGAATAATTCATTATCACTAGGGATAATTGATTATCCCAAAAAACATTAGGAAACACTTTGATTCGTAGATAATAGATTATCACTTTGGATAATTGTTAAGACTTCGGTAAGTGTACCGAATCGTATCAAGTAATAAACATGGTAAGACCAAGTATCGTTTCCCTAGAGACTCACGGCCTAAACAGTTATGTGATTTCTCGATTACATAAGACTTGAAAACAAACTCTTTTGGTTTAGAATGAAAATACTCAAAAGTAAATATGCATGCAATTTGATCAATTGGACAAAAGTGCAAAGATGAACGGATTTAATATTATGGGATGAATATGTTGTTGGGGTTAGATTTCACCTAGTTTACTATCATGTATATAAAAATTCTACTTCTTCATTAATGTCAATGTCACTATCTAAAATACTTAAAACCTGATTCCTCAGCAAAGAAAGCCTATACATAATTATTAGTTCATACGATTCCTAGCATTCCTAATAATTAATTCTGAAGATCAAAAGCTTAAGACAACCAGAAGTCATATCCTCATTCCTGAGCAATACTGCTTCTAGGATAATTCTCCAAAACATAAATTGTAAGATACCTTCTGGTACTCATACAAATCATAAATCATGCTAATGAATGAGTTAAACAAAGCTAGCAATATGCGAAGAAGAATTACCCTAAGAATTAATGAAAGAATCATATATATTCAAGAATCAATTCAATATATGAGAGTTTACAAAGGTTACATCATTCTCCAAAAAAAAATAGATTTTAGTTCACCATTGACATAGTGAAACTACATGAATAATGGAAAAAGAATGAAAGATAAAACCCTAGAAATTGAAGATAGGAGCTTCTGCATCTAAATCTGCCTTCGAGGGAGCAAAAAGTATGTTTATGTGCCTATTCCGTCCAAAGATATGAATCCTAGGACATCCAAGTCCTTAAATAGAGCATAAAAATAACAAAAAATAGGTCCAAACCCACGAGACTGGCGCTCAGGCGATGTGCGGGTCAAAACTTGTGCTTAGGGTCAGCTTAGAAGGCAAGCAAGCGTGGTGCGACTCAAGGAAGTGGCGCTTAGTGCCCCTGAAAAGGGTGCCCGGGAGCGAGTCAGGGGTGCTGGGGCTCCTTTCTGATGCTTTTCCAGTTCTTCCTGAGTTCCAACTCCTTACTACTTCAACTCTTCTTCAAAATCATCTCATTTTTTGTTGAAACAAGGGAATCTAACACAAAACCATTAAATTCACCTTCAACTCTCTTATTCAGACAAAACTATGATTTCAAGCTAGTTTCTAAGTCAAACAGAGTGTTTTTAGTATCAAAATTAAGTATCAAATAACGGTAAATTTAATTGTTATCAATAATCGACTATCCTCGAAAAGCAAGAATTTCTAAGGTTCGTAGATAATCGATTATAACTTGGGATAATCGATTATCACAAAGAAAAACTTTTAATAACGATCTGAAATGATCGATCATCACTTGGGATAATCGATGATCACTAACCGTTAGAAGTTGACTCTTAAGCTTTTGACCATTGCTTGAACCTTGGCCTATAAATATTGTGTTTTAGAACCCTTAATGGGTTATTCAGGGTTGTAAAATTGAAAAAAAGCTAGAGCACTGTCTGAAATTCTCTTAGTGTTTAAGAAAGATAGAGTTCTTGGTGCTTGTAGAAGGAAGAGCTTGTTCTTAATCTGTCTAAACTGTGAAGCTCATCTGTAAAGCAAAGTCAAGTTGTGTTCATCCTTCTGTTGGTCAGAAAGAGGTGTTATTCGTCTCTTAGTTGTTAAGAGAGGTGTTTTCTAACTTACATTTACTCTATTGTTGTAACTTGTTTACTTTTTGTTTAGTTAATAAGTTAATCTCTCTTTTTAGAGTGATTCGCAATTAGACATAGATCTTTTGATCTAAACCAGCATAAAAATATTTTGTACAAACTTCTTTTCCCTACTTTTAATCGTTTACTTGCTTTTGCTTCGATTTATTTTTTAGATTCGTTAAAAAAAATTAAAATTCAAAATATGTTAAAAAGGAAGTGAATTTTAACATGAACCAATCCTTCCCTCTCCCTTCTTGCTTTTGTCTACGCTCTAAATATTTTGTTGCACATTTTCTACAATATGCAAATAACAATTGTCTAACCAATGCAATCTTAGTTCATCTAATGAAAACAAGAAATTGTGTATCCAATGTAAATAATTTGTACACATCATAACAAGATTAAAATAAACATATATAGTTTTTCTAGTTAACAAGTAAAATTCAATCACTAGTAAAAAATTGGGTTTTTACAGCGCACATTATGCCACGGTTCACTGGAAACCGCAGCATAATGGTGCGCGGTGTTAGTTTTGTAAATAAATCGAACACATCTACCGCGGTTCTGCTCTGAACCGCGGCATATACTCCAGTCAACCATCCCCTTTGACGCCACGTCTGAATAAAAAAATTAAATAACAGAGTATATGTCGCGGTTTTCTGAGCAACCGCGGCATATGCCCCTGCCAATTTATTGCAGGGGCTGACTGAGTTAGAGAATTTCAAAAGTTACAAGGGTATATGCCACGGTTCCTCAGAGCAACCGCGACATATACCGCAGTAACTTCTCAACTTCTCTGCCAATCAGAGAATTTCAGAAGTTACATGGGTATATGCCACGGTTGCTCTGAGGAACCGCGGCATATACCCCTGTCATCTACTGAAATTCCCAAAAGGCAGTTGGGGAGACAGTTGTGTTCAGCACGTTACAGGGGTATAGGCCGCGCTTCTACGAGCAACCGCGACCTATTCTCCTACCTGAAATAAATTTAAAATGAATTTGAAATATTTCGAGGCATCTACCGCGGTTGCCCGCTGAACCGCTGCATATAGTTTGAAAATAATTTCAAAAATGCCATTTAGGTTAATTTTTTTAATCAGTATATGCCGCGGTTCTTTGTGAAACCGCGGCATATACCCATATTATATCGCGGTTAAGTAGTAAACCGCGGTAGATTCCCCAGTTCAGAGTTAAAAAATAAAACTTGGAACAGTGTCGTCTTCTTCGCGTCGCCTCCTCTCTGTTTCGCGTTTTCTTCTCCCTGCCCACCACCCATCATCTCCGATACCTCTTTTTCACCGTTTAAACTCAAAATTGTTCAGTCATTTCTCATTTTTGACGATAAGAAACACTTTTAACCGATCAAAATCGTTTTTGACGATCAATACCTCTCCGCTGCCATTTCGTTTTTTTTGCACCAAGCTTTTTCGCCGCCCCTGTTCCAGGTATTTATGCCCTTTTGCATTCTTAACATGATTTCTTCATTAGTTTTTGCATAATAACAATTGCTATAGTTTTGGTAATGTATGAAATTACTATAGTTTTGGTAATGTATGGTATAGTTTTTGCTAAAATTTTGGTAATGCATGAAATTGCTATACTTTTGGTAATGTATGGTATGATTTTTGCTATAGTTTTGGTAATGTATGGTATGGTTTTTGCTATAGTTTTGGTAATGTGTGTTGTAGTTCTTGTATTATTTATAAACCTTAAAATATTATTCACTAAGTTTCAATGATATGTATGAAATTGCAAGTTTGATTTTTAGTAGCTTATCTTTTTATGTAATATTTAGGAATATGGATCGAAATTGGATTAATTTACCACGTATTAGTGCTGAGTACGAGAGAGGTGTAGAGGAATTTATACAATTTGCGCAACGTAATGAGGGGAGAAGTGATGATGAAGTGAAGTTTAGATGTCCTTGTGTGAACTGTTTGAATGGGAGAAAGTTGAACGCAACTCAAATTAGAGAACATCTTATATGTGATGGTTTTCTAAGATGCTATACAACATGGATATGGCACGGCGAAGAAATGCATTTTCCCACTGACTCTCAAACTGTAAATGTTACTGATTCCACCATGGAAGAAGATCGACCGGATGAAGACAAATTGGAGGACATGATCCGCGATGTTGGAGCAGAAAATTTTGCCAAAGCTCATGTGTATGAGACGATGTCGACTGATGCGGAAACACCTTTGTATGTCGGTTCAACTAAGTTCACACGTTTGTCAGCGGTGTTAAGGCTCATGAATTTGAAGGCGAGCAATGGATGGACTGATAAGAGTTTTACAGAACTGTTGACGTTGTTGAATGAAATGTTGCCAGATGGAAATACACTGCCCACTCGTAATTATGATGCGAAGAAAATTCTTTGTCCAATGGGTATGGAGTATAAAAGGATACATGCTTGTCCCAATGACTGCATTTTGTATAGGAAAGAGTTTGAATTTTTGACAAAGTGTCCAAAATGTGGCTTATCACGATACAAGTCAAAAAACAATAGTGAAGATAATGGTCAGATAGAAAAAAATGGATCTGCTTTGAAAGTAGTTTGGTACCTTCCAATAGTGCCCAGACTTAAGCGTTTGTTTGCGAATCCCAAAGATGCTAAAAACCTTAGATGGCATGCAGATGAGAGAAAAATTGACGGGCTGTTTCGTCATCCAGCTGATTCAAAGCAATGGAAAAATATTGATCGACAATTCCCCGAATTTGGTAAAGAGTGTAGAAATCTTAGGCTTGGTTTAGCCACTGATGGAATGAACCCATTTGGTAATCTGAGTACCAATCACAGTTGTTGGCCAGTTATATTGATAATTTACAACTTATCTCCTGCATTGTGCATGAAGAGGAAGTACATGATGTTGTCTATGATGATATCTGGTCCAAAGCAGCCTGGAAATGACATAGATGTTTATCTAAGCCCACTAGTTGAAGACTTGAAGGTTTTGTGGGTTGATGGGGTTGAAATATTTGATGCATTCGCTTCAGAGACTTTTATGATGCGTGCAATGTTATTTTGCACCATTAATGACTTTCCTGCTTATGGTAATTTGTCAGGATACAGTGTCAAGGGTCATAAAGCGTGTCCTATATGTGAAGAAAACACTGCAGCTCATCAATTGAAACATGGAAGAAAGACGGTGTATCTGTGTCATCGGAGATTTCTAAAACGTAATCATCCATATCGAAGGTTAAAAAAAGCATTCAATGGAGATCAAGAGAGGGACGAAGCACCAAATCCACTTACTGGCCTTCAAGTTCTTGAAAAAGTTAATAAAATACATCATGTATTTGGGAAAACATCGAAGAAGTCATCTGTAACGACCCCTTGGAAGAAGAAATCAATATTCTTTGATCTTCCATATTGGTCAAAGTTAGATGTTCGACATTGCATAGATGTGATGCATGTAGAAAAGAATGTGTGTGATAGCTTGATTGGTACATTACTCAACATTCAGGGAAAGACAAAAGATGGAGTGAATGCTTGTTTGGATTTGGTTGACATGAATATCCGAGAAGAGTTGGCACCCAAGGAGATTGGTAAACGTACTTATTTGCCCCCTGCATGTTACACAATGTCTAGACAAGAGAAGATAAGTTTTTGTGTATGTTTAAAGAGTATCAAAGTACCACAAGGATACTCTTCAAATATGAAGAGTTTAGTGTCAATGCAGGACTTAAAGCTTGTTGGCATGAAGTCTCACGATTGTCACGTCTTAATGCAACAGTTGTTACCGGTGGCTATTCGTGGAATTTTGCCCAAAAATGTTAGGCACACCATAAACAGGTTGTGTTCATGGTTCTCGTCAATATGTAGTAAAGCCATCGATCCTACAAAGTTAGATGAACTTCAAGGCGAGATAGTTATCATCTTGTGTCAACTAGAGATGTTTTTCCCTCCATCTTTTTTTGACATCATGGTACATTTACTTGTTCATTTGGTTAGAGAAATCAAGTTGTGCGGACCGGTATACTTAAGATGGATGTATCCTATTGAGCGTTATATGAAGATTTTGAAAGGGTACGTTAAAAATCCATATCGTCCTGAAGGTTCGATGATTGAAAGGTATATTGCTGAAGAAAGTATCGAGTTTTGTTCAGATTACATGACATCAACGAATCCAATAGGAGTTCCTCGCACAGCATGGTTGAATAAATTTTCTACAAGTAAAAGCATCCGAGGTGTCAATGTGGTGACAAAAGATCGCGAAGAATTGTTGCAAGCGCATCTTTATATATTGAACAACACAGATGAGGTGATCCCTTTTTTGGAAGCACACAAAGCCATTGTTAAGAATAAAAATCCAAGACAATCAGAGAAATGGCAATTGATGGAGCATAACAAAACATTTATGTCTTGGTTCAAATCTGAAATTGACAAAGAGCCACATTCTTCTGAAACTTTATTGTGGCTTGCAAATGGTTTGAAGTTTGATGTCGTGTGTTGTACAGGTTATGAAGTCAATAATTGCACATTCTATACGAAGACTTTGGATGATAAAAGCACAGTACAAAATAGTGGAGTCAGTTTAGAAGTTGAGTCACTTCAATTTTCCACATCGAAAGATCAATCTCCTGTACTTGGATCAATGAGAAATTATGGTATAATAGAAGAGATATGGGAGGTTGATTACACCAAGTTTTTTGTTCCATTGTTCAAGTGTAAGTGGTTTGACAATAAGAGTGGTGTGAAAATAGATGACTCGGGTATGACACTGGTTGCTTTCACAAGGTGGGTTACCGAGATGAACCGTTTATCATGGTACATCAAGCATCTCAAGTTTTTTATGTCAAAGATCCTGCGTCTGACCATTGGTATGTTGCTCTTCAAGGCAAAAAACAAATTGAAGTTAACGAAGACAATCTGATTAATATTTATATTGCTGACAACCATTCATTTCAAACTACAACAAATTTGGATGACCAATCTCTAGTTGACGATGATGTACATGCAATTCGGTCAGATCATGATGAGGGAATATACATATGATGAATCCATATCTTTATGTATGAATTTTCAATTTCTGTATAAGTATTTTATTAATATAACATAAGTTTTCCTTTTATACATTTCCTATGATTACTATTACATGTTTTGTTAATTTATATGATATTACATAAGTCTTGAAATAAAATTTAATGTTGTTATTTATTTTGACAGATATATGGCTGATCATCCACATTCTTCAGGGGATGAGGCTCCCCCAACCAGATCCACTAGAGGACCCACTAGGATGAAACAACTATTGATCAGGAAAAATAGTGGTGAAAGAACTCCAGTGAATGTGAATGTCACCACGGGTGTGGCAACTGGCCCCCATGCAGATGACTTCCGATCATACCTTGGAGTGGTGGCACGTGATAAGATTAGCATTCTCATTCCATCTTTTGATCATGTGTCCGAGGTTGATCGGAACATTATTTGGAAAGATATATTGGTAAGTTAGTTAATAGCATTTGAATTAAAATTTGTTTATATTGATAATTTTGTACTAATACAACTTTATTATGTTTTTTTCAGCTGACATTTGACATTCCAAATGTCACAACACTTAGAAATAAGTGTTTGTCAACTGTTGCAGAAAATTTCAGAAACTTTAAAAGCAAGTTGACATCAAGATACATCTTTGGACACCTTAAACATAAAAGTCCATGTAGTGCATATAAGTCCATTGATGAGGAGACTTGGCGGCTTTTTAAAGAGAGTCGGATGTCAGAGGAATGGCAGGTTAGTGTAGTTCATATTATTCAATTCCTCATTAACAAATATATATCATATGAACTAATTAATTAATGTGTATGTGACAGGCAATTAGAAGCAAAGCACAAGGAACAAGTGCTCACAACAAAAACCCCCACCTATTATCTCGTGGTGGGTATAGGAAGCTTGAGGAGAAAATCCTCAAGCAAAAGGCAGATGCTATACCACCATCTTAGGGTGGTAGCCCTCCTCAGCCTCCTTCTCCACCGTCTAGACATGAGAAATGGAAGTTGGCCCGTATGCGACCATCGGGCACCTACTCTTCCGACACTGCACGAGAGATTTCTGAAAGAATTGTAAGTTATCACTGTTCCTAAAATAATAAATATTGTCATTATACATACTACATTAAACTACTTAAAGATGAATGGTGTTTTGTAATGTTACAGGACGCCTTGGTTGAGCAGAGCTCCCAAGGCCAATTCACTCCAGAGGGTCGCCAGGATATTCTTGCTGCTGCGATTGGACGACCTGAGCACCTTGGACGTGTACGTGCTGCAGGTCCTGGAGTAGGAATTACAGATTATTTTGGGAGCTCTTCTCGTCAGCCTTCATATTCATACAACGATACACAAAGGATGACAGAAGAGATCACAAAAAAGGTCCGACAAGACCTTAGAGAGGAGATCAGGGCCGAGGTGAGGGCTGAATTCCAGATGCTATACCAGCAGCAGTTTCAGAGCATGCGCCCAGATGCTATACCAGATGTTATCCCTCCCCCTCCCACAGGTAAACTTAATAAACATTTATGTGCAATTATTTCTATGTCTTGTATAATCTAACATTTACTCTGACAGGGAGAAGCGGCAAAGGAAGTTGTTCCGCATCAGCCATCCCAGAGGATGACATGGACGATGGTAGTCCATGTCTGCTATACATTTTAGAGGATACTGAGATGGTGCTGGTAGCTCGTGGAACAGAGTTTAGGTCAGCGACTGTATGTCATGGTATGCAACTATTAGAGGATGAGGTGAAGGTCTCAGTGGATGAAATGATCATACCAGATGCCTCGGTTCCTCTATCCACGGAAGAGATTTTCACTGTGGAACAAGCATATAAGTCGTTTATCACTTGGCCTAAATTTTTGGTTAAACCAGTTTCTGACCCCTCGGTATGAAATTCTTCTTTACACTTCTCAATTTTAAAGGTTTCTGATGTCAAAACTTATCTTATCTTTTCATGTAACAACAGACGCAGGCACAAGAGAAGATTCCTCTATCTGAGGATGACCCTCTTTCTTCATTGCATCTACTTGCTGACATCCTTGATGATAATCCTTTGGAGGTTGAGTATGATGCTAATGTATTTGGGACAGGCTCTGAGGTCCCAATATACCTTAATAGCCAAGATGTCCGTGAACTTGCGTCGGGAACACAAGAGTTGAATATTTCAATTATTCAACTATGGACGATGTAAGTCTATGACCAATTATTTATATATAAAATTGATTTATATATCAAGTATCCTTATATCAAAGTTAATTTTTGATTTCAGGTATATGTCTGGGGTCAGTAATAAGTTGGGGCGTTCTGATGATTATGGATTCATTGATCCCCAATCAATTCATGAATCAAATGATTTTGAGCATATCAACATGAGTCTGATAAGGAGTTTTGGAAGGGGCAAGAAAATATACTTTTTGCCTTATATATCCGGGTAAGTGAACTTTGTTAACATAATAATGTTCCATATGTGATTTTAATATTTAATAGTTACGTTATTATGAATTTCAGGCGCCATTGGCAACTTCTTGTTATGTCTATGCAAGACAACTATGCTTTGTGGTTCTGCTCATTGCACAAGCCTCCTCCCACACAACTCAAACAAGCAATTGATTGGTAAAAACCTCAATATTTGGACTTTCTTTGTTATATAAATGAATGCTAAAACCTTTTTTTATATACAGTTCTATTCCAGCAAGTATGATGATGGGTGGGAGATCAATTATTAATAGTAGAAAGATTGCTTGGATTTCTCTCAAGGTTTGACATATGCTAAAGTCATACTTTGTTATAATTGTTTTATTTTAATGTTATTCACTAACTATTATCAACTGTGATGATATATTGTAGTGTAACAGACAAAATGGGTCATATGAGTGTGGATACTATGTAATGTATTGGATGACCCATATTGTTCGTTCTCACATCACAAGTCGCTGGGAAACGGTAATATTTAACTTTAACAAATTTTGATTTTTTTCCCAAATGTTGAATTCATATACACTAATTAAAATGAATTGTCTTTTGCAGAGATTCAAGACTACTACACCAGTTCCTGAGAAGTCACTATTATTCATTAGGAACGCTGCTGCGAAGTATATAATTAGATTATACAATAGCTCTTAGATTTAAACAATGCATTTCATTAGATTGAATTTTCTTAGACTTTGTACTTTATTTGATGTTGAAATACATTTGAACATGTGTTTGTTATGTTCAAATTGAATTTGTGTACATGTTTTTATATGCAGGTCTGTTTTTGTGGTAGTGGATATCACAAAAACAGACCTGCAATTTTAAAAAACTGCAGGGGAATATGCCACGGTTCTAACCACAACCGCGGCATATAGTGTTTCGTTTTTTTTTAAAACGAGACATATGGCCGCGGTTTTAACACTAACCGCGGCATATGCTTGAGTCTTATGCCGCGGTTGAACCGCGGCATATAGTGGAAATTTTATTTTTTTTAAAAAAAAATGGATTTAGGCAGCGGTTCCCTCGACAACTGCGGCATATTCCGCAACCTATATACCGCGGGCATAACCGCGGCATAAAGTCTCTGACTTACTACCGCGGCTGAATATGCCGCGGTGCGTAAACCGCGACGTATAGTGAAAAATAACCGCGGTAAAATCCCCTCGCTGCACTAGTGAATCAATAAGAACAAGAGTGATATATGCTTTGTCCCTATCATTAGTATCTCATTTATCCTTGTTTTTCATATTTTTTTAGCTTCCCTCTTATCTTTATTATTTTCCAACATCCTATTTAATTTAATCACTCACCTTTAAAGTATATTTTTTATTATTGAACCCTTCATCTCTCTAACAGAACACCTCATAAATGTATACTAGAATATCAATTCTTCATGTTTCGTTGCCTTGATATCTTTTCATGAGGTTCCTTCCTTCCTCTTTATCACATATTCCTCATAAAAAAAAACTTTTTCTTATGGCAAGAATCAAGATTAGTACCATATATATATATATATATATATATATATATATATATATATATATATATATATATATATATATATATATATTTCTAACTTTCTTGACCATTCATAAAAAGACAACCTTATGTCTTCTCATTTGAAGTTTTAAGTATTATTAATATATTTACAAGAAGTCTTATTTTTTATTTTAGTACTCATATTCTTTGGGTCTCTAGTTAGATTCTTCATAAAATACCCTTCTCTTACAGTGACTAGATGATGCAACAACATATTATTGTGAGATGAAGAACTTCGGTTTTAAATTTTGTTTTCTTTTCGAAACCTAATACTTATTTATCACAGGATTTTCTAGAATTTTTTACAAGTAAATCCGAAGATTTTCCATTTATATTTGATTGTGATAGGATTTTTCTTATATTTGAATTCTCTTAATTAACACATTTATAGAAATGTTGTTTATTGTCTCCGTGGATTTCTTCCCAGGGATTTCTTTAATGAAAAAGAAATTGTTTCTCAACTTTTAACACTCTATATTTTGGTTATTTCTTTAATGAGAAGAAATTGTTTTCTCAACTTTTCACACTCAATAATTTGGTTTAAGGTTGAGTAAGATCCTTGTTTAACTTGCATAAAGATGTGTTCTAAGCTAGAAGTCTTGTATTCTTACTAAAGACTTCATTAGACATTATTTGTTCTTTATTTAAAATTTTCAAATCTTTACACACACTTTTAAAATTCATTTTCAACGTTTTATATACTTCTAAAATCCTAGCATTATTATACATGGCTTAATGATAAGTGATAGAAAGAAAAAATGTAAATCAAAGAAATCTACATCTTAATGAAAGTCATGGAGAACTTGTAGTGTTTTCCATTCTATTGAAGTAAACTTATTTGATTTTGAATCTTAAATATCAAAACTTCATTTTTACCTCCATAAGCTAGAGGAAAATCATCCCATATTTCCTTAATAATGATCATGACATGAACTTTGTTGACTTCTTCGTTTGATAAGGCACATTATAGTGTAGGAATGCCATTTTCAATAATTTCCAATAATTCTATATTTATGGTGTCCAAATCTGGCATCATCCTTGGCTCCCACAAATCATACTTTTCATTGTTGAATAAAGGTGGACAGTTATTAGCTTATCTTTAAGTTTTTTTTTGGTATACACAGATAAGTCCTCTTGTTTTATTGGGAACTCTCTCAAATGCAAGCTTTGATATCAATTGATAGAACAATCAGGCTCTAGAATGACGATTTCAAAAGAGCCATATACATTTTCTCACACATAGATAAACTTGATTAGACAATATAATATGAAAAGCAAGCACAAAAAATCTTTATACTTGTTCATCAAAATCATTCTACGTCTAGTTTTTCTTTAAGCACATTTCTTAATAAGTCCCACCAATAAATAAAATTTTATTATAAATGACTACACAAATCTCTCCCGGTAACAACATTTCCAAGTATCCCGAGTACAACCTTTTCAAATATCACGAGTATAACCTATCTAGGTATCACAAGTACAACCTTTACAAGTATCACGAGTATAACTTCTCTAAGTATTACGAGTACAATATCTCTAGGTATCACAAGTACAAACCTCTTAAATTATCCTTTTTAATTCTATTGAGATTAAGAAATCTCAATGGATAAAGGAGAAACACTCTCAAAGAAAGATACCACCATAACTTAAGCTCATAAAGGACAAATTTCATAACATGAAGAATTTTACAAAGGTTTTTCACACACATTCTTTTCACATACTAGATGATTTGACAATTGTTGTAGACATTATAGGCACATGCTCTTTCTCATTTGATATTTTCACTTCACGTTCTTTTGGTAGTTTTCTAGTATTATTGTACTTCTTATCTTTCTCTTTCATCTTAACAATCTACTTATAGGCATATTACGAATCCAATCATTTTTTAGACTTAGAAATGTTAAGATAAAATTGTCTAGAGAATAAACTGTCTAAGAAATCCAAGTTAAAAAGTTTGACAATAAGCTTTAAACGAAATAACTTTTTAAGAAGATATGTGCCTACTTGGCCTTAGGCGTCTAAAGTGCTTGCTCAATTAAAATGAAAATCAAAGGTCTTATACAAGAAGTCATGCAAATCGTCCAAGTGCTAATACAAAGTCTTTTTAAAATAAGAACATACAAAACAATGTTTCCTTAAATTTTATATCATCTAACATGTTGTTTACAAGTGTCTAACTAATAAGAAAAGCCTACATAAACCTTTTAGAAATATGCTTAAGGATTCCATTACATGAAGAAATAAAACAAAAATATTTCATAAAGGTATCGTCTAAGGATTATGTGCAAAACAATAGGATGTGTTCTCAAGCTCTCTGATTGAAACATTTATTCTTGAGAATCATAAGTACACTGAAGCTTAATATTTTACAACTAAAAATAGTGTTATAAGCAAAAGCATCTTATGAAGAATTTTGTTAAAGAAAAGCGCTCTAAACTTTACATCTTATGAAATAGTAGAGAAGATTAGGAGAAATCTCCCTTATGTGTTTAGCATACAGATAGGGTAGTTTATTTATAATGTAAGATAAGGGTTAAACCCTAAATACATAATGGACTGAGCCCAATTAACATAAACACACAACCTAACATCTAACACTCCCCCTCAAGCTGGAGCATATAAATCATATGTTCCAAGCTTGTTACAAAGATAGTCAATTCTAGGTCCTCGTAAGGACTTGGTGAATATATCTGTCAACTGGTTGCTTGAGTTAACGAACTCAGTCTTGATATCTCCGGATATGATTTTTTCTCTAATAAAATGACAATCAACTTTAACGTGCTTGGTTCTCTCATGGAAGACACGGTTAGAGCTAATATGAAGAGCAACTTGATTATCACATATAAGTGTCATGTGAGTGACATCTCCAAATTTCAATTCACTAAGTAATTGTTTAAGCCACACAAGCTCGCAAGTAGCAGATGTCATAGCTCTCTATTCTGCTTCTACGCTGGACCTTGCCACAACACTTTGCTTCTTACTTTTCCAAGATATCAGGTTGCCACCAATAGAGACACAATATCCAGAAGTAGACCTCCTATCAGAAGGGGAACCAGCTCAATCAGCATCTGAATAGCAAACGATTTTTGTATCATTGTTAGGACCATATAGCAAACCTTTTCCAGGTGATCCTTTAATATACTTCAGTATGTGAACAACTGCATCCCAATGGTCTTCACATGGGGAGTTTAGAAATTGACTCACCACACTAACTGCGAAAGAAATGTCAAGACGCATAACAGTAAGATAGTTTAATTTACCAACTAATCTTCTGTACCGTTCAGGATCTGAGAAAGGTTCCCTCTGATTTGGTAGGAGTTTGATGTTAGGGTCCATAGGTGTCTCAACAGATTGACAGTTCATTAACCTTGTTTCCTCCAAGATGTCTAACGCATACTTCCTCTAAGATATGACAATACCAGCATTGGATTATGCTACTTCAATACCCAAAAAGTACCGGAGTTTGCCAAGATCTTTGGTTTGCAAATGATGACAAAGGTGTTGTTTCATCTAAGAGATGCCAAGATAGTCGCTTCTGTGAGAACAATATCATCGACATACATTATTACGTAGATACATCCAGCACTTGAGTGGCGATAGAACACTGAATGATCTGCTTCACTGCGAGACATACCAAATTGTTGAACAACATAGCTGAATTTACCAAACCAGGCCCAAGGAGACTGTTTTAGGCCATATAAGGATTTGCGAAGACGACATACCAATCCAGATGACTCCCCCTGAGCAACAAAGCCAAGCGGTTGCTCCATATAAATTTCTTCATGCAAATCACCATTAAGGAAAGCATTTTTAACATCAAGTTGGTAAAGAGGCCATTGTCGAAGAGCGGCCATGGCAATGAATAGGCGAATAGAGGTCATTTTTGCCACTGGAGAAAAAGTATCACCATAATCCAAACCAAAAATTTATGTGTAGCCTTTGACAACCAGTCAAGCTTTCAGACGATCAATTGTGTCATCAGGGCCAACCTTGATAGCATACACCCACCTGCAACCAACAACAGACTTTCCAGATGGTAATTGGACAAAGTCTCAAGTTCCACTTTTCTGTAAAGCACTTAATTCATCCAACATAGCTTGACGCCAGCCAGGATGAGTTAAGGCATCACCCACAGACTTGGGAATTGACACAAAAGAAATGGATGAGAGACAAGTGTAAAAAGATGGAGATAATCTGTGGTAACTAAGAATAGTATAATAGGGGGAAGGGTTACGGGTAGAGCGTATACCTTTACGGAGGGGAATAGGCAGGTCAGACTCATTTGTTGGAGCCGGAGGAGACACAGGAGGCGACACTGGAAGTGAGTCATGAGGGAGACAATTGCGGCGACTATAAACCTGAAGGGGTTGTGGTGAAGGACGATCCTGTGTTGAATGAGAGTTTAAAGAAGGAGGAGACAAAATGGGTGGAGCATCACGAGGAGGATCACAGATAATAGGAATATCAACAGTAGCAGGTAGAGGTACAGAACTAGAAGATAGATGTGAAAAGTAAAAAGAAGATTCATCAAAAGTGACATCAGTAGAGATAAAATGACGATTGAGGGAAGGGGGAAAACACTTATAGCCCTTTTGTGACCGTGGAAATCCTAAGAAGACACATTTGTGACACATAGGAGATAACTTATCAAGACCAGGACTAAAATCATGAACAAAACATATAGACCCAAAAACTATAAGAGGTAATGGATGCAGAGGGTCTTGAGGAAATAAGATAGAATGAGGGATTTTGTTATCTAGGACGAAAGATGGCATGCGGTTGATAAGATAACATGCCGTGAGAACTGCATCACCCCAAGAACGTGAGGGTACTTGACCATGAATTAGAAGTGTACGAGTTGTTTCAATAAGGTGTCTATTCTTGCGCTCAGCCACCCCATTTTGTTGAGGGGTATAAGCACATGAGGTTTGGTGAAGAATGCCATGAGAAGCCATAAAATGTTTAAACGGTTGAGAAAGGTATTCACGGCCATTATCACTGCGTAAAGTGCGAATAGAAACCCCAAACTGAGTTTTTATTTCATTGAAAAATGATTGGAAAATAGAAAACAACTCAGAACGATTCTTCATGAGAAACAACCAAGTACATCTTGAATAGTCATCAATAAAGGTAACAAAATATTGAAATCCTAAAGTGGACTTAACACGACTAGGTCCCCAAATATCAGAATGAACCAATGAAAAGGGGGATGACGCTCGTTGTGAAACACTACGAGTATGTTTACCTAACTGACAAGACTCACACGAAAAACTTGATAATTTCGACAAACTTGGAACAAGTTACTACAGTTTGGCAAGACTGGGATGACCTAACTGAGCATGAAGAAGGGATGGTGACTCCATGATTATGCCAGCATGTGGAGAAGGGCGGAGATGATATAGGCCATGAGACTCACATCCTGTGCCAATCATGTGTTTCAAACTCCGGTCCTGCAACCAAACAGAATCTTTGGTAAATGAAATAACACAATTAAGGGAACGAGTTAGACGACTTACGGACAATAAGTTAAAAGGAGACCCAGGGACATAAAGTACATTATCAATGGATATGGACGGAAAAATATGAACAGTACCAATACCATGAGATGAGACTCTAGACCCATCAGCCATTGTTACCGAGGGTAAATCATTCGGACATGACAAGGAAGAAAACAAGGAATTGTTACTAGTGATATGATCGGTGGCGCATGAGTCAAGGACCCAAGATCCAAGAGAGTGAGTCAGACCAACAAAAGGAGTATCTGTGCATATAATAGAAGCAGATGTAGTGGAACTAGAGTGCTGACGGTCCTCATACCATCTGAGAAATTCTTGAAAGAGTAAAGGGTTGTTTATGGTATTTGATGAAGTAGGATAGTCTGCAAACGGTGATCAAGGAGGTGGATCAGAATTAGCCATTGTTATAGGTCGAGGAGGACGTCCATGAAGCGCATAACATATATCAATTTTGTGGCCTAGCTTGCCACAGTGGTCACATTTTGGACGTCCTTTACCTGGCTGGCGAGACCGACTTCGATCATCACGTTGGGCAGCCATGGAGAGGGAGAAACCCTAAAAATCCAAAGTGCTCTGATTGACGCAACGACAACAAATCCAGAAAGAGGACGAGGAGGCGATCACGACGGTCCTGGTCGGCGGCGGATCTCGCCGGCAACGCGTCGGCACGCACGGCGGGAAGCGGCGGATCTGGTGACTATTACGGTGGCGCGTGGATGGTTTGTTTGCTGCGATCTTTGCACCACGGTGGTCGCCCGGCCGAGAAGATCCGGATGGTATGGTCGTCGGTCGATTCTGGAACTCCGGCGACTGCGACGGTGACGGCGATGGTGACGGCGACGGCGGCGGCGACGGCGACGATGGCTACCGGAGACTATGGAACTGGCTAGAGCAAAACCTAAGCTCTAGATACCATATGAAATAGTAGAGAAGATTAGGAGAAATCTCCCTTATGTGTTTAGCATACACATAGGGTAGTTTATTTATAATGTAAGATAAGGGTTAAACCCTAAATACAGAATGGGCTGAGCCCAATTAACATAAACACACAACTTAACATCTAACACATCTAAAACAACTCTTCATCCATAAAGCGTTTAAAGCTTTATGTTGTTTACTGTCAAATGTTCTATACATCGTCTAACTTCTCTTGAAAGTTATACTTGAACGATGCATTAATTACTAACAAGATGTGTGACAAGATATTTTGAACAAGCAACAACAATTAACATCTATAAACATTCAAAACATTTAATGGCATTAAATGCATGTACTGTATAGTGTCATCTTGCTTGTATACTTTGTTCTTGTTATATGTGCAGAACAGAAATACACAAAGGATTGATCAAAACATCTCCACAAGTTGGATAAAGATGTTGAGAGAATTGAAGATCATTCTAGGAATCATTCTCTTGAAGACCTCTGCTTTGACAAACCATACAAGTCACTCTTCAATATAAACTCGGATAAAGCATTGTACCTCTAAAGAAAAGACTAAAGTTTGATCTCCCTCCTAAAGGCTACCTACTCTCCTAAAATCAACTCATCATCCAACGATCATCTCTCAAGAAAGCCTATATAAAGAAGATCAACTAAAGAGAAAGAGGGGGTTGGTTGAAGCAGAAACACATGAGAGATGAAAATAGAAGAAGAAAACAAGAGAAGAAAAATGAAGAAGAAAGAAAAGGTGAAGAAGAAAATGAGAGAGAGAGAGAGAGCATGCTCGAGAAAGATCATCATTCATCATCTCTGCCTCATCTTAGAGCTTATATCATTTTATGCTCTTCAACTCAACTAATATACTGAAAGAAAGCTCATACAAGATAAAATGTGAAAAGAAAAGGCTATCATCACAACAAGTCTTCTACTTATTTTCAAGCCTACAATGTATGATGCTTCCCAAAGAAAAGGAAGACAAAGAAGAAAAGAAGAAAGCTTTAATTAAATATCTACTCTAAAGTTTGTCTAGATGCCCACAGAGTTAACGCAAATGCTCAAAGAAGAAAGGAGAGAAAAACTAGAGATCCAACAAAATTCAAGTGCTTCGCTCTAAGCTCATATTGTCTAATGTCCTCAACCAAAAGGCAGAAAGAAAAAGAGCAATTACAAGAATATAGGAATGCCTTCAATTGATTAAACATCCATCATATAATCATACACTTGTAGACCAAGACTGATGTAAGAATATTCAACTAGGAGTGGGAAAACTCGGTTTAGACAATTGTCTAGGTTAGATCCAGGAGAGGCTAAACTCGAACTAGTCATGTTGACCAGGGGACCAGAAGTAGTGTAAGAATACTTAACCAGGAGTTGTAGAGAGTTGTTTAGGGTTAGTTCCTAGAAAGGCTACTCGAACTAGTCGTGTTGACTAGGAAACCAAAAGTGGTGTAAGAATACTTAGCCAAGAGTAGGTTAAACTCGTGTAATCTTTGAAAAGATTGAACCTCTTAAGAGTTCTTAAGGGAGAACTAAACGTAGCTCAAATTGAGTGAACCAGTATAAAAATAGTACTTTATTGTTTTTCTCTCAAAGCTTTTACAAAGTTTTTTAAAATTGTCTAAGTTAGATCCAGAAGAGGATAAACTCGGACTAGTCATGTTGACTTGGGGCCCAGAAGTGGTGTAAGAATACTTAACCAGGAGTGGGTAAACTTGGTCTAGACAATCATTTAGGAAAGCCTACTCGAACTAGTCGTGTTAACTAAGGAACAAGAAGTGGTGTAAGAATACTTAACCAAGAGTAGGTTAAACTCGTGTAATCTCTGAAAAGATTAATGAAATATCTTAAGAGATCGTAAGGAAGAACTGGACGTAGATTAGATTGAGTAAACCAGTATAAAAATAGTACTTTATTGTTTTTCTCTCAAAGCTTTTACAAAGTTTTTTAAAATGCCATTGTCATAACGTATTCTTATTTACCTATCCAATAAGACAAGCATCTAAATGTAGTACATCTCTATATACTCTCATTACAATTCATTAGGACGTTGGTTTACAAAAAATGTTTTAAAACACTATTCACCCCACCCCTAATCTCTCTCTCATGTTTTCCTATGAACTTCAAGAATCCTTTTATTTCAAGCTTCTTCATATCAACTTATTTTTCTTTGACTATTTAGAAGGGTTCTAAAATGATATTAAGAGTTTTTGTTTCTTATTGATTATGACTTCTACATTCGCATTTTCTTCATTTAAAATTTTCAATTCATATGATTATTGAAGGTTTTTATCAAATTTGAACTGCTTAAATCACCATTAATGTGTATTAGTTTATAGGAAAAGTCTTTTTAGGGTCTTCAAATTTTATACCAATTACTGAATTGATAGAATAATTCTATTATAGCTTTAAAAAAATAGAGTTATTCGAGCAAATTTCAGCATAATTTCCCAATGATAATGAATAATACAAGTAAGCTCATAATTATCACAAACAAATATAAGTAGACAAAGATTGTTTGCAAATAAGGAAATGAAATTGAAAATATAAATGACATGAAATATTTTTTGCTTCATTGTTGTGAAGGAGATTATGGATGTTCAAGTGATTGATATTGGGGCAAAGAGGAAGTTTTGAAGATTTGTAAGAACTCGATGAAAGACTATATAAGCAACAAAGCTTACAGCTAATTGTTCAATAAGTTGCACTTGTTTTTCTTTCATTGCTTGTAGGTGTTCTTCAAATGTAACACTTTTTGCACAATATTGATCCATTCAGATTTGCTTACTATTTAGATTGACCAACAACTATATCTGACAATACAAAACAATTCATGAATGAATATAAGAAATTGTTTATGCATGTATAGATGACATCAATAAAAGATTATTATCTATAATATTATAACACAAAATATAATTTTACCTGATTGTAACTTCTTTTCATTGAAGTTCTAATCTTATCGTTGACATGGTGAACTTCTTGTAAAGATCTTGTCTCCATGCTAAAACAATATGGCTTCCACAAATTTTTGACAGTTGAAGATGTATTTAATTCTAGTAGAGATTCAAATTCTTTATCCTCTTCTAATATCCATGATTTTGAAACTTCTTCTCTCATTTCATCAAATTTCCAACTTGAAAATATTGTTGCACCAATCTCCAATTTCAAAAGTTCTTTTGCTTCTCTAATGTGTAATTTAACACATTCAATTGATCCTAAATTTTTACAGTAGCAAGAGTCAGGCCTACCTTCTCCAATACCTTTTGTACTATTTTCACTAATATTAGACATTGGCCAAACTTGAATACCTAGCCACTTTAAATCATCGTCATTATTATGACATTTTTCATTTGTTGAGTCTTCCCACTTAGGAACTTCAGCTTGAAAACGAGGTCCAATGGGAATAATTGCCCTTGGAATTTCATTATCCTCTGGTAATGAGTTGTTTTGTGTTTGATTTAGCTCCATATCTTCACTTTCTAAGTTTGAAGAATGTGAAGTCTGATTCGAATCGTCAAAAATCTCCATTAAACAATGGTTCTAATACTTTTGAAATTTTCAAAATTGATTTCTCCTTCATTGATATCTTGTTACTTACTAGTGGTATACTTAGTAGTAGTTGTGACCAAATACTTATAGTCTTTCAAAGGTTGTTCACATGTTTGACTGACTCGTCAATATAAGCATCATAAACACCTAGTTGAGGACAACATTCATCATAATTAGTGTATGTTTCTACTTTCTCATCTAGGATGACATTTACAATAAGATTAAAATTATTAAGAGATAAAAATATTCTAAAAGTCATATCATAAAACACTAATTTTGAATTAATTAAAGAAACAAGTACATTTAAAATAATTTATTAAAGATAGAATGCTTAGTTTGAAAATTTACATGTAATGTAATGCTTAGTTTTAAAATAAAATTTTGTTTTTAAATTTAGAAAAGAAATAATAAAATCATATTTTAAAATATGATTTTTACGATTTGATGTGATAGTTCTCTGATTAAAGTCATGGAGGAGTTAAATTTAATCCTTTGTTTTAAATTTACTCATTTCTATAATTTAAAAATCCTAATTGTTTTAAAGTAAAATTTAAATTTGTTTTAAAGTAAAATTTAAATTTTAGGTTAGAAAATAGTATTAAAAGAGTTACACTAAAATTTTATTACAATTAAAACTCTTAAAAATATTATTATTTTATAATAATCCTGTCATTTGACTTAACTTCTTAGTAACACTTTATATTTTATAAAACTATATATATATATATATATATATATATATATATATATATATATATATTTGAACTGATCAGTAATAATATTAATTAAATAGTACATATAATAGTAATAAATACAATTTTATAACATTAAAAATTAAAATAAAATATTAGTTTATTGATTCTTAATCTTTAATGTACACATAAAAGTTCAAATATGTGCATCAGAACACATAGTTAAATAAGAACATTGTCTATTTTAACAAATTAGCATCTATAATGAAAATAAAATGCATTAATATATAAAAATTTAGAATATAAAAACTCTAAATTATAACTTAAATATAATTGATTAAATTACATGTTTAAAACAATATAAATTAATATTAATATTTTGTATTGGATTTGAAAAGGGATAAAAATAGACCAAAAGCTATCAACAGAAACGTTACAAATCTGACAAATGGAATTGTTACAAATGTGAAAAACATATTTGTTATAATGGTGAAAAATGCTTTTGTTACATATAATGAATACAGATCTGAAAAACAATTCAGATCTGAGAAACAATTATATTATAAATCTTAAAATATGTTAATTTTACAAATCTGTATTATTACATGTCTGATGATAAACAATACTATTACATATATAGAAGACGCTACTCCTACAAATCTGTATTGTTACGTATCTTATCAACAATACAGATCTGATAATCACTTTATTATAAATCTACCATATTGTTATGGATAGGAGAAATATTACACTCTTCTTATAAATCAAAGAAAAACTACAATTCTGATATGGATAAAGATACACTATATCATTGGACATCTAAAAGAAATATTTACAGATACAGATATAAAAAGAGTATCTTTACCTTAATAAAAATCAATTTATTTAAATTATAACACAAAACCTAATATTTTGGCATAAAATTATACATGTATACAGAAATCAAGCAAATTAAGTATCGAAAACATACTCGGTGATGTCGAACAACAGGATCGGAGTCAAATTTTTCATTGGGCTTCCGAATGAAAATGGCCGAGGAGCAGAAACTTGGGAGATAATGAGAAATGGTAGGGTTAAAATATTGAAAATAACAGGAGATTTGGGGGAAAAGAAGAAGTTGAAGGATTTGGGACTATGCTCGTCACTCTTCCTTTTCCATTTCCAACGAAGTAGAATGACTAGAATTGCTCCTCCCAATCAGATAGATTGCCTAGAGGCTCACAAAGCCAAACAGAGACTATTGGTTATTTATAAGCACAAAAGCGAGAATAAGAATAGATATGGATCATGTAATGGGAGATATTTCGATATTAGAAATGATTTAAAGTATGTGATAATAAAAGGATGTTTTTATAAATAAAATTATTATATTATAATTTTAATTACGGATTTGTTATGTTATGTAATATCTTGTATCAAATTTTAGTTGATAAAAAGAATTTTATTTATAAAAAACATACTTTAAACACAAGGTATTTTAATAATTTTTATTTTTAATTTAAAATAAAAAAATAGAAATTATTCAAATATCCTTAACCTTAAAATATAGAATTCATAATATATGAAAGTATTTTTGTCAACTAAAATTTGGTACCCTTTGTTCACTTGAATGGATTTGGGAGAGAGTGATTGAGTGGATTTGAAGATAATTTTTTTTTTGTTTATTTGAGTGAATTTAGAGGTAACTGAGAATGAATTTGAAAGCAATGTTTGTGAGAATTAGTGTAGGATTTGATTGATGTGACAGATTAAAAGAATTTATTTCCAAATACACTCTCTATTAACTCTAAATTCATTCAAATAAACAACAAAATTTATTTTCAAATCCACTCAATCACTCTCTTCCAAATCCATTCAAGTGAACAAAAGCCTAGAGATTACATAAGTTAGCAAACCCATCTAATTATACTATTAAAATTAATATAAAATGAAATATAATAATTATATTAATAATAACAATAATAATTTTAATTATTATTATAATTATATTAATGTAATTATTATATTAATGTAATTATTATATTAATGTAATTATTATAATAATAATAATTATTATTATGGTTAATTAATTATATTATGATTAATTAATTGAAATTAATATACTTGATTTCAAAAATTTATTATTAAAAAGTATGGAATAAATAATGATATTTAGAAGTGGTAATACAAATTGGTATAGTTCATTTAGACTCGACAAAATGTAGGATTGATTGATTCGGATGTTGGTTGAAATTACTAGTCCATCTTAGGAATGGAAAATAAAAACCCTTGTCTATAGATATTCGCAGGTAAAATCCATTGTCGATAGTTGGTATTTGCGGGTAATGTAGGTAATAAGTAGCTGAAAATTTAATACTCGTTCATTAATGGGTTGAGTTTGGGTGTCATACTACCCGTACCTCCGGGTATCCACTACCCGCTAAGGAAATGAAATCATATTTTTATCCTTAGGTTTAAGTTAATGTTTTAGTTTTATTTTTTCACCTTCTACCATTGTTGTGCATTATGTTGTGCCAAAACCAGAGGATATGAAAACATTAGTATTGATTGGTGACTCTACGGTAGGGAAGTCGTAGATTCTAGTGAGGTTTGTGAGGAACGAGTTCAGCTTGGACTCCAAGACCACGTTGAATTTCAGACGTGCACTTTGCCAGCCAAAAACGATACTTTAACTTCTCTTTGACCTATCTCCTTTCGTTTTCCCTAATTTCTTCTTGTTTTTTATCTTCCCTTATGGTGTTTGAGTGGGTGGCTATGAGTTTTTCATAGGTAGTTATTGAACCCTAGTACTAATCTGCAACTTCCGAATTTCATTTATCTTTCCATTCATGGTCTCTCTCAATCTCTGTATATTTGGGTCTTGATTTTAGCATTAGTTAAAGTTAGTTAGTTGGTAGAACCAGGGTTGTGTTGTTGGGTAATATAGTTGTGACCTTTGCACTATGTTTTCAAAGAAAGGTTGAGTTTATTCTATTGAGAAATATGATAACAGAAATGAATTGTGAGGCATCAATATCTGGTGGTGCTGCTCTCAATTTGGACGACAATTGGGTACAATTTTTTTTAATTAGATTGATTTCATTTACTAATGGGGTTAGTTATGCTTTACTGAAGTAACTAACCACGTCCAGTTCCTTCTAGGTGATGTCATTGTTTACTTTTTGATAGTCGAAGATTGATTTTAGGAGGAAATAGAAGAGGGAAAATGGTTTCATTTACATAAACTCGTGAAGTATGTTGCATTATTATTGTCATGTATAGTATGTTTGTATTTTTTACATTGTTATATCTTTAATTTGAGGCATGTCAACACTATTAAGTTGTTGTCCAATTCTTTTATCTTGTCCTTTCCTGAAATAATTGATCACACTTCCTCTTTTATGTGTTTTAATCCTTATTAACTGATTAAGTAGGAGTGTTATGTAAGTATCTAGTTTGAACATATTCCATGTTTTGAACATTTCGGTCCAAGGTGACGTTCATTATGTAACAAAAAAACATCTGCATTTTGAAATTGATGAGGGTAATGAACATCTTGTATCGAGTGGTTACACTTTGCCAAATCAAAGTCTAATCAAGAAATTTAATTTAGTTTCTACAATGTGAATGGGGCAATTCATGCCACCACCAATTATTACTTGTCCAAGACTATTAACACTTGGTTACTTAATTAAGCCTTCTGTTGTAATTTTAGTGTTAGCCTCTCCCTAACTTTAGAACTAGTAATCCTTCTGTTGCATATTCAATGTTCACAAATTTAAAGGAAAAGGCAAGAAGTTTACTACTTGGTTGATTTCAGCAATTTGGTTTTGTCTTGAACTTCCTTTTAGTTGTTATTTTGCTATCTTTCATTCTCGTAAGCCCAATCAACTCAATTCCCTTGGTAAGCCTTCACCTTCTATGAATATAATTCACTTTTATCTTATTTTATCACCACTTCTGGTTATATATTTATGAGTACATAATCTATAATATTGTTTGTTATATTTAATTCTAACATTTTTGTTGTTTGATATGGTTTGGTTGATTAAACTTATAGTAACTGCTTATTATACAACATATGTATTGAGCTTATGTTTTTGTTTTTATTATTAGATGTTTACTCAAGATACATTTTCTCCTATGGATGATGATATGATTACAGATGGGGCAACAATGAAGAGTTTTAAGAGTGACATGAAGCATAAAAAGAAATAACACGTTTTCTTAGGCTTCTATTTTTCCTATTATAGTTTCTAGTTTCTTTCTCTTTGTTTGGTTGTAAAGAAGCTTATATATTCTTCTTTTCTTTAAGGAGCAAGCAATGTGGGACTTCATATAGCTTGGACTAAAAAGAAGGAAGAATAAATAAGTCTTTTCTCCTTTGAGTTGCTTGTATTGCAAGTTAGCTCATGTATAATTGTAGTTTTGATTTCTAGACTAGTTAGAAAGCTTATAAACCCTTAAGAAGTAGAAGAATTGGGAGATGTGGGACTTAAAAACACTCTTAGGTGTTGTTGTCCAGACTTGAAGGCATTTTAAGTCCCACATCCTTTAGTTCTCTCCACTTACTTCACCCTTAAGGTTATATAAGTATCCTAATGGTCTCCTTTGTACACACACCTTTGATTGAATGAATATAAGAGTGATTTGCATTCATTTGTTTATCTTCTTTGAGATAGAATTTTGTCTCTTAGTCATCTTTTGGGTCTTATCTTGTGAGAGCAAGTGGCGATCCAACCTTGGCACCTATATTGGATCATTTCAACTGGCGTGTCTTCAAACTCCTAAGTTTTCCTATCCTTTCTCTCTTCTATTTTAAATCTTTTTAATTCCATTGCTTCTTTGTCTAGCTTAGTCTTAGGCTTACTTCTTTCTAAGCATGTTATTCTATATCAGATAATGGTCAACAAGGACAATTTGTAGAACCAAATGTAGGAGATTCAAATAAAAATGGTGATCCTATAGATTCAATTTCTGGTAACTCAAGAAGATTATTGTTAGATGTTTGGAATGATTTTAAGAAACAAAAAGTAGATGGAAAAGTCATTTTGAGCGATGTGCAATTATTGTTCCAAAAGTCTTTTGGGTGATGCAAGGCAAGGGACATCACATTTGAGAAACCATTTCAAGAGTTGCAAGCTTCGAACAACACAAGACATCAAACAATCATTTTTAAAAACTCCTAAGAAGGTGGTAAAACCTAGTTGTTGGCAATTATGTGTTCAATCAACAAATAGTTAGAGATGTGTTTCATGATATGAGTGTCCAATGTCAATGATTGATCACATAGGCTTAAAAGAATTTTGTGTTGTTGTAACACATCTATTTAAGGTGGTTTCTTGAAACACCTTAAAAAGAATATTATGAAGAATTACAATGCAGAAAAAGAGAAAATGAAATTAATGTTGTCAAGGAATCAAAGTCAAGTTACAATTACAACTTATATGTGGACTTCTACTGATCAAAATAGAGGCTAGATGACTATAATAACTCATTTTATTGATGATATGTAGAGGCTACAAAGTCGACTTTGAGGTAATAACACAATTTATTTTAATTATAACTTTTATCTTAACTTTGTTCTTATTGACTAAATTATAAAAATTTGACTTCCAAATTTAGGTTTATGTATGTGTCTGCTCCTCATACAAGTCAAGTTCTTGCCAAATTGTTGGTTGAATGTTTAATGGATTGAAATCTAGGTAGAAAATATTCTACTTTAACAGTTGATAATTACACTACAAATGATGTTATGATTCATCGTATTTTAGATACTAAGATATGAATGGAATCATTTAACATGCTTTTTCACATAACATGTCAACAAACATATTTTCAAAGATAGAAAGAAGGCTCCATGAAGTTGTAACTTCTTTTTCACGCGGGCAATAAGTTGGCCTGCCTTGCCACGTCCCAAACCTACGTGGGCTACAGGTTGGGCCTATGAAAGTTGGCATACCTAAAATCTCAGCTCACCTCACTTTCTTCATACAGATTCACGTGTTGGCCTGTGTAACCCGCTACATTTTGTCATCCCTGATTATATTAGAGAAATTTGTTTTTTTTTATTTCACTATAATTATCTTAAGCATATTGGTTTTTGTCTTGAATTTTAATTATTAGTGATTGTTAAAATTATTATAGGGGAAAAGGTAAAAAAGATCTCTAGGAGAGAGACATTTAGAAGAAGGAATAATTGTTAATTTGAATTATTAGAAACTATGGGTATGTATTTTTTTTATTATCAAACCACTAAAGACACAATAGTAGGAGCATTACCATGAAGCGAGCACTATTGTGAACCACCCACAAAAACTAGCAACACACAGGTTAACCACAGCGCCACCACAAACATCGAACATCGCAAGGACCAACCAACCACCTGCAACATTAGTATCTTACTCCTTTCATAGCACGACAAGATCAACCAACCACCTGCAACACCAATACCTCCCTCCCTCTTCACAACATCAAAAGGATCCACCACTTGTAACATAACATAACCAAAATTGGGCTACAAAGCATGTTCAAACAACTTGGATGAAGAGAATTGGTTACATGTAGAGTGAATTGATTTTGTCTCCACACTACCAACGCATAATTGATTCCCTTAAAGGAGAACCTATTTTCTCCCTCTCTAGCATGAATAGTTAAAAGCATGGTAAATTGGAATTTAAAATTATGGACGTTTACGTAAATCTAGGTAGCGAGTTATGTTTCCCTCCTCGTCTCTTCATTCATACAAGGATGGAAATCTTCCATTCTTCCTCAAATTTGTCTACGTAAATCGACGATAATGCTTGAAAGCAAATAAGATGATGATGAATGCATATTTATAATCTCATTTAACCATTAATGTAAGTTTCTTAATTGGTTTATGAGCTTAAAATATTTTTTCAATTAGGATTTATTCTAAGATAGCTAAATGAGCTTGAGATGAAAAAATATGCTAAATCGTAGATTTTTAGTTGTATAAACATTCTTTAGATACTCTGAGATGTTTTTTATGTAATTGAAGCTAAGGTCATGGATTATCTAAGTTATAGGAAATCAAGTCAAGGATTACTTGAAGACAAGAAAACAAGTGAAGAAATAGTGACTGCTAAAAACTCGGTTTGGCTTAGCCAAACTTGATTTGGCTAAGCTGGAATGAGGGATTTGAAACAAAAAAAATTTAACCTTGCGGTTTTCTCTATCTTTTTTCACAAAAATCGCTTTGATAATACAATAATGTTTATGATAAAATATAATTTCGGGAAAATATATCTTTTTATATTTTATTTGATATTTTTAAATAATTATCTTATTTAAGTATACTAGAAAATATCAAAAGATAATAAGTGTCAAATATTGTAAACATGTGGCAAGATCTTAAATATTTTTAAGCCTTCGTAACAATCAAATATATCTTAAAGATATTAAATTTATTTAGAAGATAATTGGAGGAGATTACATTATCAAAAAGAATATTATAACAATAGAAAAAGGGTTCAACCCAATTTCTTTATAAAGAAACTTAGGGAAACACATCCAAGGCACTTAGGAACCCTTTGACGGGACCTAATTTTGACCTATCCATCTTCTTTCACATCATTCCCCCTTTTTTCTTTTATTTTTAAGTTAATTTTACTATTTATTGTTGGAACAATCGGTACCGTTATAGAGTCGCGCAGCGGAATAAAATACTTAAAAGAGCGGAAAGCGTGTTCGATCACAATTAAAAATTAATTTGGTCCTTTTAGTAAAAATAATTTTCTTTCAGAAAATTAATCAAACAGTTGATATGCGTAAAAAATAAAGAGTGCAGGGAATAGAAAATCACACGAGTAAATTTTATACTGGTTCGATTCAACAGAATCTACGTCCAGTCGTTAATCACTATAAAAAGTGATTAACAATTCCACTAAAAAGATGTTTCACAGATTACAACAAATAGTGAGTAAAGCAGATAGATAAACCTTCCTTCGACGAACGAACCGGAAGAAGAACACTCTGCCAACTCGAAGAGAATCGCTCCGACTATCGACAAACGAAACGCGAGCTTCTCCTATTCACGAGACCAGGCAGAGCACCTTGCTAACTCGAAGAGAGCTTGCTCAGACTATCGACACACGACACACGAGCCTCTCCTGTTCACGAGACCAAGCAAGGGAACTTGAACTATAGCTTCTGAGAACTTCCTCTGACAAACAGTATTCTGCAAGAGCTTCTGTTCAACAACGTTACTATTGATCTTCACAGAAACCCAATATATAGCTAGCTGTTCTGAATATCTAAGGTTAAGTCTCAACTGCCACGAATAATCGATTATTGTAAGTGATAATCGATTATTTAAGTCCGTTACAGGGTTTTCAAAATGTGATAATCGATTATATGAAGTAATAATCGATTATTCCTGTATGACTCTGTGATAATCGATTATTGCCATTCCATAATCGATTATTGCAGTTAAAAATGCAAGTTTACAAGGTTTACAAGAATTTCCTACTACATTTAATTTCTACAAATTGCTTTTAACTAATTCTAATATCTTCTTCAACTAAAACTTCTTATAGCATCATCAAAACAAATTTCTTCAAGATTTACCAATACTCCTTATTGGTAACAATCTCCCCCTTTTTGATGATGATCAAAAATTCAATTTTAAAAGCAAGTTTGGCTTACCTGCAAAACATACAAGCTAACAAACAACAAGGTTAGCAATACCTGTAATAATTTATACTTCTCCCCTTGTATTATTCTTCTCCCCCTTTTTGATCAGAAGCAAAAAGACCGGATGTTAAAGGCTCCCCCTAAATATGATCTCCCCCTCAATTAAACAAAGGATGCATATGATCAAGAGATCATTTTATTTATGAAAATAAAGATTACATTATAAGAAGACACATAACAGACAAAATTATAACATAGATGAAATGGCAAGTAAACAACAAAACAGTCTCCAAAAAAAAAAAAAAAAAAGTTTTTTTTTTTTTTTTTTTTTTTTTACGCTGTGACTTAAGATAATCGATTATTACTTTAAATAATCGATTATGTGCGAGCCAAAATGTTAAAATCCAAATTTTTGAGGACGAGATAATCGATTATTACCTTTGGTAATCGATTATTTACGTTAATTTCCGAAAAACACAAATTTGGGCCAAATTTTCAACTTTAAGACACATCTAACATTCATAAATCATTTCAAAGCTCTTAAAAAAATACCAGGATACCATAGAGTCTTCTTTTCCTTTTGAAAAATTAACCTGCAAAACCAAACAATAGAGTTTTGGTCCCCATAATCTCATTTGGGTCCTTTAAGATTAGAGACAATTTACTTTATAACAGGAATCCAAGCATATTTTCCATTTGGAACATCAAAATGTTTAATTCTACATTTGTTAGAAGTGTGCCCCTTTTTCATACAATAAAAGCATGTGACAACATTTGGGTTTCTATAAGACACAATTCCTTTTTCAACCCATACCCTACGAGTTCTTATCACTTTAGACTTTTTGTGTAAATGCGTGTTTCCACTTCTAGCATTGCTTCTCTCAAAGTTTGTTTTGGCATGTGACTTAGACTTAGTTGCCTTTGCAAGTAAATTCTCAAGAATGTCAATATCAAACATATGACTTTTACACGATAAACATTCAACAGGTTGTACAACAACATCAGATTCAGATAACTTAGTTTCTAGATTACTAACTTTGTTTCTCAAAACAACTTCGTCATCTAGTACTTTTTCATACTTCAATTTCAATTCATTATGCTCTTTCTTTAACTTTTTATGAGCAACATCAAGTTTTTCAGATTCATTTAACAAATCAAGAAATGCCTTTTGTAAATCAAATTCATCACTTGACTCTAAGCTAGAATCACTTACTTGGCTTCCTGCATCTTCTGAGTCTGCCATTAAGCACAAATTAGCTTCTTCATCTGAATTGCTTGAACTTGAAGAACTAGAAGCATTGTCTTCCCAAGCTATGTAAGCTTTCTTCTTCTTTGAAAATTTTCTCTCCTTCTTTTCTTCACTTTTCCTATTATTAGGACAATCAGTTTTCATATGTCCTCTTTCTCCACATCCATAACATTTAACGCTTAATGGAGATCCTTGATTTTCTTTCCTTTCTCCACGGTATTTGTCTTTTCCCTTTGCTTTCATAAATTTAGCAAACTTCTTAATCATAAGACTCATGTTTTCCTCATCGTTATCGGAATCATCATCCTCAATTCTCTTATAACTTTTTCCTTTTGAAATTTCAGATTTGAAGGCAAGTGTCTTTCTTTTGCCTTGATCCTCTTCTGTAGTTAATCTTTTCAGCTCAAGCTCATGCTCACGAAGCTTTCCAAAGAGAATCGCCGTTGACATCTGAGTGAGGTTTTGAGACTCCGAGATGGCAGTCACCTTTGGTTGCCAAGACCTGTCTAATGATTTCAAAATTTTCACATTCAATTCATCAGTGTCAAAAGTCTTACCTAAACCTGTTAGGTGGTTCACAATGTGAGTGAAACGCTTCTGGACATCAGAAATTGGTTCTCCAGGTTGCATTCTGAACATCTCATACTCCTGGATGAGTGTATTCTTCCTTGCACGTTTCACGTCGTCTGTACCCTCATGTGTGACTCTGAGGACCTCCCACATTTCCTGTGCTGTCTTACATATTGAAATTCTATAAAATTCATCAAGTACAACAGCAGATGAAATAATATTACGAGCCTTAATATCAAATTGGGCTCTTCTATTTTCCTCAGGAGTCCAGTTAAAGTATGGTTTTTCTACTTCTACACCATCAACAGTTCTTTTAGGAATATAGGGACCATTTAGCACAGCTTCCCAGATGCCTCTATCAACAGACCCCATAAAAATCTCCATTCTCACTTTCCAAAAAGCATAGTTATCACCAGTAAACAATGGAGGTCTGTTAATGGAAGCACCCTCAGCATATACATGGTTTTGATTGTGACCGGCCATTTTCGCAAATTTTGAAAAACTATCAAAGCAAGCTCTGATACCAATTGTTGGAACAATCGGTACCGTTATAGAGTCGCGCAGCGGAATAAAATACTTAAAAGAGCGGAAAGCGTGTTCGATCACAATTAAAAATTAATTTGGTCCTTTTAGTAAAAATAATTTTCTTTCAGAAAATTAATCAAACAGTTGATATGCGTAAAAAATAAAGAGTGCAGGGAATAGAAAATCACACGAGTAAATTTTATACTGGTTCGATTCAACAGAATCTACGTCCAGTCGTTAATCACTATAAAAAGTGATTAACAATTCCACTAAAAAGATGTTTCACAGATTACAACAAATAGTGAGTAAAGCAGATAGATAAACCTTCCTTCGACGAACGAACCGGAAGAAGAACACTCTGCCAACTCGAAGAGAATCGCTCCGACTATCGACAAACGAAACGCGAGCTTCTCCTATTCACGAGACCAGGCAGAGCACCTTGCTAACTCGAAGAGAGCTTGCTCAGACTATCGACACACGACACACGAGCCTCTCCTGTTCACGAGACCAAGCAAGGGAACTTGAACTATAGCTTCTGAGAACTTCCTCTGACAAACAGTATTCTGCAAGAGCTTCTGTTCAACAACGTTACTATTGATCTTCACAGAAACCCAATATATAGCTAGCTGTTCTGAATATCTAAGGTTAAGTCTCAACTGCCACGAATAATCGATTATTGTAAGTGATAATCGATTATTTAAGTCCGTTACAGGGTTTTCAAAATGTGATAATCGATTATATGAAGTAATAATCGATTATTCCTGTATGACTCTGTGATAATCGATTATTGCCATTCCATAATCGATTATTGCAGTTAAAAATGCAAGTTTACAAGGTTTACAAGAATTTCCTACTACATTTAATTTCTACAAATTGCTTTTAACTAATTCTAATATCTTCTTCAACTAAAACTTCTTATAGCATCATCAAAACAAATTTCTTCAAGATTTACCAATACTCCTTATTGGTAACATTTATTGAGTATTAACCCTCTCGGATTGATTATGTTGTAATTTTTTAATGGATTTTGATGTTAGAATAAAATAATTTGTTTGTTATTTTTATTATTGTTGTGATTTATTTTTATTTGTCTTTTATCTTCAAATCAAGTAAAATTAATAATTTGTACATTATAGCTAGTTGGCATATGCATATTAATTATAGGGTTGAATATATTTTTGAATCTTTGGCCCAATTTAGTGAAAATTCAAATTTATTTGTCTTTTATCTTAAAATCAGTGAAAATTCAAATTAATCCACTTTGAATCTTTGGCTCAATTTAGTCCCTCAATTTTCAAAATGTGTAGATTTAGTCCTTTTAACCAAATCTGGTTAAGTGTAATTGATGTTTCAAATGCATTTCATGATAGCATTTGAATTGTTTATACTGTTTGACACATTTTTTTCTTTAATGTTAGTTGAAAAACACATTTTTTTTTCTTTAATGTTAGTTGAGAAACACGTAACTTAAAAAACTTTAGTTAAAAGAACTAACTTCACGTCATTTTAAAGATGATAAATTAAATTAATCCAAAATTTAAAAAATGAACTAATTTCAATTTTTATTGAAAATTAAGAGATAAAAACATATTTAACATTTAATTACATAAATAAAAAAATATTAATTTGAATTAAATATATTTTTAGTATGTTAACTTTTACTCAAGAATTGAATTCGAATAGACTGTAAATCTAAGAAAAGATACTTTACAAAAGATGTTAAAAATTTAGCATCAAAGCAATTTTTTTTCCAGATGGCAATCAATTTGAAATTTTTTTATTTTGAAATTGAATATTTGAGAGGCACCTTACTCGTGAATATTTGCAGGGAAAAAGCAGTCCAAATTTTAAAGGTTTTTAAGCCAATATGGCAAAAATCCAAATGTTTTGCAAAAAAATTCTCCAGTTTTTTGCCCCATTGGGATTATATTGATGCTTGGACAAGAGTGTTTTGGTATCAAAATAAGAGCAATCGTCATTCATGGCTAATCTATTTTAACAGAAAAATCAAGTACAAATTCGAAATAGTTTCCTCCAATGATAATCCTAATGTTGAAACCGTAAAATTTTGTACTTCCTTTGTAAAGATAAAAACTATAGTTTTCAAGTTCTTTCATCTCTCCCTCCCTCCAACCATTGCAAATTACTATCGTTGTAGTTTCCTTTTGTGATTTTATCTTCTCCCTCTAATTAGTAATGTGTATCTGGTCTTCTCTTATGATTTAACTTTTTTTTACATATTCTACATTATTATTTTTGTTTTACTATTCCGTACAGTATCCTATTTCTCAGTATAATCAATTTACTTTTGGTTCTAGTCTCATCCCGTTATGGTATCAAAGCCTAATGGGGGAAATAAGGTGATACTTACTAATGTTATAATAAGGTAACATGTATTATGATAAATCAGGCAAATGTTTTTATGAATTACTTTATTTTAAATTTGTATAGAGTAATATAAAATCAACTGAAGTTATGAGTTGTGACTGGAGATATTGGTTGCTTTGTTTTAAATCTTGATATCAACTATAGAAGTAAGAAATGTTTATGTACCAGCAGGGACCGGACGCCGTACGGAAGGACGTCTACTTGAAACACCAAACAGACCGGCCGCTCATTGTAACGTATGAGACCCACGAGATTGCACTTCTACTCACTGATGTGAAGGGTTAGGTATTATAGGGCGGCCGCCCTTATGCCCCATGACCATACTCTTGTGAAAGGTTATGTATGGCAGGACAGACACCCGCGCGCCCATACTCAGAACTCATCCGAAGCCGGCCGGCCGTGTTACTAATCATCCTAGTTTAAGGTAAGTAGGATTTAAAAGCTATTTGGGCTGAATTGGGTCGTGATTAACGTTTCACTAATCCCAAGCCCATAGCGAAAACTATAAATACAGATTCAGGGTAAGTGGTAGATAGGTTGCATTTACTGCACATTTATTACTGTCTGAGAAAAGCGCCTTAGCTCTCAACTGACTTTGGCATCGGAGAATCTTTCGCAGGTCTCCCACCGGCGCACTAAGAAGCGAGCACAGAGGATCCGACGTACGGAAGACGAGAAATGAGTGACGTGGATACGTGGAACCAGCACAGCCCCTCACATCCGAAACAGTTTCGTTTGAGGATAGTAAATCTAATTTGACCATATTGATAAGATTTGAAAACTGGAGCTAGAAACCGAGGTGGTCATGGTTATACTTCATAACTTCAAAAAAAGTTTTTCCAAACCTAGATTTATTAGATATTGTGAATTTAACATTGATAAATGTTGCTTTCCAAAACCAAATGAGGGCAAAGATACCAAATCTAGTATAGTCGTTACTATAATTAACCTCCTCCGACCTATTTCATGTCGCCTTTTTATCAAAAATTTGTTTCTGCTTCAACCTCTAACAGGCCAAACTAAGATTTGTTCACTAAACACAATCGAACTTAAAAAGAAATTTCTCCCAGAAACAATATCTTTGAAGAAGAAATTTGCTACAAAGATATTATACCAAGCCATAAATAACGAGAAAATACCTAAAATCTCATAGGATGAATTATATATTCTAGAAGAAAACAATCGTATATCTTATGATATACAATACATCTTGTGTGAGAGTTCATTCTAAAAAATTTTAGTATTTACCAATTAGATTGATATTTTCAAACTAGACTTCTTCTTTAAATACATTGTTTTCGGAAAGAATTTCTTTCTGGATTTGATTATTCTCAATGAGAAATTGTGATTTAACCTATTACATACGACCTTAAACTCTAAATTCTAGACTATAAACTTTAAAACAAACAAGGGTGGTACTTCATCAGCTTGGTGGGCAAGAAACCTCGTCCTCGATTTGGTGCAACAGCAAAGGGAAGGCATTGTAACGTAACGCTTGGAGAGGATGGAAGGGGAGGATTGGGTTTCGATGGTTAATTGCAAGGGCTGGACATGGCTAGATAGAGGGAAGAAGGAGGGGATAAAATGGTCATTTCACCCAAACTATGGGTGCAGGAAGAAAAAAGATGGACGTGCAAGAAGAAACACTCGTTACTTTGTAGTGCATTATATAGGACCACCATACAGAAGCCCAGTGCCCATCTTAAGAATGACAAATATATCAACTAATACAAAAACAATTATCATCAACAATAAACTATGTGCAACTTTCTTACGTTCACATGTTATTCTGAAAGTTTTTTTGAATTGCAAATGTGAACACATTTTTAATAAAGATTTGAGCTTTGATTTGCCATACATAGTTATGGATCATTAAAATTATTTACAACATAGTCAGTGGCAGATCTGGGGTCTTGGCTCTTCCAAACTTTTTTATATATGTATAAATTAATACATGAATAAAAATTACTTTTTTTTATTTTGAATATATATTATATGTATTTGATATTTTCAAAAAAATTTATACACTTAAAAAAAAGAATTGACACATACTCCTGGTTGAATTGTTTGAGCTTTATTGACAAGTGGTAGATGATACTGCCAGATTATTAAAACTGAAAATGTTGAGAGGTCTACCTGTTTAAGAAAGTAAAAGAAAATAGTCTCAAACCAAATTATCAATGTAAAATAAAGAAGGCATGAAAAACTAAAACTTTAACCTGCTTAAGTAGTAGGATTCTAGATTGAAGAGAAAATGTACAGTTTCATATATGCACAACATGAAGAATCAGCATGCATGGAAAACTGGGAATGAAGCATACTGCATATACACAGTGCATGAAGTCGAAAGAAACTATAGAAAGCCAGTAGAATAGAGAATAAGAATCTGAGAATTGAAATGCGTACCTTTTGTTATTTTTCGAGCTTTTGAAATAGAGAATATATGCAGGTAGCATAAAACATTACCTCATTGAGAAGCAGAACATACATAGTTATGAAAGCTAACCCTTCTTTGGTTAACAGTCTTGGTTACAGACATCTTTACAGTTACTGGAACAAGTTAAGGTCAGTGCTTGAGTTGAGGAAGGTTAGGCTCCAAATCAAGGAAACAACTGCATATGAGAGGTATCTGCATAAAACAACAATAAGCTCCTGAGAACTTATATTTATACAACTCATATATATATATATATATATATATATATATAGGAGAGAGAAGAAAAGAAAGAAGTGTTTGATAGATAGTTAAGTTCTTTGAATATGTTCTATCATTGAACTTCTGTGTGAATTGAAAAGACTTTAATGAATGAAACAAAATTCATGTCTTAAAAACAACTATTATGAAATTATACAAACCAAACAAAATGGAGAGAAATGTTGTGTTACATAAAGTATTAAATATTAGATAATTAATATGACTGTTGTAATGTCTTTTTTATTGCAGTAGTTTTAACATTACAAGTAATCTCTTTCCCACTTCCAAAGACCCAAGAAATAGTTATGTCAGTTTAGTTTCTCCACCATAAATAAATATCAATTGAAATTTATCTTTTCTACCTGAAATAGAACAAATTAAATTGAAATAATTTTACAATATTATAGTTTATTTATTAAAATTATTAATTTCCTATCATGGAAACAAAAGTTATCAACTTTTAACTTCAATATTTAGTTTTGAGACGTAAAAGTATATAACAGTAATAATAATAACTAAATTGACATAGAGCTAGAAAACCTGAATATTTCAAGAGAAATTTGACAAGTTTCCCATGGAAATGCATATATGTTCTGATGATAAAATTTGACAAGTTTTGATATGAAATTTATGATGGAGATTTAAAATATTTAAATATATATTAACGTATTATTGATGTTATAATTAACTTGGTATAATAATTGAATTACATTATGTGAGGGGTTAGAATTACCTTAAAAGAAATAATAACATCTCCAGTGGAAAAAATGCGGATGGAGATTACAGAGAAAACATTGGGTTTCGAGCCTCTTTTTTTGCATCACTTACTTTCTTTATCTCTTATCTTCTCCACCTTATAGCAACATGCTGAGATGTTTTTCTCATGCTTTTTGACTTTTGCGGCAAACTCGGTGATAATGGAGCTTTACATAACTGTATGGAAAAGTGAGAAAGCATAAATCTCAGACTTGGTAATTGAAATGAGATCATTTTCATTATTTCAATATATCTCTCCAACTGCGACAACACAATGATCTTATATATGTGTTTAGCAACAATCATTAGCTTCTAATAATTTCTGTTTATCCCATTGCATTTCACCTTTCTAGGGTTCAAAGTGTCTCATGTTTTCGACTTCACATATCACAAACTTCACCTTCATTCTTTCCTTTTATTTTTGTTGCATTATGTCGAAATCAAAAGGTTTTGATAGTTGAAGAAAACTAAACTTTAAAGAGAAAATCTTGGGGATAAAAAAAATATATAAAAATTTACATTAAAAGAATAAACTGGTTATGAAATTTGGTGTCAGAAGAGATTATAATAAGTTGTTTATCAAATTACAGATCTTCATCAAATTCTTGTTTCTTGTGTGTACTTGAAAACAAAATTCCTATATTTTGGTCCCATCTATTTCCATTATTCATTTCTTTTGTAATTTTGTCCCGATAACACCGATCAAGTTAGGCCACGTAAGGCACTTCCAAGTTATAAACCCAAGATAGAAAAAGCTATACCCTAGATATTATATTAAATTATGATGCATGAACAATAATTACTATAATATATTGGATTATCTTTTAAGTTGTTTTACCAAGTTGTTGTTTTTTTCTTTACTCAAAGTGTAAATATATTTAAAAAATGATTTTAGTGCCTAAATATATCCATATATAGTCAAGTTTTGATTAAATGAAATGTGTTATTGCCTTTTTAACGTCTTTCTTTATAAATTAGCAAAACAAAAACACTATAACAATACTAAAATTATTTCAAACAAAGCTAATAAAGAAAAAGATTTCTAAAAACAGCAATATTGAACACATTTTCTTATGATCCAGAACTGTCATTATTTGGACACCATGCTAGCATTCAACTAAATTAGATTACCATAAACAACAAAGTTATCACTCTAAATTTTTACTTTAATTGCCTTTTCAAGTATTAAAACTCCAATTACCTTCAATAATTAAGTTAAATAACTTGTGCAAACTAACTTGCATGATCAATGGGAGGATATAACTCGATAGCTATTCTTTCTTACTTTCTTTTTTCTGTGATAAATCAATATCTTTTTCTAATTATGGTTATAAAATAGGACAAGAGTATATTTTGTCAAATAATATAGATTTAGACTTATCTAATGAGTAAAAGTTCTACAAAGAGTACGAGTAATTTTTATAAATACCCATTGGATTTTTATTAATTATTCTCCATTCAAGTAAACACTTTGAAGTAAAAATAATACTATTTGTACATCATTTTTATTATATTGCTTCTGTGTTGACTAATAAAAGGAAAACGCCCATTTTATCATACACGCCTCTTTTATTTCCCAAGAAAAAATAAAGTAGAAGAATCACTTCTTTTGACTTCTGAGAGTTTAAAGAGTCCTTTTACCCAAACATCAAGGTTATGTTTATCATCTATCTATGCATAACGCTCCAGATATATGCAAAAGTTGACTTAATTTGGTCGTCCACAAACACATAATGCAAATCGAAGTATACACTAAGCTGTTTTTAATTTCTTATTAATCATTTACACTGTGCTAGTTTAGGAGCCTACCTTGGATATACGCTTGATTGAAACTAGCATTCCCTTCTCTCACCTTTTCTTCTTCATAACTCGCATACTGTGTTATTGTTTATTGTAGACCCACCCTTGTATCGGACATAATATCCCTTCTCGAATTGGTTTAGGACAACCACAAATTAGGCACATCGATGGGTGCGCCAAAGAACCAAAAAAAGGTCCTAGTAATGATATTCAAATAAACAGAAACAGTTAATAGACACAGTTTTCATTTTTCATTGCATAGAAGCAAAACCCTTGGTAAAGTAACCAGAATTAAACTGCTATCGACAGATTCATAGTAACATTTTTTAAACGGGAACATAGGAGCAAAGCACCTTTCTCCATACTAAATAACCTCTACATCAAGGAAAGGCATATCAAGCTTCAAGTAATCTTGCTAGTTGCAATATTCCTCGTTTTAAAGTTCATAGCTTCAACACAGACTGCAAAATTGTTCTTTTACAACGTGAAATACTGCAATTCTTAGTTTTACTCTTGCAGATTTCTTAACGTCCATAAAAAAACTAGAACCAGGCTTCGAAAACCATTGTTTAAAAAGGGTAAGTGACAACACTATACAGAAAAAGGAAGCTCTGCACAATTGTTAACTAAGAAAAAATGTTGAGTTTCGAATTATAGTTACACCAGCATGGAAAGGACTAAAGATATCTCGGTAGAACAAAGCAAATGTAACGTTTGGCTGGGACCATGGTCTGTAGTGACTCACATGTAATAAAGTTTGATTAATTGATATCAAGGAAAAGTAAAAGCACTCGACCACGGCTATCGTGTTGTACTCAAAACTACAACTTATGATAAGCAGCAAAACCAGGTGGCACGAGCCCACCTTGCTACCCCTTTTTCAGGAACGCATAACATGCCAAAAATTCAAGTGCAAATGCTCCCAAATTATAAGACCCCCAACCTCACACCACCAATCAGCCACCCTTTTGCAGCATAAAGACAGAAAAAGAAAACACGCCTAGTCCAAAGGCAAACAAAGCACAAATTTCACTGGCGCCATATATCTATCAGTCACGCCTTTTTCTGGCAATAAACCAAAACATAACACCATGAACAAAATCAATGTCACCAACACAACCACCATCACATATATGTTTAAAAATTAAAATTCTTGTTATTATTAAGAGTAACTGAAGAAAGAACCATCATATTGACTGTAAAAAAGAAAGATGCAGCTGCAGCAGCTGCAGGTGCTGTTATACCAACCAAGTAACCAGTAACCAAAGTAACCAACCATCAAGAATACATAGGCAGCATGTGTAGTTTTACACAAACAAATGCACCAAATGTAACTAACTAACTAATAGCATCAAACCAAAGACCACCTTCAACTTTTCAATACAGCCGGAGAACGCTCCTGGCTATAGAATGTGCCTGGTTCGACCTTCCTTTCCCGGACCCGTTTCTCCGGCCGCCCAAGTAGAGCCTCAGGAGACCATTGTTATCGATGCTGTTTGGCGAGTATCTTGCACTCCGGTTCCTCTCCAACCCAACAAACTCATCCTTCCCCTTCCTTCCACCACCACCAAGCCCATTCCCCTGCACATCACTCTTCCTCATACTCACACTTCCAAACCCTCCACCACCTAAACCCTGCCCATTCCTCCAACTCACACTGCTATTACTCCTCATCATCTTCGGATTAAAACCACCACCTCTAACATCCCCATTTCTCTCCCCACCTCGATACTCCTGCCATGACTCTGAGTACGACCTCTCCACGCCATTCCCATTCCCATTTCCATTCCCTCCACCATCCTCCTCCTTACTCCCTCTCCGGTGAATCAATCCCCATATACTCCACGCCTTGCTCCACCGGCTCGATGACTTCTTGGAAGCCCCTTTCTCACAACCATCATCCCTCAAAGAATTCGAATTCAAATTGGAGTCCCTCAAGGGATTGTGCACATAATCAGCAGAAGCAGCAGGAGTAACCTTAGCATTAGTAGTAGCACTGGCATTCGAAACACTCTTCAACTCGTCCATTTCAGCAACAACAGCAGCAGCAGTCCTTCTAATTGAATTAGACCTATCAAGACTCTTCCTCCTCCGCGAGGAAGAGTCCGAATAATACTCCCTCGTCTGATTAGAACCACCAGGGAGATTAGGATTAGCATTAACATTATGATTAACACTAAAATTAATATTTTGATTAAGATTAAGAGTGAGAGTCTCCTCATATTCAGGCTCCTCCACGGGAATAAGGGAATCGGTCCTGAGAACCTGAACTGGCGCCGGCGCGTCTTCGATCATCGTAGGCATCCTCGGAGGAACGGCGAAAGTAGGCGCAGTCCTAGCCATTAAATAACCGTCCCAGGAGGCGCGCGGCTCCTCGAAATCGAACGACATTCGCGCGGCGTCGAGCGAGAAGCGCGGATCGGTGTCGCAGGAGCGGCGGCCGAAGCCGTAGTCGGCGATCTCCGACTGCGTTTCGCGGAATTGGCGAGAAATGGGCTTCTCGACAGGGAGCAGAGTGCCGGAGCCCACAACGACGCCGTTCCGCTCACGCTTCTTCATCTTCTGCTTCTGCCTCCACTTCTGAAGCTTCTTGCTGAAGACCGAAGCAGCGGACCAGAAACTTCCCTTAAGGTCTCGACCAGAGGTTTTCTTCGTTTGTGAGTCCAGATCCATGTGGTCCTTCATCGCCTTCAGAGCCTCTTCGTCTGCCACGTCAGCTTCTGCGGGTTCAGGAACTGTTTCTGATTCCTCTTCTACGATTTCTGAAACTCTAGTTTCCGCGTGAGCTGGTTGGGGTTGAGGAGATTCGGGAACTTTAATGTCGGTTACGTCGTGAACGACAATGTTGTCTTTTTCTTCGTCGCCTTCGTCGTCGTCTTCCTCTTCGGACTCGAGGACGGGTTTCTGAACCACGGAGGAGGAGGGGAGGTGGCGCGTTTCGACTTCTGCTTCCTGGTTGAAGAGGGTGAAAAGGGTGCTGCGACCTCTTACGTCGCAGGATTTTCTCTGCGGTTCGAAGAAACCGGAAAGGGCTTCGTTTTTGGAGGCGGAGAACGACTTCGTGCGGCGGAGCTCCGGGAGGGAGGATGGAGGAGGGCGGCGCGAGGCGACGGAGGAGCGGAAGATGGTCTTAAGGGCGGCAGCGGCGGCGGAGGAGCTCGGAGGCTTGCGTGCGGCGGCGGAAGAAGATGAAGAGTTGGGATCGAGCACGGCGAGGCGCTCGCAGAGGCATGAAGGGCAGAAGCCGGTGAAGTTCTCCTGAGGGTGGCGGTCGCAGGAGGTGGAGGGGCGGTGAGGCTGGAGCTGAGGCGGCGGTGGTGGTAGCGACGGCGGTGGCAACGAAGGCGGTGGGGGTTGAGTGGTAGTAGGATTCATGAATGGTAGTGTGAGATAGTAACGAGTGTGGTCATGTTACACTTGAATAACAAGTAGAAGAAGATGAAGAAGGTATTAGGGAGTGTTTGTTTGTGAGTAAATAACTAACTCCGTGAGAGTGAAAAAATGGAGTGAGGAATTGAGAGAAGGGTGTTCTGTGTGTGACAGAGAAAGGAGCATAGAGAAAGACAGAGAAAGAGAGAGAAGGAACTGTTTGGTTCCAACGGACACAGAGAAAGTGAAGTGCGAGAGAGAGATAGAGAGAGATAGAGAGAGAGGGACTGACTGAAGGAAATTAAATATAAATATAAAATCAAAAAGGAAAACGTATACTCTGCTCGGTATTAATTAATACAGCCATTTTTTTATTGCTTACTACATTACTCACCTTATTATACAAATATATATATATATATATATATAATACACTAATACAGTTTTAGTCTTCAAATTTCCATATACGTTAGTTATTTAATGTTTAAATGTTTATGTCATTAATATGCTATAACTAAATACATCAAAATAAATTAAGTCAAATGTAACGATGATGAAAAGAATATATTCATCATTCATTACTAGTTATTATGCCATGAAAAATATTAGTATTTTTGGTTATAGTTAGTTTAGAATAATTATAGTTGATTTGAAGCTAAATTAATTTGTTCTAGTAAAATTGATGATTTCACGTAAGATTTTTCTTTAAAGTAATTTTAATCATAAGCTGTTTATAAAAGATGTGTAGGAAATTAGAGCATTATTTTAAGTAATTATTTAATCTGTTATATGTTTTTTTTAGGTAATATATTTGATTGAATATATCTGAGTATTCGTGTGTTTTTGCTTGTCTGCAGGAAGAAGTGGCGCATTTATTATATAAGATATTCTTAAGAATGCCTCTAATGTTATAATTCTTTTTATCCTGGGTTATTAAATGTATGCCACATTAAGTGCATGAGTTATTACTCTCTTTTATTACTATGTTTTTTATGAATATATTTTATTGTGCTATCAGTTGGTATTAGGAGTCTTTGAATGGGAAGTTTCCTTTTTTTAATAAAAATAAAGTGAATGATAATAAATGGCATTTAAAATAAATTGTAAATAAATAATAATGTTAGTTAAAATAATGTTAGCAAAACGCATTAAATTTATGTGTAAGTTGTATTTATGATATATCCATACTCTAACTTGGTTATGTATTCGTGTCTCATACATCTTTTACTTAAATATTTAAAGATATTTTACCAATACTTATAAATAATTTATAATAGTTTATATTGACATTTTATATATATATAATTCTAATTTAGATTTATAAATAAAAAGTATATATTTATTATATTTTTAAGAATAACTATACACTTTTTAATAGGTATATATCATTTATTATTTTTAAAATAAATATATTAGAGATATCGAATAGTCGTCATATTTAATGTATAGTATGTATTTTCTAATTTGTTATTTCCATTCATTAAATAAAGATATGTTTTCGATGAGGACTCATGTTATATTTGTATGAATTAATTAAAGTGATAGTTTTAAAAATATTAAAGATTAAAGTAGAAAATCACTTTTTAGTGTAAAGAATATTTTTAATAAACCACTTTGTTACTTAAAAAAAGTAAAGAACATAGTAAAAACAATTACAGCACTATCTAATTCTAAATTGCTATATATCCAATAAGCTTATTTTTTTTTAATATTACATATAATTATAAAAGCATAAAACAGTCCTGGTTTTAGAGATAAATTCCTGCTTATTATATTAAAAGTTATTTTATATAGAAAATAAATAGCAACATTTAAATAAAATGTAATTATTTTATTATATATATATATATATATATATATATATATATATATAATTGCCTTATTTCTACTAAATAATTATGTTTGATTTTGTTTCTAAAATATATAATCAATTTAGTTTAATTTTTTTAACTTTTTAAAATTATTCTAATTAATTTTTTCTATTTTTAACATTAAACCAACTATAACTAATAATACAAATAAGAAAAGTTATAAAAAATTATATTTAACATTGATGTTTGGAATTCTTAAAAAGAAAAAAAATGATTTTTATAATAAAACTCGAGTAATATAGAGATTTTTATTTTCTTTTTTCTCTTTTAGAACAACCCCTCCATTTTTTTCTCTTATCTATATTTTAAGAATGAGTAAAAGAAAAGAAAAACTTGGTCACAGTTGTTTTTCTCTCTCATTGAGTTTCTTTTTGTCGTATAATTTTTTGTATGTCTTTCACTTTCCTTTTTCTCTTTTTCTTTTTCCTGTTTGAAGTTCCTTTTTGTTTTTCGGTTTTCTTTTTCTCCATAAGACTCCGAATCCTCCCACTTGGTTATGCTTGTTAAGCAAAAGAAGGTGTGGTTCCATCAGTATCCCAAACACAAAGGTACGTACCCAAACCCCACCTCACACCATACCCAAAAATAGATTTAAAGTCAAATGTAGAATGCTCCTTTTATTTACTCTAAACACTTTAATCTCATGATCTACACCATTCAAGAAACTTTGTTGCCAGATTAATTAATGTCCTAGTTTCTAACAACAAACTCCTCCCAAACCTTAATCAAAATCAATCATACACACATAAAATAAGATCAACAAAAAATTATTTTATTTTATTTTTCTTGGAAATTTTACATCAATTAAAATTATTTGTTAATGATTCTATTTAAATATATTTGAAAAAATGTTAATTGTTGTGAGAAAGTGTTTGTTTTGTGAAATGTGTGTTGGAGAAGTGGACATGAGTGGGGTTTGGGGTACCTTTTCACATTTGGGAAGAAAGAGTACGTAGAAGACTATAAAGAGTAGACAAATTAATAAACCAAGTCCCACTCCAAAAAGACAAAAATGGTATCCTTCAAACCACAGTATCAAAGACCACAACCTCCTCCCTCCATCCACTTCAAAAGGAAACATGCTTTATCCATAAAATTAAAACCCTAGTTTCCCAAATGCCAAACTCATCCATCTCAACTTTTCAACAACATTTTTTCTACCTAATTCTATCCACTAAGGTTTTTTTTTTCTAATGTCAATTACCTATCAAATTAATTGTCTATGTATTTATGGTCTCTTATTAGTACAACAACTATAACTAATTAATAATTAATAGGTTTTGGAAATAGAACTAGCTTATTAATTACGCATGCGTTAGATGAATGTATAATTGCAAAACTAATTAATGGTTAATTAAAATAAATAGTTAACGTTATACTTATACTTTTGTTTCTATAGATTCTTCATTAGAACTTAATATCAATAATAAAATAATAAAGTTATTCAAAAATACATCCCAACTAATTAGAAGATATATAGTTTTACAATAGTGTATTACATACATTTGATTCTATATTTTGCTTATTTTATTGATACTACTTTATTTCTTTATTTTATATATTTATTACAATAGAATCGAATTTGTTTGTTTTTAACCTATATATCTTACAATATAATCAATGATGACTTTTATGAGTTGATTTAACCCTCCTATATTCAAAGTTAACTATGAATTAAATAATTGAATGCATTTTAATATATTAAAAATATTGTTTTTCAACACAACTTAATTCAAATTAAATTCACAGTGAAACAAATAATCTAATAGATATAAATTTATTTTGACATATACCAGGTCTTTTTTCAAATAGATTAAGTTTTGGACAAATTCAATTAATATATATAGATTTTATTTTCTCCAAGGTCACATATAATTAGGCTTGTGCAATAACATTTTCTTAACTTAGATCTGGTGATAGTCTAGATTTGGATGTCCATGCACTCCAACAGCACATTCATACAATTTTTTTTTATATTGTAGTTTTCTCTGGTGGTCATTTGCACATACGTGCACAAATCTAGCATATATATATATATATATATAAATTAGAGATTGAGTTTATATCATTAAACCTATAACTTAAAAACAGATTTTGTTTTGTTTATTAAGGACATCAGAATTTGAGAGGATTGAAGAGTTCTCTTACATATTGATACTCTCTTTGGTATTTTTTTTTTTTTTTTGATTATATAAGTGCATGGCATGACTCTTCACAATTAATTAATACATGTTAGATATCTTATTACCATTACATGATGTTAGATGACAACAAAAAGAACATAAATTATTTATTGAATAAAGAAAAATATAATCTCTTTTAAGTTAATTAGATATTAAAAGAGAAGTAGGTAGTACCTTGAATTAGCATATTTGAATTAGTATATTTAATTAAACAAGAGTTTTTGTTTGAAACTTCCAATTAAAATACAAAAGTCCCTCAAAAAAAATCATGTAAGGTAAAACCACTTTTAAAACTGAAACAATAACCAACCAAAAACATTTTTCATCCATAAAAGGAAATTAAAATATATTTATCAGTTTCATATAAACATATATTGATCATATTTATTATTGGGTGTATTAAATACTTAACAAAATAATTTCATCATCTTCCTTCTTCTGCAATACAGAATACAGGTAACCTTTAAATATTAAACATTATTTCTTTAATAAGTATTTAATAGACTGAGGTACATTAAAAGTGATATAATTGTGAGAATCTGAAACATTCCAAACCCTAATATTTGATTGATGAGGAGCATGAGGTTTCCGAGGCTCCACCGCTAAGAAGTCACGAGAAAAACTCGGTACGCAAGAGATGATGACGAGGATGGAGAAAATACTAAATTCAAGTAACCCTATCGATCTGCCGATTCATTTCCTTGTGTCGCAAACGCACCAATCCACTGCACTGCACCTTCTGCTCTGTCTCACGTTTCAATACAAACACCATCAAAACCAAAACTTTTATTTTTTCTAAATTTTTTTCATTATTCCCTGTGTGTTGCCTTTTTTTTGAGCAATTAGGGTTCTGCCTTAAAGCCATGCACAATGCAACCTCCTTTGTTTTCTGCTGGTGTCACGGGTTCTCATTAATGTCGTCTTCTTATTTTCTCTGCGTGTGACTCCAAACCTGCACGCGTGGCTCATTGGGTAGCCAATGAATATTGAATAAGAAGGTGGCCAGAGCTATAGAAAAAACCCTTGGGGCAGGTTTTCCCATCAGAAGAAAGGGGTGAAGTACTCTACTCAATGGGGACCTGCATGTATGTTTATTCTACATTATGTGTATTCTTTTTTAATCTTTTCTTTTTTATTTTAGATATAGGAATGTATTAATAAGAATAAAGATGGGGAAGGGTTCACCTTAGTGTCATTCTGATTATTTTATTCTCATATCAAAATAAATGTTTATTGTTTAAATTTTTGTTTATCTCTATCTTAATTTATACCTCTTTACTATTATAATTATTAATTAAATAAATTTTTATAAAAAATAAAAATCGCCACAATAAATAGATATTATTAATATTTTTAAATAAAATTATTATAAATATTGTTATAAACTTTCACATCTCAATTAAGCTGACAATTTAAAATTTATTAACAATTTATTATTATATTAAAATTTACTGAAAAAAAAATAGAAAATACAAAATATGAGAATGACATCAAATTCATAATAAAAGTTATTATTTACCAAATATAAATTAATTATATTTATATGAAAAAACTTAATACATTGAAATTAAAACATTAAAATACTTATATTGCTCTTTATTAATTAAAGTTAAAATAACTAAATTATTAACACAATAATTTTTTCGTAAAAGAATTAAATTTTTTAAATTATATATCAAAACTGCAAACACGGACACCATTTATTATCATTTATTAAATGTTCAATATAAAAAAATACTCAACTTTTTACTCTAATGTCAAATATGAAGAAAGACATCACAATTGTATAAATATAAAATAAGAATAAGCATTTTAGTAATTTAAAATGATATGGTATGAGAATCAAGAATGTTTCGTATTAACGGGGTAAAACAAAAGCACTATTAGAATCGATTAAGCTAACTCTAACTTAACACAAAACAAAATATAAAAAATTTGGTGAGTCAATTCCACTCTAAATATACAAAAATTAATGAATAAGTAAAAGTAATTATAACATCTCATTTTACTAGTATAAAACTATTAAAATAAGTGTTACAAATGTAATAACTGACCAAAAATTTGACATTTCTGAAGTTGAAGACTTACACCTTAAGAACTAAAACCTAACTATGCCACTACTTTGGCTAGATCAACTAGAAGGACTTTCTCCTAAGCTCGCATCATTTAAGGTGATCATTGCAAAAGAAAAAACAATCACACACAAACAAACAAAGACAAAAGGGTACACAAGCTAATAGTGTAAAAAAGTCAAATCATGCAATTTAGAATTCAGCATACAACACATTTTATTTTAAAATCAAACAAGAACCTAAGCATATATATACATATTCTAGACTTGACAAATCCGGATACAAGTATTGATGTCGAGCTATGATAGGTTGTACACTTGTAGTGTGGAATAACTAACCCCCCGAGCTACCACACAAGATTAGTCTATCAACCACCAATGGACAAAGAACACCAAACCATAGACTAGAACCTACTCATACTCCTCACCACATAATCTCCTTCTCTACTTGAGATGGAACGATTATTAGAGCATCAAGATAACCCCCAAGACTGAGCTTCCTACATCAACATCTACATTATAGGGCACCACCTTAGAATCTCTCTACAAGAGTTATGGAATTACGTCCATCTATCATGCTCTTGATCAATACATACTCATCCTCATCGTACACCATACAATTCAATAGATAGTATTAACCATGCATCAAAGTACAAACTTTACATATCTAAAAATATAACAAGATCATTTGTAGTAAGATTAAGTTGCTAACAAACCTTAAAAAAGACCACAGAAGCAAAAGAGTTACACAACAAAGTGAAACTAGAGTGTACAAATATCTAAATTTAGCTTTTGTTGTCCCAATACCTATCCAAATTATCAAAATGGCATCCCCGCCAAGTCAATCCTGAAATAAATTTGTAGGGGAATAGGCCTCAATTCTGAGGGGAACCGCAGCCTATTGTCCCTGCAAAATTCTGACATTCCCGCCAAGTCAGTCCTGAAATAAATTTGTAGGGGAATAGGCCTCGGTTCTAAGGAGAACCGCAACCTATTGTCCCTGCAAAATTCTCACATTCCCGCCAAGTCAGTCCTGAAATAAATTTGTAGGGGAATAGGCCTCGGTACTGAGGGGAACCGCAGCCTATTGTCCCTGCAAAATTCTGACATTCTCCCCAAGGCAGTCCTTAAATAAATTTGGAGTCAGAGCGTTAGGGAATAGGCCTCGATTCTTAGGGGAACCGCGGCCTATCCCCAGAAGTGAACAAATTTTAAATATTTAAGAGAATAGGCCTCGGTTAAGCGGGGAACCGCGACATAAAGGTTGAAAAAAATTTCAAAATTGTCATTTCAGATCAATTTTAATTTGTTTTAGGAAAATAGGCCTCGGTTAAGTTGGGAACCGAGGCCGTATCCCCTCTATTACCCCGGTTTTCTAATGAACCGAGGTAGTAACATTTGATTAGGTTAAAAAAATATTACAGAGAGTGAACAATTTCATCTTCCTCGAACGCGAACAGTTCTTCTTCTCCAGCGATTTCTCTCTGCAACTTCTTCTTCTTCTACGTCGCCGCGATCTTTCTCCCTTCTTCCTTACGCCACCGTTGCGCCGCCGTTGTCATTGAAGAAGGACTTCCTTCCTCATTTTTCATCACCTACGTTTGTATTCGATCAAATTTGGCTTTGGTCGCTGTAGTTTTTTCGTTATTTTTTAGTTTTTGGGTTGGTTTGATACGTTTTTTTATTGATTTGGATTATCAAACTTATGTTTTGTTGTATTTTTTGTAGGTATTGTGTTTTTTCTTTTAAATTTGTTTCGTTTCAGACTGCGGGTTGTTCCATCTTCTCCATTATTGTGTGGTTTTTCACGCTCCCAGGTTGTATTATTTTGTTTATTAATTTTCACACTAGTACAAAAACAGCGTACAACGTCGAATATTTTTGGCATTTCACATCGAATTCGAGAACGACGTCATATCGGGAGACGTTAAATTGATGTCGAATTTAAAAAATTTGACGTTAATTTAACGTCGCATTTTGTCAATATATGACATTAGTTTAATGTCGAATTTTGAACATATACGACGTTAATCAATTTTTGTTATTTTTTTAATTAACTGTAATCCTTTTTAACAATGCTACGAAACCTGAAAAGCAGAACTATGAACGGTAATATAGGATCAACAACAAATAATAACAAAAAACAAACAAGTTCAATCAAACAAAAAACAAGTTCAATCAAACAACAACAACAAACAAGTTCAACCAAACAACAACAAACAAATTCAACAAAAAAAACAACAAACAAGTTTAACAAATAAGTTCTTCAAAACAAAAATGAAAACTAACCTTTAAAAGGTGGGTTCATCGGAATAAAGTGTTGCCACCAGTGAGAAAGAAAGCAAAATGCGCCTATGAAGGACAAGAACACGTAAATAATCGGTGAAAACAAACGAAAATCATACCTAAGGTAGTTAATTAACATGCATTTGTATCAAATGAAAGAAAGATTACATGTGATGGTCGTCAAACTTCGTTCGAGAAAAGTTTGAGCAGAAAAGAGGCTCTCGCGTGCTAAAGATAAAGTGGATGAATTTTTAATCTCCCGATCAAATTTTTATTGAATTCACTGGCCTTTTGACGTATAACGCTGAGGCATTCGACGTTTTATATCGTCTTATGTCGAATTATAATTCTAAACGACGTTTAATAATTGCATTTATTTACAAAATTGTCACCGGTCATTTTTAACGTTGGTTATTTAGTGGTTAGACGTTAAACGCGTGACGTTATACGCTATTTTTCCACTAGTGTCATTTTGTTAATTTTTAATTTTTTGTAGGTTGAATATGAATAATTATGTATGATTGAATGTTTGAATTGATAATTTGAATGTTTATTAATTGTTTGATTGTATGATTGAATTGATTGTACGTTGAATATATTGTATAATTGTATGATTGTAATTTTGTAGAATAATTGTATGATTGTAAAAAAATATAAAACAGGATTTTGGCCGCGGTTCAAGTAGGAACCGCTGTGATATCCCCAGGTTATTACCTCGGTTGTGGTAAAACCGAGGCCAAAGGTTACACGAAAATAAAAAAACAGGGTTTTGGCAGCGGTTCAAGCAATAACCGCTGTCATATCCCCAGGTTATTACCTCGGTTGGAACCGCGACCTAAAGTGTCATACCTTTTTACCTCACCTATATATGTCGCGGTTCTAAAACCGAAGCGTATATTCAAAAACAACTGTTGTCCTTTCGCTACGCTGCACTAGTGACGAAAACTAGATTTTGGGTTCGAGATTCGGTTACATGTAAGAAAGGTATTAGCATCATATCGCGCCTACCCAAAGGTAATATCTTTAATTAAATGTACGAAGTTGATGTGATTTTCACAATGTTTAATTTTCCCCAAAAATAGCACTATAAAGAAAAGAAAATTGTTGGTTTTTTGGGTCCGACAAGGATTGACATTTCTCCTACGTACGTATTATCATGTAAAATTAGAATTTAGGGTTACATAATTCTTTATAAAAGATTGTTTGTTTGAAAATGTTGATGTTTTTTAGTTTTTGAAGATTTTGGACTTTTTTTTTGTATTTTTGTCATGATTGAGACAAAAAATGAAGATAATAAGTATTAGGCTGAGATGGATAGTCACACGAGTACTCATACCTTTAAAATGTTAAAAAGAAAGACTTTTTTCTTATTTTCTAAATGTATTTAATGAGCGTACATGACGTGAATGGTCAAAAAGACATCAAAATAAAAAAGAAAATAGCTTTTAGTTTTTTAATATTGTTTAATTAATTTTATGTATTTTATTTTACAAAAAGAAATTTGAAAATGGACATGAGACAAAGAATCAAATCAATACCAAAAGAAATAAGGAAAGACATTTTTTTTATGATCTTTAAAATGAGATATTTATTAATATTAAAAATAATGCCCCTAGAAGAAAATATCAAAAATAGATGTAAAAGAAAAACACATATAATATTAAGACATAATATAATGTCTAAATCAAAAGAAAAAAAATGGAAAAAGCATGTGAGGATATGTATAAAAAACCCTTGAGTTGTTGGGCTCACAAAATGGATTTAAAACAAATTGGGAAATTTTATTTTATTATTATTATATTTTTTATTATTTTTGTGCTAAAGTTAAAGTTTGAAAATTTAAAGAAAATTTATTTAATTTTTTTGTCTTTTTTACCTACCATTAATTGAAATCATATTTCTTTTTTATTTTTTTATTTTAAAAATTAATTTATTTACCTAGATGAAATTGGGTGTTGACACATCTCAATTTCAATTTCACGTTAAACTCAACTCACAAATATACTTAAATAAATTTGTTTTTCGATGATTCATTTTAGCTTTTTATTCCGTACTTATTATTATAATAATTATAGGAATGCACTATGACTTTTATTTCTCACATATTTGTTTGAACTGTAAGTGCATATCTCATATTAATAGATCATAGTAGACTTGTTACATGCATTTAAACCATAAATCTTCTGCATTGTTAATTTTGATTTTTCATTCATCACTTAAGAGTTGAGAACTTTATCTTTATTTGGAGTATTATAAGAAGTTACTAATTGTTGATAAGGGGAGCAATATGAGTGCTAAGCCCAATCCCTTATATGTTTGGTTTTTGATGATGACAATTGATTGTAACAACACATATATGTTTTCATGACACAACAGAAATGTGTATTTGTGATTGATACATATGTTGGTATGTAAATGTTTCGTTATGATTGATAATATGATGACATGTTGATTGGTCTCCATACTAATGTGATCTTAATTATGTTTATATCTTTTGTATGCATACTAAATATTTTAAGGTGATAAAACCACAAGCACAAAGCAACTCTGTATGAAATAATCGATTATAATGATGTTGTAATCAATTAAGTTCATCAGAAAGCTTATGTTTTAAACTATGGCAAAACAACAAGTTTTAACCGATTACATTAAGTGAATAATCGATTAAAACTTGTGTCTTTGCAAACATATTTTTGAAACGTGTTGTGATGAGTTTTGAAGTGAAAATGTTTTCAAAATCTGTTTAAGTGTATAGCTTAATCGATTACATTGTTTATGTAATCAATTAAGTTTGTTATTATTTGAAAATTGTTTTCAAGATAAGTCATAACAGTGATAACAATCATATTTTTCAAATATTTTGACTAACATTTATTAGCAATCGATTACATTAAATGTGCATTCAATTAGACTTTTGATAATTCTAAACTTTCATATATGATATTTGTGAATTGAGAAAAGAGTTACAAGTGTGTTGAGACGCTCCGAGAAACAAGATACAAAGAACATGATTATCTTGAAGGTTTCTTGAAGAACAAATTTGGTTTTCACCATTGATCAACTACTACGCTACTGAAGTGTACTCTTGACAGATCAAATTTTGTTTTTGGCAATCTTGAATTGTGTTGTTCCCTGTGCGTGCGGCCAGGAAGAAGAGCGAGAAGTTCTTTGTACTTTGAGAGGTGTCTCAAAGGGGTGATTGCAGAAGAAGATTGTTCGTGATGCATGGTCTTGTTATTGGCTATATTAGATTAGTGAGTTAGAGAAGTGATTTACATTTTGACAGATTGGTCATTGTGTAAAGCGTTAGTGTAAAAACTCAGATCTTTATAGTGCAATTGACTTTCAATCTCCAGTTGATTGAAAGGACACTAGATGTAGGCATTAAGGTCGAACTAGTATAAACCTTGTGTTTCTATTTCTTTCCTTATCTCTTTTGCTTTCATTGCATGCGATTTATTGCTTAGATTTCAAGAAAGATTAAAGATCATTTTTAGTTTTCTTTTCTTTGTGAACCTATAGTCATCTTTAATTCACTGAACATTTTCCTCCTTTTGAGTTGTCACATAACATGGCCAAGAGCCCATCCATCGTGGTTGGATATGTAAGCATTGTTATAGTGGCAGGAAAGGTTTGAAGGAAACTTTTGTCGTATGAGTTGAGAAGTTTGTTTGGACGGCTCGACAATATAAATATTATGCTCTTGATGGAGGGATTATATGCCTACGCATGAAGTGCGAATGTACTAAAATTTTGAAAGATGAAGTGGTAAAAGTTCACTTATACGAAAAAAGATTCATGCCAAATTACAAGTTTTAGATATTTCATGGTGAAGAAGTTCCCTCTACCTCGACTACACATGAAAATTGGGAGCCCTCTTATTTAAAGAGTTTTGTATAGACATCTGAGACAGATCAAGGTATGTATATGCTAGAGATGGTGAATAACGCTCTTAGTCGACATGTTGAAATAGAATAGGCAGAAAATAGTTATTTAGAAGAGTCTCCAAATGAAGTCACTCAGAGGTTTTACTAGGGATGACAACGGGTCATGTCAGGTATGAAAAGAGCCTACCCGCAACCTGACCCGCAAAATGAAAACTCCACCCACAACTCGCCCCCTTGCACGGATACTCGTTTCAAAAAAACTCGCAGGTATCTGCGGATACCTACAAATATTAAAATTATATATTTGTATATATTTTTAAAATAAAATTACAAAATAATATATAAAATTTATTATAAATAAAATAAAATATAAATTAAAATTTAATTTAATATAATTTAATCTAATAAAATATAAATTTTTATTTTAAATTAAATTTAATTAAATAAAATATAAATTAAAATTTTATTTTTATATTTTACGGGAAACAGATACCTGTTGGTCGAGTAGTATAATACCCGCACTCGACCCATTTATAAGCAGATATTAAAATATCCACTATCCGCAACCCGCGGGTATCAATTATCTGTAATGGATTTTATTCGTCGGTGCAGATTTTTTTTTGTCATCCCTAGGTTTTACAATTTATTGGTAGAGACAAATGAACATGTATTCAAAAGAGAAACAAAGTCAAAACTATTAGTATGTATTAGATTTACGGCTTGCAAATATAATTAGAACGTTCCCAATCAAGTATTGGATTTCATTTCAAAAATCCTTTTAGATATGACACCACCAAATAATTTTGTAAAAGAATTATGAAGCCAAGAGATGTGTTTCTAGGTTGAGATTGGAAGCCAAGAAAATTAATTGTTGTTTCAATAGTTGCATGCTTTTCTATGAAATGACACTGGCAAAACTGATGCATCCTTAATTGAATACAAATTTTATGGTCAATCTCGATATCATACAATTGATGTAGGTCAAAGACAAAAACACTATTCTATTAAAGTTTGTGTTCTATTTTCCAATAATTTCAAGATTTGATGAACTTTACCAACAAATTTATCGGTTGATAATGCACCATATTCGCTCATGTATTTATCGACAAATATTGATTGTCGATAAATATTTCTGATAATATTATTATTGACAAAACAAAATTTCCATCAATAATTTGTAAAAAAATATTTATCGATGAAATTTTAGTGTAACCTACGAGTACCAACCATAAAAACCATCAATAATTCTTTTAGGTGTGTTGAAAAAAAAGTCATTTAACATAATCTCCACCCTTAAAAATCAAATACGAAGTATTTTTTATTGAAATACTTATTGTAATTTCAGTTTTGATCAGTCGATAACGCTTAAAAAGAATACCACAAATTTTTTTCGAAAAATAGCTTTATTTTACAACAACCAAACATATTTAACATTCAATATACTTAAAATATATTGCCTAAAAACATTAACAAGTTACAAATTACTAGACATATAAGTAAATTAAAGTTGTTGACAATGTAATAATTATTTAAAAAGTAAATTATATTCAGAATATAATTCCTAGTCAATTAAAAACATAAAATAAATTTTCTGAATGTACGAAAATAAAATAAAATTCTTTAATATTTTAAAGCTATTAATTGTTTACGAAATGAGTTTAAAGGTAACGAAAATATATAATGGTAGAAAGACAAAGTGGAGTTGGACCAAATACGTAATGCATGTGGTGTGTTGATAAGATAATAGATTAGACAGTGTATTCACATTGATCGGTACGTGTGAAATGAAGCGTAAAGTGTTCAGCTGTCCTCTCTCTCCTCTTATACCTTCCTTTCCTTTTCCACCAAACAAAATGGTTTTCTTATGTTTTTGTCTTTCTCAATCTATGCATGCATGTCACACCCCAAACCCTTACCCTTTCCTTTCCTTTGCTTTGTCTTTCTAAACTTAATCAGCTAATTTGGTTGGTTTATCTGAATATGATAATCCCTACATTTAAAGTGGATAGGCATATGCATGTGTTGTAGTATTTGGTGGAACACATATTATAAGTATATGTTTTGGGACAAAAATTCTACCCTTTAGGTTGTGGCCCCATCTCACCTTTCATCTTTCAAATTCCCATTCTTTTCAACATCTTCGCTTTTTCAATGGACTCTGCGTATTTATGTTTTCTTCTTGCCTCCTTCGCGTTTCAAACATCATAGTCTACCAACGTTACATCTCCAATTTTTGTGTGTGCAATAATAGACCACTATATTACTATTCTTTGACAATTTATCTGCATGTGTGTATTGTGACCACAGTTTCCAATATTTTTTATTTCCTTCACCATCATTCATTTATGATATACACATAATCTCTCATGTCACAACAACTTTCAATTTCAAACACTATAGCTGTCACACAACATTATACTAACTCACTTCTCTTACTTTTACCAGTAACAACCTACTTTACTTGAATGCCAAAAACATCTTTACAAAATTTGTTGTGTTTCTTATTATTTAGTCTGAACTAATACAATTCTAAATCATATATCTGACCATTAAAAATCTTTCATTCTACCTCAAAGACTAATGGACAAATTTTGATACAAACAATAATCATCTACTAATTCATAAAAACAATGCTTAATATCACTAAAAATGTAAAACACAATCCAGAAATATTTAACACATTTCAAATTTTGATTTCTCTTTTTTTTATATACCGTTTATATATGTTATAGCTCTAATTATAGCAAATTAAAGAAAACTACTAATGCCACTGTTTTAAGGAAAATGATACAATGGTATAAGGAATCTTATTAGTATAAAGTAGTATGTGATAATTTAGAGAGAAATTGGTGTGCTAATTTTTTATTATGTGAGATGGAAAGTGGTTGATTAGTACTATTGAAGCATGCAAAACAAAGATTACAAGAAGATAACACTTCGTGATTTGGAGAGCCAAATTTTTTAATCTTGTTTTCTGTTTTTTAGTGAGAAACTGAAGATTCGGTAGCAGACTAATGGTTCTGTCCCCTCCAAAACCCTTTATACAGTGAGAATGAGCTTTCCCATGCTTCTTTAAGATTTTGTCATTTTCTAATTGAAAAGAACAACTGAAATTCTCAATGTTTCAATATTTTGAGCTTTGTTTTGGAAAACTGGAATATGAACAGCGTGTCAGAACCTTAATAATTCCAAAACAATGATAAAATTACCGTGGTAACATAGTACTTTTAGTAGTATCATAACATTGACGAAACATGATTATTAATAATAATTATGTTATGAACCTAGGTTGCAAGGAATCAATTCCATGCTAAAGTTACTTGTGTTATTTATCATTTCATGTTAACTCGTACTCTAGCTTTTTCTTTTTTTAATAGTTAATCAGTTTTAACTAAATTTACTTTATATGTTAATATTGTTGAATCAAATAACAGCCCTGTTTGAGTGTGATTAAGCTTTAATGTTGGGATTATTTTTGTGTCCTCAATGGTAAATCTTTTCCTAACATTTGGTGGTTAAATGTCTATCAATAGTCAATGTATGATAATGATAAATTTCATTCATAGCAATGAACACACCTAAATTTTATTCTATTATAATCAATTTGTTAATAATTACCTAAGCAAATTTATGTATTTTTAATTAGAATTAAAAATGTATACAGTTAAAAAAGTGAGTGATTATAACTTTTAGAATACATAGAGATGCATTTTGTCTTGTAACATATGTATCCATCCATACACGATTCTTGCATTGAAGAAAGCTTATGTAGGTGTGCTGTCACGGTGATTTAAGTGTAAGATCCAACTTTTCAAACGAAATTTCACTATAAATTAATTGGCCTTAACAAACTAAATGAACTCTTATTTAGTTTTCTAAATTGTTTTAAACTATTTCAAACTGAATATTGTTTTCAAAAATAGAGATACATTATCTATTTCTCTATATTGTTAATATATTTGATTCGCTCAAAATTTTGATATGAATAAGTAGAATGGGTATGCCTAACTTTGACTTACGGATTGTGAATGTCATAGAGATGTTATAGTGTTTTAAGATAAATTATTAGTCTAATGTGTACATGTCCAACTTTAGCAATGAAAAGATTTATAAAATACTTTAAAATAATAGAAGTAGTATCTTAAATAAATTATTAAAATGTCAAGTTTATTAGTAGAAAAATCTATTATTTAAATATTATTTTTTTAAAAGATTATCGTCGACGTCTCTTTTAAAATTATTATTTTTTCTGTGATTTTTCTTTAAGTGTTCTTTTATCAACAATTCCTTCTTTTAAGATTGGAAACCATTTGGTATAGTAGAACAATTCTAGTTAATTAGAATCTTCTTTGAATAAGTTCATCTTTTATTTTTATTTTTTAAGTCAATTTTTTAAAGTTTTACGTGTTTTAGGATTATTGTTATGTGATTAATGAATAAATTGATATAAATAGATTAGTTTGGTTAAATTGACTCATGGTACCATATTTTAAAATTAAAATGCACCTGATTTGTCAAAAAGATAACAATACCAATTAGAGTCAATAGAATAAATAATATATTTGTCAAATTTTTTGAAATTACACAATCATTCATTCATTCACTCGTACATGACTCAAGATTCATTGGGTCTCTAGGTGTTTAGATTGATATACAAGTAAATTGTTTGCTAAGAAAATTTTATTTTAATTAAAATTCAGACAGATCAAGGTGGTTGGCGTAAGTTTGGTCTCGCTAAGTGAATTATTATAAAATTAGCTTTCAGTACGTACTCATTGGGTGATTCAATCCTCTCATTGAGCAAAATTCTTTTAATTAAAATCTAGGGAGTCAAAGGAGATTTGTCATTGAACGAATCAATTGTCCACTAGACAAGTATACCTCCAAAGATGTTTTGCTAGGTGAGCTTATCATTGAGTGAGAAAAATATGTTATATATTAAAATCAATGTTTTAAGATTTAGAAATGAAAATATATGGGTTTGTGACCGAGTAGAGCCATAATTTAGTCATAATTTATTGTTTTGTATGAGTGGGTTGCAGTAGAGTTACGGTTCAACCATAATCTATTATTTTGTGGGATGTGTGGTTGACTAAAGCCATGGTTTAGCCATAATCTAATGGTAGTCTATGTACGAGTAGAGTCAGGGTATGTGTCATAATCTATCATGTCTTGTTGATTTGATTTATGTATGATGTAAATGTAATTATTTTCAAGAAAGAAGTATTGTATTGAATTGTTGTAGGATATGTGTTGAACGATAATTCATTGACGAGATTATCTTCACTCTATTAATAGTAAACTTACATAAAGAAAAATATTAGATGGTGAGAGTTGATAAATATTCTTATAATCTCGAGTGCGATGTGAAAAAGAACCTTATAGGATTTATCCTACTATATGATGATGACTTTGTTTTTAGGATGTGACTATGTGTGAGTTGATGATTATACGAGAGATGTAGAATCTCTAAATCTAATTCAACACACGACTCTTCAAAAAATAAAATTAATAATTGATAATTTAATAAGTTTTATTATTAACTAATATGAAATCAAACTTTCACTTTTATTAACACAATTAAGCATATTACACTAATAAATCATAGGTTTAATACCCAATTTTGTCCCCAGTTTGGTTCGGAAATCTCAATTTAGTCCCTTGTTAGAAAAGTAATTGTAATGGATCATTACTTGTACATTTGTGAGTCAAGTTAGTCCATTCCGTTAAATATAAGCAAACGGCGTTAATGGGATGATGATGTGGCAATAGTTAGTGGTTAGGTGTCAAAACGCAATAGTGTACGAATCGGATTGGGGGAACAAGCTTTTGTTTCTACCTGCGGTGCGGAACATGTCCATGCTTGTGGTGGAGTCGAGTCCTTGGAATGCGAATGATTTTGGGATTCCTTATCCCACCTATTTTCACCCTGCTAAGGATGATGATGTCTTCATTTGGCAGGAGAGGATGCGGAGGTTGGAGAGGAAGTGGTTGTTTTCTTTCGCCGGGGCTCCACGTCCGGATAACCCGAAATCGATTCGGGGGCAGATTATTGATCAGTGTAAGAGATCCAAGGTGGGTAAGTTGTTGGAGTGTGATTTTGGTGAGAGTAAATGTGATTCCCCGAGCAGCATAGTGCAGATATTTCAAGGGTCACTTTTCTGCCTTCAGCCTCAAGGGGATTCCTATACCCGACGATCTGCTTTTGATTCAATGCTAGTTGGGTGTATACCTGTGTTTTTTCATCTGGGTTCGGCTTACACTCAATACACTTGGCACCTTCCCAAGAATTATACTAAGTACTCGGTGTTCATTCCAGAGGACGATATTCGGGCAGGGGAGGTAAAAATTGCATCTGTAGGTTCTTAGATGTATTTTATTACTGACTCAAATGGTTTCCCTGAATTAGGGAAGAATTAAAGCTATAAAATAATTGCTGGATTGTTGCTACGATCTTACTCCAGTGCATGTACCTGAGTTTATTGAGCAGGCTTTCTCGTTGAAAACCACTAGCATGGAGAGATATCGCTGCTTTCTACAGTTTTGTTATATAGATTTTTTTTCCTGATATCTGTCATATGTATTTCTAGATGTATTGGCCTAAATTAATAATTTCTTTGTTACTTTATATTTTCTCCCCTTGATTCATATAGGAAATATAAACAAAATTATGTCAATGAGCGGAAGTGTTCAATGAATGATAATATCATTTGGCAGCTGCATTATCAGAGTTGCCTACATTGTTAGTGGCCTTATTTGGATTGTGGTTAATAGATTACTCTATTTTGATAACCGTGAAAAAAAATGTTTTCGGTTGCTATATTTTACTAGTTGTTTATCTATTTTTTTTAGCCAAATGATGCAAACATATTGGGTGGTATTAATATACTGTTTCAGGCCTTCATCTGTTTGATTGGTTAATTACATGGCCCGATAAAGCATGCATCTAATGAAAACTACGGTTATTTTTTGATTCTGATTTGAAAAACTCTTGTTTCTGATCCCTTATTGTTGTGTTATTTAGAATTAGAAACAAAAATTGGGCGCACAATGAAATCTACTCTTTGATTCAGTTGACAAATGAGAGTATTCTGATTTCCTTTACACCTCCCTCTCCAAATACCTCACCACCTGCCTCATGCTGGGCCTCTTCTCTAGTGCCTCCGTGGAACAGTACAACCCTACTTTAATCACTACCAAAACTTCCACCTCATCAAACGCCCCACCCAACCTGGGGTCCACCACCGCAAGTGGCGCCCCCATGCACCACCGCTCCCAGACCCAATCCACCAGCACTAGCTCCTCCGGCAATGCCTTCACCTCAATGGGCCTCCTCCCGCACACCACCTCCAATAACACTCCGAAAGCGTAAACATCAGAACTGGTGGTGGGTTTCCCCGTTCGTGTGAGTTCAGGTGCAAGGTACCCCATCGTTCCCACATGAGTTCAGCTGCCAATTTATCCCCAATTAAAATAAATTCAATTTCTAATAAAATCCAAACTTCTCTAATTCAACACCACGTAAGCACGTACACTATTGCGTTTTGACACCTAACCACTAACTATTGCCACATCATCATCTTATTAACGCCGTTTGCTTATATTTAACGGAAGGGACTAACTTGACTCACAAATATACAAGTAAGGATCCATTACAATTACTTTTCTAATAAGGAACTAAATTGAGATTTCCGAACCAAACTAGGAACAAAATTGGGTATTAAACCTAAATCATTAATTTAATTTTTGTCAAAAAAAATTATCTACATTTAATAAAATTGAATTCAACTTCATAAAATCTTATTTATATTAATCAAATAAATTTGTTCAAACTTATCTAACAAATACCCTTATTTTATATATATATATATATATATATATATATATATATATATATATATATATATATATATATATATATATATATAAGTTTTCATGTATCTAGTCTATCAAATATGTAGACATTTTATGTTAACTATTATCATAAATATATTAGTAAACTTTATCTTATAAATTAATTTTATAAATTGAGTTAAATATAAAGTCACTTATTACTTAAATACTATGTTTATTGATCATTTACCTTGCTTAAATTACTATACAAAGGACATTTAAAAATAAATCATATATTTGTAACTATCCATCACCTAGTAATGGTTTTCTTATGTTTGACTTTAGTGTTATAGTATTTTTTTTATTTTGATTTTTGGATATAGTTACTTTTGAAATAACATTGGGAATAGAAGATACTAAAATATAAAAAGGAAAATTGTTAGCAACAGGTATTGTGCAGGTACATTTATTTTCTTGCCCCAAATGAAAAGGACAAAAGTGATTCACACAAATATATATGGAAGCAAACTGAGTGACACTTCAATTGAGAACATGGTAATTGGGTTTTGACTAGCAATTGAGAACTCTAAAAAGTTAAGCTTTCAAACAATTTACCTTTGCATTTAACAAAAATAATTGGGTGAAGAATCTTGGCAACTCATGAAAGCAAGTCATTGCAGAAAAGGACATGTTTAAGGATTTTATCATTGTTTTCGACCAAAAAAACCACTTTATCATTTTCCACTGTTCAAACGTGGCTTTAAGCTCATCAAGAACCATTTCCAATCACCCTCAACAAAACATAAAATAGACAGAGGGCCATAAAATTAAAGCCTTTAGTAATATACATTTGTAAACAAATTAAAAAAATTTACCTTTTTCATACTTTTAAATTTGGAAAGATATACATTATTTGAAATGTCCTTAAGTTTTATATGAAAAAGTTGTTTTTTTTAAATGTATAAATAACTTATAGAATATTATTAGTTTTTCCTATTTATGCTCAGAGAGTCACACACATAAGATATTCACTACTTTTACACCATATAAGATTTTAGTAAAATCAAATTTCTGGTGTTGCACAAAGAGTCATCCCAAATATCTAGAATTTCAAATTTCACCAATAATATTTTACCTTCAATTTTATATTTTTATGAATTAAATACTTTACAACAATTTTATTTCATTTTATTCTATCATGTATGGAATATTAAAGTAGTAAACGATTTTTTTTCAAAAAAATTGATAAAAATAAGAGAAAATTGTCCAAATAATTAATGCATGACTGACTTTAGAGTAGCTAGGTATTGTATAAAAAAATATTTGAGGGAGTAATATGATCTTAAAAATTATCCTTCCTGCAATATGTTATCATCTAATTCAAAAAGTCAAGTTAAATTTTAACATCTTTTTATTTTTACAAAATAAACCTAAATTTGAAAATACTTGTCTTGTGTCCACTTGTGTACATATATCCTCACAATTATGAATATGGTCACAAAATCATGATTTGATATGAAATTGATAAGTACTATATTGCCAATCAATAGGATATATAGCATAGACATAGACTTGAGCATCCAATCTACATATTCCACTAATCTTCACCACCTACCTCATTATATTCAATAATGTTGTCTTTATATACTCACACCCCTTTTCTAATTATGCTCCATCATAACAAAATATTTCAACACAAATACACAAAATTACTATTCCTAATTCAAATAAGTTTTTATGAAGCTAAAATGCAAAAGAATGCCTTAATTACTAATTGGTCTTACAAAATTAAATCAAGTCTGAATTTTTAAGGTTGTCGTTTTATTACGTAGAATGATCCCATGATTTAAGAGTACTTGTTGAAATGGTTTTGTTTATTTTGTGGGTATTTTTTGTGACAAGAAAACAAAATATAAAATGAGTGTGGAAATGATGGTGAATGAAAAGAAAAAAATAATGGGGAAAAGGAAGAAACTCATGATTACAAAGGAAAATAGGATGCAAAAGGACAATCTAATTGAGGATCCTTTACCCCACAAAACATACACATCACATATAAATGAGAGATCTTTTGGTTTTATGAATAAAATAGGAATGCATAGAGAGAGAGAGAGAATGAGAGAATGATAGAGAGTACTTTAAACAAAGCCTCCATCTTGGACCCAATATGTCTAAGCAAAACTTCTTTGCCATTTTCCCCCTTATGATGGACTCCATTTATTTATTTCATACCAATATTAAAAACCACAATAATGCCTTTTTCTTATTCTTCTAAGCAAAACTTTCCAATGCATGTGTACCATAATAATACAAAATAAACCCTCTTTTCTTGCCGCTAATCACTCCACATGGCATCCATCAAACTCCATTTGCCTCAAACTAATTCTCTTTAAATGGTTTCATTAAAGTTGGAGATTCTACACACACCCATTATGATTGCGCATTTCTTGGCCAATTTGGCTTCACTTGAGCAAACCTTTTTTCTCTTTATACAAATTATCTGTGTGTTTTACTAGAGAGGATAAGATTACCATGAACAATGAGATTACTTTTCAGAACGGGAAATAGATTTTAAAAAAGTAGAATTATCAATCTTAATGTATGAACTAAGAAGAATAAAAGAACTTTTGAGCTTTTGTAACAGAAATGTAAACATAAACGAGCACTTAGTAATTCACAAATTCATACCTATTATTGATAGCCCTTGAGAATTTAGAGATATGCACATGTAAGTGAAGAGTGATGGAATCCCAATGGAGAATGTAAAGTTTGGCATGTTACTAAAGCAAGACAAAGAGGGCAAAGGGGATACCAAGAGGGAGATATATCTAGGGATACCTTCCTAGGGATTTATAAAATATTCAAATAACCATTAGGGTAGCCATTATTTTAAGGGTACAAGAGCCACATTACTTAGTGCTTACCTTGAAAATGCAAAAGTGAGAGAGGAAAAAAAAAAGAGTAAGTGAAATAAAGAAAGAAAAGGGTGAGAGGAAGTGTAATTGTGTGATGAAATTGCATGAAAATTAAGAGTGAAATTGGATTTTGAAAGTTGAAAGGATAGGGAAAAGAAAAGATGATGTTTGCTTTTGGTCCTTTGCCTCCTTTTCCTTTTTTGTGATAAAGTGGAGAGAGAGTGGTGAAGATGTACTTGAAAGGATTTACAATAAAGTGTTTCCACATGGAAAATTACATACCATATCAACCAACATCACCATCCTTCGGCTAAAATTAAGCTTCACACTGCTTCTTGTCTTCTTGAGACCTGTGTTCATACACTATCACAATTAAATATTATTTTTCTTTACAGTTTACATTAATTTATATAATTAACACGCTTTCGTTAAATCTAATAATTTCACATTATTTAAAAATTAAAAAAAATAGTTTAAAATTTTTTTTTTTTAATCTTATGAATTTTTTTTAACTGTTGACAAAACATTCAAATTTTAAATCGTAAATTATAATTGTTAAAAAGTGGATTTTAATCTAATTCAATATAAAATTGATTTGGAAAATAAAATTTATATTTTTATAAATTTTTTGAATCAATCTTATCTTCTTCAGTCGATAAGACTTTTAGTTAATGTTAATTATATTATGTTTATTGAAGATCAGAATTCTAACTTTATAATTTAATTTGCATAATTATTTAAGTGATTTTGTCATAAAAGAAAAGATATAAGTAGGCTAGCAAAAACCAAGATAATTTTGAGACTTTGGTGTATCCTTTTGTTTTTACCTTTTTTTCTTTTCTTTTCGATTTCTTCCTTAGCATGATTTAAGTATAGGACATGGGTTGGTGAAGAAAATCAAAGATAAAAAGTGACATAAATGGGAAGAACTTTCCTCATTTATGAAATCGTTTGTTTAGTAAAATGTTGAATGTATGGCTTTCACTTTCTTCTCAGGGCACTTTGTTTTGTTTGTCTTTTTTTTCTTATGGTTGTAACTTTTTTGTTTTGCCTGATGATGTTGTTACATGGATTTATTCGAATGCACTTTGTTGTTTGTTAGAAACTCTAGGGTTATAGCTGAAACTTATTATATAGCACGTGAAATCTAAAATCATCTACTGTTGGGTTTGAATGGGCTGAATTCTGGCCCAAATTCTCAAAAGATTTCAGCTGAGATTTGTACAATGCAAGATCAAAGCTATCCAAAAATTTCCTACCATAAGCACAGATCCCAAGCTCTTTCGGTCATTGTCACTTGTTACTTTTTGAATAATTGTCACATGTGATACTTTAATTTTTCTTAATTTTTTGCTATTCTCTTTATGTACCGAATATCTTACTTGGAATTATATTCAAGTATAAATTGAAACTTGATTAAAAAAAATTAATAGTATATAAGAAAAAGAAAGATATATAAGCATTACGTTTTAAGATTTTATGGTGAAAGTTTTGTCAATTTTTTTATATAAACAACCCATATTCCAAAAGTATTAATTTCTTCATTCTATTCCAATAAAAATTATCATAATTTAATGTAAAATTCTTTATTTTATATTTACATTTCTCGTTTTTTTTCTTATATATATATATATATATATATATATATATATATATATATATATATATATATATATATATATATGATGTATCTCAATCATCTTCACATTTAGTGGGATTCTCAAATCCACATTTGACTTCTCTCAACTCTACATTTGAATACTTTGCCTTTGCATTTAGATAGACTTTATTCATATGTTGAGTACTCAAATCTTATTCTAAGAATGATTTTTTCTCTTAACACTAATTGATTGATTATTAACATTCGTTTCTGCTATCAATATGGTTAAACAAAATCATGAAATTTTATATGATAAAGACTAGAAACACACTTTTAGATCATTTTTTATTATTATTTAAAATTGATTAAAAACACGATTTTGTGGGTCGTAATTTAGTGTGTTAGAAATAGTTTGTTTGAAAAAAAAAAATATAAGACCAATTATAATTAGGTAAGCCTAAATGAATTTAAGCGAATCTAATTAAGCCAAGCGAAAATATATTGGGTGTTGCTTCCTTCACCACCACTACTTCTTCCTCCACCTCCGCAATCTTATGAAAAAAAATTTTAATTACAAAAATAACCTTTTTACTTTTAACTCTATTTATTTACTTTAAACTCAAACCCTATCTTTCTACCAATTTTTACTTTTCACTCAGTCCCACCTCCCAACTCTCATTCTCTCTCTTTTTAGATTCTCACCCCTCAACTTCACCACATCTGTTTGTTTTAATTACAAAAATATTAATATAATAAAATTATATATTTCATATAATTAAACTAATAAATAATTTTTTATATTGTTAAAGAATACAAAAACCATATATAAAAAATATATATTATACAAAAACATTAAAACAAAAAACTAATTATATATAACTGCAAAATACAAGAAAATATAAAAATATAAACTAATAACAATAAAGATCTTCAAAAATACATTATTAAAATACATCAAAACATATAAATTACATTATTAAAATATCTCCAAAATTAATATAAAAAAATAAACTAATAAAAATAAATTGAAAAATAAACATGTAACTTTAAACGGAACATCCGTTTAAGGCAAGACGGATATTGACATCCGTTTTCCCGGATGTTGACATCCGCTGAGGATGCTCACATCTGTTTAAAGATTATACGTTTATTTTATTAGGGTTTATTACGCACCTTCACGACGAATCCTTAAAGCACCACCACCACACACCGATCTTGACACGAACGTGAAAAAGAAGAAGAAGAGCACAATAAAACAATGAGGGGACGAACGATAAAGAGGAAGAAGAGTTGTCGCTGCATACATGTACATTATTGGGGTGGGTAGAGGTTAAAAAATATTAACTCTAAAATTTTACTAAGGGTAAAATAGGAATGAAAAAATAAAGAAAGGGATAAAATAAAAATGGGGTGGTGGAGGGAGTAAGGGGTGGTGGTGGAGGAGCAACACCCAAATATATTTGAGTTACTGGTGTCGTGGGTATACAATTACCAGCTCAAACTCTTAGTTTCAGCATCGATCTCTTAAAAATTGACTGTTATTTCCTGCACTCCCTCAAATTTCTTCCTGCACCCCCTCAAATTTCTTCCTGCACCCTATTATTCTGGATTTTATTTTCCCCAAAGATTTTTCCAGAAGAGACTTACTCAATTTTTCGGAAAACACTCACCTATTTCTATTCATAAAGAAAGTTGATCATTTAACATTTAACGCATCGGTTTTTGCTATCTCGACGTGATTCTAAACAGCCAAAATCACAATCATTATACCACACGATCCCTCAAACCCAGTCCACAATCTTAGGATTAAAATGTTAGTCGTATTAGCCTTGCATTTTCTCTCCAAACATAAGCACATCAAAACTACATTATAGCGAAAGTATTACCCAGAAGTCCTTTTGATTAGTTTCATGCAAGAGTAAGCATAACCAAGTTGACATGAGGTTGATTTGAACATTTTTCAGATTTTGAAATTTGAAAATTATAACATCTTTTGAAATGGATTTGCATTATGTTTCCAGTTGTTTCTACCTAGTTTGGTGTCTTGCATTCTTCTTACGTAGCTTTTTAAAACCATGATTTTTTTTTAATAATAACATTTTATTTTGTCCTATTTTTGATACTCATTGGTTATTTTATATATTATAGTTTCAGTACATTCATTTGATCGATTATTAAATAAAAATGTAATTTAGTTATTTACCCAGGTGACCAATAATCCTCATGTTACCGCGTCCTTGGGTTCTCATCAATGAGGGTGAAGAAATTATGACAAAAGAAACACATCAATTGATCATCCTCTATTAATTGAACCAAATTTAACTACCGACCAGTTTCAGGAAAGAAAAAAAAAACTACAGAAAAAGAATTGGGACACCCAAATACTCTTTCTCAAAATATATCACCACAATAATTACAAAATCCTATCAGATCAAAGGATCCAAAGAATACAGCCTTAATTCAATGACACTTATGTTTCATTGTATGTAACTTCCTTTGCTTTTAAAAAACTAATTCAATGTCATCTATTTCAAGCAGCTAGTTCACACTTACATTTAAAAGAAAATTTATTTACTCACTCCTCACTTACATTTATACATGGTTCCATTGCAGTTTCTTTCAAATGACTCAAATTGAGCGACACTATCCCATTACCTTTCCTGGCTACAATCAAACTCCATTAATATGTACAAATTTTCATTTCAAATGTGAGGGAAGGTACTCACCATTATTATTACCAGTTTGGTAATTAGCATATTCACTTGAAGTAGAATGCAGACTAGGTAGCCAAAGAACATATTCTATTCTTTGTTAAAAAGAAAAGAAAAACTTTATAAAATAAGTGTTGATATTTCCATTATTCTATCTGATTTACCTTAGGCTAATCTATCAAACTGGTCCGTTTCTGGGACACGTACTTCCACACTTACCCTTCAACCTACATCGTACCAATCTAGCAACGGCGTCAACTTTCTTAACAACTAGAGGAAATATCTCAGCTGCCTCGTCTAAAAACTGAGCTCCTGCTTCAGTTGCAACCTCTTCGCTGTAAAACTTTTCTAATTCTGAAAATAATCGCAGCGCATTCTCAGCTGCGACCTCCAATTTACCAAGTGCATCCTTGCACACAGCTATGGTTTCTCCCTGTTCACTCCCTTTCTCAACTGAATTTTCATTAACTGGGAGTCTGACTAGTTCACATGTTGATTCTGTTGAAGGTTCTGAATTCTTCATATCCTACCATAGGCATTTTGAGCATCAAACATTTCAGCAAAGTCACAGTGATACTTTCATAGAAAAATCAGACTTTTCAAATTCCATTATGAAATATAAAACCAGAAAAGATCACTTGCGGGATCGCATATACTTGAGAATTAAACTATAAAATAATTCTAGAGGGCTTGATTGATCTCTCGTAATCTTCTATTTATAAGAATAAATTGATATAAGAATACATGATAAATAGAGTAATCTTAGACCCAATATAATCATGACACAATATAATCATAATAAATAGATAATCCTTTGACACAATATAATCATGATAAATAGGATAACACAATATAATGATGATAAAATAGAATAAATATCCTAACACATCATATATTAAGGAAACAGATTTATGGTTCTAGTGCTAATGTTAGTATTAAGGAAACAGATGTGGACCCAGCAATGCTTAATAAAACATGACCCCCACAAGGGATAATTGAAAGCAAACTAACCTTCCGTTTACTGTCAATCTTAATATTCTTCAAAGAAATTTTTAACATGTCCCTATTGCTAAAGGAATGGTATGATTTTATAGTAAGCCTGTATAAAGCCCCCATACATACCTGTCCCGAAGAATGTCTCACTTTCTCAATTTCTCAATTTCCTTCCCCTGTGAGGATCCGTCTTCTGATATAATATAAGTAGCAGTTTCATCCTTAGAGTTCTTTCTAACACTTGTATTCTCTACAGGACTGCTAAACCGTTCCTTAAAATCCCCTGGGTAATCCCATTGCACAATATATCTAGCAGAAAACTTTCTAACTAAAGACTTCCTTGACTCTGCCTGCACAGATAGCAAACTGGGTAATATTAAGGAAATGAAGTTGCAGACTCAAGAAAATCTAAACAATTGTCATCGAAATCAATTATAAGATATTTAAACTTCTAAACAATTATAAGTTTTAGAGCAATTCCACCACATCTCGGTAAACTTAATTTCCATAAATTGCACATTTTCTCAATTATAAGTTTTGGAGCAATTCCACCACATCTCGGTAAACTTAATTTCCATAAATTGCACATTTTCTCGGGAAGACTTGGTAAGTATCTATCTTTTTTTCATTTAGGAATAGCACGATTTATTAGAAGAAAAAAATAAATATCAACGTTCATTATCCACTATACATTTATAATGATTTTCCGATAATATAACGAATGACATGTTAATAACTGAGGTATTCATCCCATCCATTGGTTGAGGACATCAAGACACTATTATAGAGTACATTTTCACTATTAAGCTGGACAAGAAATCATGAGATTAATTCAAGGTTGAAGAAACAAGACTTGTTTGTTTTTTAATTCCTTCTCTACACTTCAGAATACAACACCAACCTTGCGCGTATTTGATAAGCTACCAAAATGTTGCTTAAACATGTGACTGTCTTCTTCATATGATACACTGTCCAAATTGCCTTCAGTAGATTCACTCAAATACAACTGCTCTGCTTTACTCTCAGAAAGTTCTTCAGAACACCAAGAAACATCGTTATTATTGCAACCAACATGTTGGTCTGGAGCAACACCCATCTTTTCATTCTTACTAAGGTTATTAAGCCCAAAGGAGTTCTGGTCCTCACTAATCACAGTCCTATGTTTTCCTGCAACAAACCATTATTCATAAGGTTAAAGCATAATGTCATGGGTTTGTTTTATTGAAATTACCGGGTTTTAAATATTGAGGAAGGATTTGAGCGAAGAGACATTGAATGATATTCTACTTATGTTGCTAAGATGAATTACAATGTGATGTTAAGATCATAAAACTCATAGCTCTAACCTTTATTTATACTAATCATATCCTAAACAAATCACTAGTATCAGAAAAATAAGAAAATAGAAACACTTGTACTAACAGAATCTCTAAGATACCCAATTAAACTTCCAAGGTATTTGGTTGACAGAATTAGTCTTCTAAGCTATCATAATAAAGATGAAAATTGAGAAGAAAAAGAAATTATGTGGGAACAAGCTATGAACTTACTTATATTCAAGGGAATCTCTGCAAACTCTGTCTTACACAAATCAAACATCTCAGGGGAAGAAAGCGCTTCCGTAAAAACAGTGTAAACAGAGTGCCAATGGTTGTCTAACGGAACGTTGCTGAAATTGTAGTGACTTCATGAATAAACAGATATCCCATCACCAAAAGTCCATGATTGAGATTTGAGACTCAACACTTACCTATAAGTTCTTCCATTAACAGTACCAGGCGATGGAGAAGCATTATCGGATGGAATTTGAACTTCGGTGGACAAAGGAGAAAAAACCTAATCATCATAAATTCAAGAGATATTAGACACTTAGTCAAAATCCTAATACTGCTGTGTTGTTATTAAGGAGCTAAGACTTGTGTGTCATAGCACCTGTAAATTAGACTTTTAATTTTTTTAAACGTTGGCACTCTAACAGGATAAGCTTCAACTAGAGTTGGCTGGGCTCTCATTCGATGCCATCGTGACAACCATAGATTTTGACCCAAAAAAGTTATCCCTAGACGTAGCTTTGGGCTTAATTGTTATACCAAAACAGCAACAATAATTGTCTGGTGCAGATACAGATTACGTAGACACTTCAATTACCAGATATGAATTGGCAGTGACTCAATTTCCTCTCCAACAAATGACTAGGCGGACAACTAGCTTAGCCCAATTTCATTACAAGGAATTACTTCTCTTGCACATTCCAAAACTAAATGTCCACTAAAATACCAGCTTCAACCAAAAATGATTAACTTGCAATAGATATAGTTTATTTAAGTACAGATCTTCAAATTCCAAAGAGGTTTACAATAAGATATACATAAGCTTCTGAATCTTCAAAAATACTACTGTGGTAGGGGCGCTCAGCATATATATATATATGTATAAATATATATATATATATATGTGTATAAATATATATATATATATATAGATATATATATTTATATATACATATATATATATATATGTATATATGTATAGATATATATATATTTATACACATATATATATATATACATATATACATATATATATATATATATGTATATATAAATATATATATATCTATATATACACACACATATATATATATATATATATATATATCTATATATATATATATATCTATATATATATATATATTGAAGAGTACACATACCTCTGACGAAGTGCAATTTAGATTCTTGCAGACACCATTTGAACCGGTCACTTTTGCTTGTGCCCATTTGGGAAGTCTTGAAACACTAAATTTAAAAGCTGAAGCCTCTCTCTGACTGATCCCAGGATTAAGCATTCCATTCAAATGTTGGCTGTTGTTCATCATTGACCAAACACCATCAGGATTGATATTGGAATGCTGGAATTCTTCTTTGCAAAATGATAGACAACCAAGGTAGGGAGGCTGACTAGAGCTTCTTGGAGACAATGGATTGTTTCTTTCCATTACTCTCTCCAATATTCTAGAAGACAATGAAGCAGGCAATTTCCACACAAAAACACAACCCGTACCATCCACCTGAATAATGATAGGTTGATTAACAAAATCGCTGATCACAAAGGCAGGACATCAATATCTTAATTTTTTCCAACATGATGAAAATAAATATATGCATAACTAACCACCCAAAAATAAATAATCAAATGAATTATAAAGCATTCATGTTAAATTGCCTATTGTTAACTCAAAGAAATGAAGAAGAAATCGACAGTGGGTGTTAAGGAAGCTCACCGAAACTATATGCTTGCAATCAGGTAAAAAGATGACACCAGTAACAATTTCAGCATGCCCTGCTGCCTTCGAAGCCATCTTCCCTGTGATCAAGTCATATATGCATATAGACTTGTTAGAGAATGAGCAGACCACGTAACTGCAGCTTGGGTCCATTATAACCTGTTAACAAAATTAATTTCAGATAAAGAAGGTTAAAATCAGCACTCACTTTCTGATAATGAAGCTCACCTTTATAGGTTCACCAAAATTTTTATCGTGGTTGTGCGACCTAATTAGTTTCTGAGCAGCCATGTCAAACGTCTTTATTTTCTTATCCTATAAGATAATAATATTAGTACTCAAGTGCTGATTCCGCAAATTGAGTGATAATCTTATCAAATTGAGACATGAATATACTAATTGTTAAAGAATTCACGAGGAAGGTCTTCCACAACAGAAGCAACCCTCCCTTGAATTTTGATGATTTTCAATGTTGACATCATCTATCTCACCTGCCCAACAGTGACAACAGTCTCACATGTCGCATCCACAGCCATGTCATAGACAGTTCCACGTTGTAAAGCCTTTTGGCGATGTTGTTGCAAAATCTTATAACCATCATCTGCTATTACCACATCTCGAAGAACCAGGAAACTGTGAAAGAAGGATTATGCTTTTGTTAATCATAGAGGAAACCTTTCAGTGTCATACAAACAATGTTAGGTTCACTGGTTATTGTATATTACAGAGTAATTTAAAAACAGAAATATAACAGCCAAATAGAATAAGTATAAAATCAACAAATGGTAAAACTTAAAAAAAATTAATTATTCTAAAAAATTTGTTGGCGTTTCCATCCAAAGATAAGACTGCCTCAAACGCAGATTATATGGGTCTGTATTACGCATCTACGAAACTACTTCATAGAGAAACTATATTCAAACTAGCGAGGAATGAATTGTTTGTCTCAAATGGTCTTTCTTTAATACAAATTAGATATAGGATAAAAGCAAGCAAGTGATATTTTATATTTCTTTCAACAGCCTGCAATACAAACCTATCATACTTTGTAAAGGGGCTGTCTTTCTCAGATTCATTTTTAAAGGGGCTGGAACAGCTTTCAGATCAACCGAATACTACAATCCTATCATACTTTGTAATTTGCATGCAGAAATAAAGCTAAAAGTTTTATTATTTAAATTATAACAATACGTCACACGCATTATTAATGTAAAATTAATGCAATTTTTTAAACATGGAATGCATTGTGCTAATATATACCAAGTAGACTACGTAGAAACCAATTAAAAGTTTCCTTCACCTGAATTTTCAAGTTCATAGCCAACCAACCTATCAGCCATCTCATAATTGATATTTCAATAAGTAGACAAATAAAGAACTGTAATTTGTTTTGGCTTCTAAGATCGTCTTTCCAGTACATTTTGACTCCTTTCCAGTAATACTCGTTAATTGAAAGGCACTGCTAGACACTATTTCCTAATTGCAGTCGTTATTCCCAAGAGAGTGGTAATGCTTAAATTAAATATGTTTAAATTTTTCTTCCCAGATAGAATCAGAACATTAAGGTGAAAATTTTCAGTTTTCCTTTGTTCATCTGTCAAGCATTTTGACTCCTTTCCAGTAATACTCGTTAATTGAAAGGCACTGCTAGACACTATTTCCTAATTGCAGTCGTTATTCCCAAGAGAGTGGTAATGCTTAAATTAAATATGTTTAAATTTTTCTTCCCAGATAGAATCAGAACATTAAGGTGAAAATTTTCAGTTTTCCTTTGTTCCTCAGACCTTGTTGAGGGGGATTAGGCTCCCGTTATTGTATTTCGTTATACGTTACAGTAAATACATACAATCATAGTGAAATTCATACTATTCCTTTGTTATTTCTTGTTTGATTGCCTTTGTTTGAGTGGGAGTTGTGAGAACGTTAGGCTTCTATCTTAGAAACCTAACATACTATCCTAACTGTTGTAGCAGTTAGGATGGACGGGAAATATTTAGTAATAATTATAGTAAATAGAGCTATATCCTACGAAAATATTCAGTATAAGATAATTACAGTAAATAGAGCTATATTCTAGGGAAATGTTCTGTTACGTAGCTGAGTACGTAAACTAGCCAAATACAACCTTTCACTCTCTCTCACACGGAATAGAACAATAAACGAATAATATTGGATGAATGAATCTCTTTTATTGATGGTAATATCTGAATAAACAAGGATAAACAATAATTGGGAGCATAACCTCCTTCAATTACTTTGAGAGCATAACCTCCCTCACAAGACAATAATGTCTGTCACAAAACTCAATAATCAAAAGCCTCCCTTTAACCCTGGACTCTAACCTTATTTATATTAATTATTTCCCGCCCATCTCTTATTAAATATTCCTCTAGAATATATCTGCATTTGATATAAATATCCCTATATTTAATATTCAATAATTTATATAAATATCTCTATATTTAATATAAATATCTCTATATTTAATATAAATATCTCTCCGTATATTATCTTAGCACATATCCTTAATTATAAATATCTTATATTGAATATTTCCCTAAATATATATTTATTTACTCTAATTAACTTATACTATATTTATTTACTCTAATTAACTTATATTATATTTATTTACTCTAATTAACTTATACTAAATATTCTCTATGCTCATATACTTCCTAACCCTTATTATTACCCCTACCTTAGGTCGTAACATTACACCCCGCTGCAAAACAACCTTGTCCTCAAGGTTGGAAACAGGGAGCTGGACCTCATGGCTCCTCATCAATTCATGTCTGGAGGTTCGGGTGGTGGTAAAACCTTCTCTAATGTCTTCCATTCTTCATCCAACATTCTGGTTACCACTTCTCCTAAATCATAAGCCCTGAGGGAATGGTTTTCAATGTCTTGCAGTACTTCACGTCGCGCTCTTCCTTCTGCCAGTGTACCAAACACTGCAAGCCCCCTGTTCTTTTTGTCGGCCCATCTCTTCACAGACTCCATTGTTCTCTCCAGGGTATTGATTCTTCCATTTTCCCTTCCTTCCAAAGCCTTCATCCTTCCTTCCAATACTAGACCGTTTGGTTCAGGTAGTTTTCTCACGCTCGGTTCTGGCCGTCTCCTCCCGTTCGGCTCGGTAAGTCCTCTCTCTATAGGTTCCGTCCATTCTTTCACGTTCGGATCCAACAGTCTGCTATCGTTCGGTTCTGGCCGTTTGCTCACGTTCGGATCCGTTAGTCCACTATCGTTTGGTTCCAGCAGTCCCTTCCCATTTGGAGCTTGGACTTCATGGCGTATTCCACTCAACTCTGCCTTCAACCTCCTTAGGGAGAACTCCATGTTCTTTATTCTCTGCTCCATGCTCTCCAGTTTCCCTTCAACTGCATTTATTCTTCCCTCCATGATGTCTTTCACTCGTCTCTATTAGGATCCGACAGGTCGGACCAATTGTTACGTACCTGAGTACGTAAACTAGCCAAATACAACCTTTCACTCTCTCTCACACGGAATAGAACAATAAACGAATAATATTGGATGAATGAATCTCTTTTATTGATGGTAATATCTGAATAAACAAGGATAAACAATAATTGGGAGCATAACCTCCCTCACAAGACAATAATGTCTGTCACAAAACTCAATAATCAAAAGCCTGTCTTTAACCCTGGACTCTAACCTTATTTATATTAATTATTTCCCGCCCATCTCTTATTAAATATTCCTCTAGAATATATCTGCATTTGATATAAATATCCCTATATTTAATATTCAATAATTTATATAAATATCTCTATATTTAATATAAATATCTCTATATTTAATATAAATATCTCTATATTTAATATAAATATCTCTCCGTATATTATCTTAGCACATATCCTTAATTATAAATATCTTATATTGAATATTTCCCTAAATATATATTTATTTACTCTAATTAACTTATACTATATTTATTTACTCTAATTAACTTATATTATATTTATTTACTCTAATTAACTTATACTAAATATTCTCTATGCTCATATACTTCCTAACCCTTATTATTACCCCTACCTTAGGTCGTAACATGTTCATTATAAGATAATTATAGTAAATAGAGCTATATTCTAGGGAGATATTTAATATAAATAAAGCTAGATGCTATTGTTAGAGTTATGTTTTGATTATTGAGTTTGTTGACAGACAGCTACAGTCTTGTGAGGGAGGTTATGCTCCCATCTATCCTTGTTTAGTAAGGGAGGTTATGCTCCCAACTATCCTTTGTTTACAGAATTCTATTACCATTAATAAGATAAATTCATTCTTTCATTATCTTTTCTGCCTACTATGATCGTGATTAATTATGTCTGGTACTCGGAAACGTAACAGATAGTGTGATGCAAAACCTACTAACATACCTGTCAGCACTACAACTGAGGATCCTGCAACCATTGCTGCTAATTTTGATAGAAGTCACTGCAGCCGAATGGTCATCAATGCTGTCAATAAGATCAAAATTTCTGCGACATACAATCAAAAAGTTATTGAAATGTATAAACAACCAACTAGGTTATCCTTACAAATTGCAGAAACACACCTTTTCACATCATAGAGATGGATCATACAATCTCGTCCCCCTGAAGCAAGAAAATAATTGTTTTTCACAATTTCCTTATCTTGGGTGGACAAGGTGAAGCTTAATGTAAGAATCTCCCCATCATGAGCACCCTGAAATATTGTGAAGGATATAAATGACCATATAAATGTTGTGAAGCTTCAAATATGGTTTTACAGCACAATAATTTCTAAAAAAAAAAAGCAGGTGCCTGAGCTCACCTGGAAACATGTGTAATCCGATGTTTGAAGGTTGTATATATGAATGTTCCCTTTGGAATCACCAGCAGCGAGATAATTTCCATCGGAACTAACAGCAAGTGACCGAAACTCTCCATTTGTAACATGTACCTTAACTGCATCACGTTCAAATGTCCCAGCAGTTACTGTAGCAATAGACAAGAAGAGCACAACTTGTGAGAACTAAATAACTTAAAAGAGGAGATAATTGAGAATTTTTTCTAACAATCAAGTTACCTAAAAATGAAGAACTCAATAGTTCAGTCTTCAAATCTTCAGCATCATTTGAAAAATCAGATTGCAAAGCAATATCCCAGATCCTGATTGTACCATCAGTAGAACAAGTTGCAAAAGAAATCCCCCCCAGACAACCTCTAGCAGTGCATGCAAGAGATGGATCATGCATGTTTTCACAACATAGATTCTTGATATCCCATATGCATGAGGAATGTGAAACAAGCACATAACACTTTGTGACCTGGAAAATAATGACAATTTGTTTCCCATTAACCATTGCAGATTTGTCAACACCTTGTGGCCAAAAAATATGGGGAATAAAGCTTGCTGCATCATACAGTAACTTACAAAAAAAGAGTTGAGTAGCACGAGCTTAATTAATCTAATATGAATTATAACCAATTTATAATAAATCAAAAACTATTGTAGAAGGATTGTTGTGTGTTGTACACAAGAGTTGTTTATAATCACATAGTAGGGCACAATAGAATCATTCATAATACATAGGAATAAATTAAACCCTAAACTATGGTAATTGCATCCCTAATTTCTAGTAAAAACTATTAAAACATTGAACATGTTAAATATACTATTGAAAAGTCATAATAACAAACATATTACAAAAACATCTACCTGATTCACATCATGGATGTCATAGATGTAGAGACTATGATCTCCGTAAACAACAACTATATCGAAAACATAAATACATCAGTGCACAACACAAGAATATGTTAAATAGAATTAGAAAAACAAGTAGAAGATTTAGCAATCACCAATCTTTTCTAAGGCCGAAAACTGACAGGCAATTGCATCAGGCAGGGCATGTAACTGTTCAGAAGCCTGCTCTGGAACTATAGTGTGACTAACTAAATTGCTTCCTTTAAGTAACTTTTTTTTCTTTGAATACAATATACTACCCACGTATTCTAGAGAGATGGGGGTGAATAATTGGACTGTTCCATTATTGCATGCACACGCAATTAGCTTTGCTGATGTTGATAATGCAAAAGCTTTTCGAACCTGAAAATGAGAATTTGGGAATAATGAAAATTTCAAGGAACTAACAGTCTAACACCATAATAAATCCTCAAACTAGTAGCAACTATAATTAACTTTAAACTAATACAGTTCATGATGGCATGATCATCTTAGAAAGTACAAACAACATAAGAATGTTAAGTCTTGTACTTATATCATCATTTACTACTACATGTAGTTTTAAGTCTCTACAAATCTGTTAAAACATAACCTTTGGTATGCTAAAGACATATTACAAAAATGAGAAGACATGGACATACTTTCAAGGTCACAGACTTTTCAACCGACATCCCAGAATTAATAAGGTATAAAATGCCTGCAAACAGAAAGAAAACAAATAAGGCGCAAAATGCCAGTAAAACAGAAAGAAATGAAATTGTACTAAGATCATACTCATCATGGAAATCCAAGAAACACGAATGCCTTAAAATCTTAACAAAAAACAAATTCAAACTGAGACTCTCTGAACTGAATCTAACCTGAATCAGTCAATGTATATATGGGAAAGCAATCACCAGCTTTTTTACAATTATCATAGCCATTACAACACCACACAGAACTGATAGATGTAACAGAGCTTGCTTTATGAATAGAAAGATTGGTAGGCTTTTCATGTATTGCTAATGATGTACTCTTTCTCATCCCTTCATATAGTTGAGTCTTTCTAGAAGATCCAAGTAACCAGAATTTCAGGTGCTTCTTCCCAGAAGTTACAAAAAATTTTGCATCTGATGAGAAGCTAATACTTGAAATTGTAGAACAAGAAGTTGCTTGAAGCTTTGTTATCAGCTCACCACTCCGCCAGTTCCAAAGGTAAATATATCCTCCAACAGACACCAGATGTTTACCTTGGACAGAATACTACATAATGAGTAAGAAGCAGTGATTACATAAAATTAAAAGCAAGCATATGGACTGTAAAGTATACCAACCATTCGGTGAGAAACAGATGCATGTAGCTCCATATATATGGCCTTTCAATTCAGAGACAACAGATAAAGTAAAAGAATCCCACACTAGTACTGATGACTGGTTTCCTGCCTGCAAAACATAAAGTGTAGACAATGAAGCCATTATGTGTCATTCAGTTATTTCCAAAATTTTCCATATCCACACTAGTATTGAATGAGGAACGCTCCAATAATGCATTAATAAAGCTCCTTTAAAGAAAGATATAACCACGAAAAGCATATTTTTTATTGTAATACATCAATTTCTGTAAAATTCTAATCATAATGGTTACTAAGTTATTGTGTAAGAATTCCAGCTTTGACCCACTAGCTAGCCTTACCTATAACCAATTCAAACACATTGAATCATTTAGATGCAAAACACACCAATACCTAGCCTCTTTCATATGCTTATGTTCAAATATAAAACATCATATCTATGATGTTTAAATTTTGTAAGATCTCTCAAAATTAGAAGAAAATAATTATCTCTTATTCAATCTCATTGCAAACATTTGATACAAACACATAAATTGATTGGTTAATTTAGGAAACAAGCACAGACTATATTCTAGGAAACAAATCCCTAAGTTTATGGGATTAGTAAGCCAGTAATAAAATATGGAACTTCCTGAAATATCCGAACAAAATAAAATCTGAAATTTCAAAAAATATCTCCACACTTCTCCTCGAGCTAGTGAACAAGTGTTTTTCATTTCCACTTGGATATAATTTTCTCCAAGTTGTTGTTGTTCAACCCCTTGGTGAGTATTTTTAAGTATTTGATTATGTCTTTACTAGTCTTTCTTATATTATTATTTTCTACCTTTAATAGATTGCTATTAGGATTTATTTGCATTTACTCCCTGTAAATCGGAAATCTCCTATAATCCTTCCCTTTGTTGCATATTTGTTAGGAATCTTTAGTGTAAGAACCTAACAATCACCCTCACCACTAATATGCACTCACACAAGACAGAAAGAATCAAACAATGGGTATGTTATTCACAGTAACAATCTGTTAGGATATAGAGTAAGGGGAAAGGGGATTAGGGTAGAAGGGAGAGGACGGTATAAATAGATTGACTGTATAGTTAAAAGGGATGGACTTTTTGATTGCTTAGTTGCAAACGGGTTTATACCTGTGGAAGAGGGTTATGCCTCTGCGGTTGAGTGTACAGATATTATACTTGTGAATAACATTCAGACTTCTATATCTTTCTTTCTTTCTGAGTCTTTTCTTGCGAGGAAGAGAGTTCTTGAATAGGTTCCCCATTTAGGAACCTATCAATTGGTCCGACCTGCCGGATCCATATCGGGGAGTGTCGAGTGTGGAGATGGAGGGAAGAATGGTGGTGGTCGAAGGGCACTTAGAGGCGGTGGAAGTGGCAATCGCTGAGACAAAGGCTGATACGGCAGCGATACGCCAGGACGTCCAAGCAATCTTGAAAGCGATGGGAGAACGTATACCCATTAACCAAGGACAGAGACAAGGGGAGAGTCAGTCGTCGGTGAACGATAATGGTGGTGGTCTGAATGGCGGAAGAGGAAATGGGGGAGAAGGTAACCAAGGAGGGATGAGCCAGTGGAGGAAGCGAGTCGAATTACCCGTGTTTGAGGGGGGCGAACCGTGGGTATGGATCGGCCGAGCGGAGAAGTTTTTCGAAGTTCAGAAGGTGGCGGAGGAGGAGAAGTTGGAGTTGGCCTTTATCAGCATGGATGGCTACGCCGGAAGCTGGTTCCGATTCTGGCGAGAGAAAACCAAGACACTGTCTTGGGAGGGGTTGAAGAGGGCGTTGGGTATCCGATTTGGGGGAGGAACTAGAGGAACGGTGTATGAGAGACTCTCCACTATACGACAGACGGGATCGGTGGGGGAATACATACGTGATTTTGAAGTTCTGGTGGGGCAAACGACCCAGATACCCGAGGAGCAGATAATGGGGTATTTTTTGTCCGGTTTAAGAGAAGAAGTGAGCGATCATGTCCGGCCTCATGATCCACCGGATTTGATGACCGCTATGCGGGTGGCGAGAGATGTGGAAAAACTGTGCGCGAAGACGGGAGGAGGATGGATATCCAAGAATCCAAGTTCTTGGGGAAAAACATCGGGATCGGTAATGAAGGTGGAGACGAATCGCGAACAAGCGGGACGAGCGGGACCAGCGGAAAGTGTCGGTTCTGTAAACAAAGGCGCGACCCACGGGGGAAACCACAGGAGAGACAGCGGCAGCGGAAATGAAAGGGGTGTCCGCAATCTTCCCTACTCGGAGTACATCAAAAGGAGGGAAGAGGGGAAATGTTTCAGGTGTGGCGGACCCTTTAGCCCCGGTCATCGTTGTACGGAGAGGGGGATAAGGATGATAATTTTGGCTGAAGAGGAGGAAGAATCGGAAAATGACGGAGAGGATGAGCTGAACATCACCAAGATGGAGTTATCGGCCCTTTCTGCCGGTGGCCTCACGACATCCCGGACGATGAAGCTACGAGGGAGAATGGGTCAACGTGAGGTATTGGTTTTAATTGACAGTGGCGCTAGCCACAATTTTATAAGTCGACGGGTGGTGGAGGAATTAGAGATGACGGTGGTGGAAACCCCCCCGTATATGGTAAGCTTGGGAAACGGACAGAAGGAACGAACTAGCGGGTGTTGTGAAAAGGTGGCATTGGAGATGGGGGAAGCAGAAGTGGTTGAACGCTTCTATGTTTTTGAGTTGGGCGGAGTCGACGTCATTCTGGGGGTGGAATGGTTAGAAAAGCTCGGGAAAGTGGTGGTGGACTGGAAAGAATCAACAATGAAGTACCGACAGGGAGAGAGGAAGATAACAGTGAAAGGGGATCCCACTTTAGAACGAAGAGTGGTGGGCCCCCGAGCTTTACAGAAAATAGATGAGGTGGCAGTGTGGTTATTGGTTTGGGAATTGGGCCCGGGTGAGACCCAAACGAGCGGCCCAAATTGTTTGGGGCTTACTGAAAGACAAAAACATCATATGGAGAAGTTACTAAAATGTCATGACGTGGTATTCGCGGAGTTATTGGGGTTGCCACCTAGCAGAGAGACGGTGGCCGCGATGCCAATCGCACGGGATGGGGAGGAACTTAACGGAGGAGCGAAGACCGGAGGAGGAGGAATGAGAAGAAACCTGACGAATTGGAGTAGACCGAGCGGGGTGGCGTCGCGGGTTGAACCCAGTCGACAAACCCAGAACCGAACGAGGCCAGCGGAGCATAGTGGGTCGGTGCGCAAGGAGGTGACACAGGCGAGCGGGCTTGCGAAGTCAAACTTCGATAACAGAGGGAGAAATTCTGGGAATTTACCCTATTCACCGTTTGCGAAACGTAGGAAGGAGGAAAGTTGTTTCAGGTGTGGAGGGGCTTTCGGCCCAGGTCATCAATGCCCAGAAAGAAGTTTGAGAATGTTGATGATGGTTGAGGACAAGGAGGAAGATGGAACAGAGGCAGAGACAGAGTTGGCTCAGATGCAGATGAAGCTTTCTGCGTTTTCTGCTGGGGGCCTGACGCAACCCAAAAAGATGAAATTGCAAGGAGAAATTGAGGGAAAACGAGTTTTAATTTTGATGGACAGTGGCGCGTCCCATAAATTCGGTCTCTTATTTCGACCACCACCCAAACCCCCAGACTTGAAGTTGCAGGTATCGATAGAAGCAATTGAAAATCACATGTCACAAGTTTTGGTAATTGATGAGATTGGTACAAAACATGAAGCAATGGCTGCAAGCACAATTGCACAACGTGGGATTCAGTTTATTGCCACTGCTAATGGAATCCCAATTGAAAATGATGATGTAAAAAGTAGTGAAACTTTTGAGTGCAGGTAGTAGCAGCGGGTTCCTTCCTATGATCAGACCATATCACAATGCCATCGGCTCAATCTTCCCGATTCCAACCTTGAGGACAAGGTTGTTCTGCAGGGGGGTGTATTGTTAGGATATAGAGTAAGGGGAAAGGGGATTAGGGTAGAAGGGAGAGGACGGTATAAATAGATTGACTGTATAGTTAAAAGGGATGGACTTTTTGATTGCTTAGTTGCAAACGGGTTTATACCTGTGGAAGAGGGTTATGCCTCTGCGGTTGAGTGTACAGATATTATACTTGTGAATAACATTCAGACTTCTATATCTTTCTTTCTTTCTGAGTCTTTTCTTGCGAGGAAGAGAGTTCTTGAATAGGTTCCCCATTTAGGAACCTATCACAATCACTGAGTATCAAGTGTAACTACTCAAGGGCCTAACCCCTCTCACCGGGTTTGAAACCGGTATGTACAAAGTATACAATTGACTAACTCCCTTACAGAATTACAAAAGGTTTACATTTATAGGCCCTTTGCCCGCCTTCTCCAACTGTTCCACCGCCCTATCTTATATCTTATCATTACACACCGCTGCAAAACAACCTTGTCCTCAAGGTTGGAACAATGAATCTTGAACCCGTTGCATTGTGATGTGGTCTTATCATAGGAAGAGAACCCGATGGCTACTACCTGCAACTTCAGGTCTGGAGGCTTGGGTGGTGGCAATTCCTCCTCCACTATCTTCCAATCTTCCCGGATTCTATTAACTTCCAGCAGTATGATCACCTCTTTTCAGCATCATAAGCCGTGAGAAAATGGTCTTCAATGTCTTTCAAAACTTCAAGCAGCTCTCTCCCCTCTGTAGGTGTAACATGAACTGCAAGCCCCCTTTGCTCCTCTTGGTTCTCGGTGGCCACATCCACCACTTTCACTGTTTCAACACCACTCATCGCTTGCTCTGCAACCCCTTCAACGCTACTTTTATTATTATTCTCTTCAACACTCACCACTTTGTGCTCAACCTCTTCTCTTTTCACCCACGAATAGAATGGTTTTTCCTCACGCTCTTCTTCATGGTTGTCCTCGTGCCTTTGTTCAAGTTTGGGCTTTTGAAAGCGGTGTCTAAACTTACTCCGTTGCCCTTTTCTTTTAGACCCAGTTTCCACAGTGGTGTCACGCGCATCGTTCCCTGCTTCAGTATCGCTCTCGGGATCAGCCATGCCCCACTCCTCACGTGCCCTCACAATGCGTTCAACTGCCTCAAACAATTCGTAATCGAAATTCAATTCGTAATCGCCATTCGGCGACATTTTGCCTCCAGTGGTGGTTGTTCTCTTGAAGCGGTCGTAGTCAGAGAGCAACGCATGCCACTTGCGGTGGCACTGCGTGAGGTCGCGCTGCACGTCCAAGGCCATGCAGTTCTGGGTGATGATGTTTCACTGCTGGGAGGAGGAGAGCGCGACAGAACAATCGGCTTCCACCGCTGCGATTTCGTTCACCAGAATGAGCGACTTGATGATGCTCCAATCTGGAGCCTCTGGGGAGCGCGTGCAATGAAACGCACCAGCTGAACCTGAAGCGTCGATGACGTCATCGTCGTAAATCTTCATTTCTTTTTGCCCTCCAAATCGCACCACCATAGCTTCCTTCAGTCCTTCCCAAGAAGGATTCTTGGCTTTAATTTTCCAGTCCCAGACCCAATACCCAACACTTCCCTCCATGCTACTGTATGCCTGGCGCACTTTTCCTTCCTCTTTCACCCCCTAGGTCTCAAAAACTGTCTCTGCCCTAGCAATCCACCCCATCGCATCAAACCCTTCAAAAACAGGTAAATCTACTCTCCTCTCCCCGCTGGGTTGCACTTCATGGTGTTCATCCCCTCTCTCCCCTTCCTCTTCCTTTCGCCGGTCCCAATGTTGGTCGTCTTGGTTGTGGCCTCGACCACCCAACATCCTTATGATTTCTTGCAAATCTTGGCGTATTGCAGCATAATCTTGGCGTATTGCAGTATAATCTTGGCATATTGCTGCATAATCTGGTCGCAGCTCCTCTGTCTGCGCCTTCACACGATTCCGACGGCTTCTCAATCCGGCAGGTCGGACCAATTTGTTAGGAATCTTTAGTGTAAGAACCTAACAGTCACCCTCACCACTGATATGCACTCACACAAGACAGAAAGAATCAAACAATGGGTATGTTATTCACAGTAACAATCACTGAGTACCAAGTGTAACTCGAGGGCCTAACCCCTCTCACCAGGTTCGAAACCGGTATGTATAAAGTATACAATTGACTAACTCCCTTACAGAATTACAAAAGGTTTACATTTATAGGCCCTTTGCCCGCCTTCTCCAACTGTTCCACCGCCTTATCTTATATCCTATCAATATCTCTTGTAATCTCCAATATTAATGTAAAAACATTCTATGTTGTCTATTTAAGAAAAGAGGGTTGCATAATACAATTAAACAATTCTAAGCAAAGAAATCTCTCATATGCTCTCTCTTGTCTTGATATTTTGACATGGTATCAAAGTCTGGTTTCTGAACCATGGTTGGATTCTAGTTTTGTTTGTTGTGGGTATCTTGGGGTTGGAGTAAACACGTTTGAGTCGTGGTCTTTTCTTGGGTTCTAGTGTTGTTCTTGTGAGTATCTTGGGGTTGGAGTAAACACCTATTGGGTTCTCTATTCTTTCATCATGTCTTATGATAAATCTGGATCATACCTTTTTCGTTTTAATGACAAAAATTATGTTGTTTGGGAATTTCAATTTAAGCTCTTTGTCAAAGTAAAAGAATTATGGGGCCCTATTGATGGTCGAGTTCCAGCACTTATCGGTGCAGTGGATTTGGCAAAATGGGAAAGCAAAGATGCCCAAATCATGTCCTGGATTCTTAGCTCAGTTGAGCCACAATTTATTCTTAATCTTAGGGCTTACAACACTGCTAAGACATGTGGGATTATTTGAAAAAGGTTTATCATCAAGCCAATGCCACCCGGAGGTTTCAATTGGAGTACGAGATGGTCAATTTCACATAAGGGAATCGATCAATTGAGGAATATTATTCTGGTTTTCAGAATCTTTGGGTTGAATATTCAAATATTATTTATGCGGGTATTTCTAGTGAAGCCCTAGTTTTTATTCAAACCATGCACGAGACTAGCAAGCGAGATCAATTTTTGATGAAGCTACGATCTGACTTTGAAGCTACTTGTTCCAATCTGATGAACCGTGACCATGTACCTCATTTGGATGCTTGCTTGAGTGAGCTTCTCCGAGAGGAACAACGAATCACAATGCATGTAGCGATGGAACAACATATCAATTCTACTGCTCCTGTTGTTGTGGTCTATACCACACAAGGAAAGAATAAGACTAGAGATATGTGTTTTGTCCAATGTTACATTTGTAAAGGATTTGGTCATCTTGCAAAGGATTGTCCACAAAAATTTTGTAACTATTGCAGGCAACAACGGCATGTCATCACAACTTGTCCCACTCGCCTTAAAAAGAAGCAACACACTGTTTATCATGCCTCTGCTAGTGCTTCGAGTTCTACTACATTCCCGCTCCAGCTTTTGTTCCTACACCTTCTGCAAACACTCTTACTCTAGAAATGGTACAACAGATGATTATGTTAGCTTTTTCTGCCTTTTGGTCTTTCAGGTAATACTTTCGTTTCTTTTCAACCTTGGTACCTTGATTCTAGAGCCTTTAATCACATGACAAATTCTGATGTGTCTCTAACCACTGTGAAAACTTATGATGGCAATCATCAAATTCAAAGAGTTGATGGCACCTCCTTACATATTAGTGTTATTGGTGATATTTCCCCTTCCTTGCCTAATGTTTTTGTGTCTCCTAACCTTTCCACAAACCTTATATTTGTTGGCCAATTAGTTGCTCATGATTATAATGTCCACTTTTCTCGTTTTGGTTGTATTGTACGAGATCAAGTGTCAGAGAAGATTATTCTAAAGGGACCTAAAGTGGGACGACTGTTTCTGCTTTTCCTCATATGTTGCATCTTCATCTTCACCTTTATCTCTTATGTCACATTTTTTTGAATCCTCACTGGAGCGGTTCAAGCATAGTTTCATGTATGAAAGACGTCGTCCTCATCCTTCTGGTACCCTTCATGATGATGCTCCAACACTTGATTCTGACCCACCACCTCCTGCATTGGATCCTGTTCTGTCTATTCTACTTCTTCGTCGGTCCACTCGATCATCAAAACCTCCTGATTGGTATGGTTTTTTTAAACCTATTTCTTTATCAACTACCTTATCTTCTATTTCTATTCCTTCTAGTTATACCCAAGCTATGGAACATGAATGTTAGAAAAAGGCAATGCAAGAAGAAATCCAAACACCTCAAGAAAACCACACATGGGATATTGTGTCTTGTCCTCCCACAGTCAAACCTATTGGAAGTAAATGGGTTTTCCCTGTCAAGCTTCGATCTGATGGCTCTTTAGATCACTATAAAGCTCCAATAGCAGCTCTTGGTAATAGACAAGAGTATGGGATTGATTATCAGGAGACATTAGCTCTTGTTGCCAAGATGACTACTGTTGTAATTGGAGAAAATATCTTTAGAATCTTCCTAATTAGAGGAAATAGATATATAATCTTTTATTTTATTTTGTTTTCCTAGTTTCCCTATTTTCCTTTTTAGGAGAATTAGATTATTACAAATAGAGGATATGAGAATGTATTTTTCATGATTGCGAATAATAAATCAGTCTTATTTTCAACTTGGTGTTAGAGCTCCCGATCTTGGGGCTCTGTTCCGCTGCAACAGTCGCACCGCCGCCGCTGTCCGACCACTGTCGTTGCCGCCGTCGCCGGTTGGGGTTGTTCATAGGGCAGAAAGGTGTGCCCAACACCGACGATCACAATGCTAAAAGTTGCTCCGTGAGAAAAGCCATCACGCGCCGCCATGCACCTCCACTGTCGTCGGCACGTGTAGGCCACGCGCCCACCTCCGGCGAGACCCACTCGCCACCGCCGCCACAAACAGGGTCGTCGGAGCCTCCTGAGTCTATTCCTGGGGTCGGTGACGACCCGTTTGACCTATATTTAAGCAGATATGAGTTTGAAGGTTTTGCTCCTCTTCTTGGTGTGACCCACACACCGTCGTCGTCTCGGAAAAGGTCACCGGAGACTCCTAGTTCCTTTCTACGGGATGTCTGAAGTGAAAAGGATTCCTTTGGGAGTACCTAATGACCTACGAAATATAGGAGGTACCGATCGGTTGAATGGTCAAAATTACTTACAATGGAACCAATTTATTCGAAGGGCTCTCAAAGGTCGTTCAAAACTTGATCACATAGATGGAGGAGGACCAGGACCATACAACACTTATTTCTCAATTTGGGACAATGAAGATTCATTAATTATGACTTGGATGTGGCAACTCATGATTCCTGAGATAAGGAGAAATTATATGTTTCATTCTTCTGCAAAAGAAATATGGGATGATTTACAAAGTACTTTTTCTTTAAAGAAGGACCTTGTTGCTTACTATGACATTGGGAACAGAATATTTAATACAAAACAGGGCTCCCTTTCCGTATCAGAATATCACGGAATCTTGAGTGGTCTTTAGATGGAATTCGATCAGAACCAAACAATAAAGATGTGTAAAACAGATGGCTGCCACTCTTGCTGAATTCATTGAAAGGGGAAGAATCTTTAAATTTTTCCAGGGCCTGAATCATGAGTACAACCCAGTCCGAATTCAGATTTTTGGAAGAGAAAAATTACCATCCCTGTTAGAAGTTTTTTTTATGGTAAGAGGAGAAGAAACTCGGAGAACTGTCATGCTAAATGGAGAGATCTCCAACACAGGCTCTGCCATGACAACTGGAAAGGGAGTCCACAAGGGAACAAATGCTGGGGGAAAGACGTTTGAAAAAGGTACTCATGGGGACTATTGTTCATACTGTAAAAGATCTGAACATACCAAGGAAACATGCTTCAAACTCCATGGAAGAAAGAATGTTCTCGAGCGCATGGGAAACAACAAAGGGTCTCCTCAAAATGGGTAAACCATACCACCTCAGAACAGGAAGCCACCAATCAATCTAGTTCTTCACAATCTAATCCACCACCACCAGATCTTGATATGAAAGCTTATAAGGAGAAACTCGAGCGCTTGGAAGCAATGGTTAAATCAATGAGTAAGCCCTCTAAATCATGTACTTTGTCCATAAAAGGTAAGATTTGTCTCAATACTGTTGGTCAAGTGTCTCAAGGTATTTGGATCCTTGATTCGGGTGCAACTGACCATATGACACCTTTTAGTGGGTCTTTCAACTCAAATGGTAAAAGCAATAAAGCAAAACTTATTACAGTTGCGAATGGTCAGGGTATACCTATATGCGGCTCTGGGAATATAATTTTGGACTCATCTATTATATTGAAGGATGTTTTACATGTTCCTCAATTAGCTAATAGTCTTATCTCTGTGTATAAACTCACACAGGATTTAAAATGTTCAGTAACATTTTTTTCAACTTATTGTGTTTTTCAAGACCTTGCCACATGGAAGACGATTTTAACTGCTAAGGAGCAAAGTAGGTTGTATTTTTTAGAGTTTGATGACCAAAGCAACATACAAATTATGAGTCAACAAGCTACTTCTGAGACGTGGGCAAATTCCCAAATATGGCTACATCATCAAAGGTTTGGGCATCCTTCATTTAGTCTTATCAAGTCCTTATTTCCCCATTTGTTTACCAAAGAGTTTGTTGAGTCTTTTAATTGTGATATTTGTTAATTGTCAAAACATCATCGTGCATTTTATCCTATTAGTAATAAAAAGAGTATTTTTCCATTTGATTTAATTCACTTTGATGTTTGGGGTCCTATCATAGATTCTATTTCTAGAGCCAAATGGTTCGTTACCTTTATTGACGATTGTACCCGTGTCACGTGGACATACTTTATGAAAAATAAATTCGAAGTTTTTCAAATTTTTGTTAATTTTTTCCGTCTTGTCCAAAATCAATTTGGAAAAAATATCAAAAGAATTAGGTCTGATAATGGTACTGAATATGTAAATCATGAATTTCTCAATTTTGTCTCATAATGGTATTGTTCATTAACTAACTTGTGTTAACACCCCTCAACAAAATGGGGTTGCTGAAAGAAAGAATCGTCATCTTCTTGAAGTAACTAGAGCTCTTCTTTTTCAAATGTCTGTTCCAAAAAATTACTGGGGAGAAGCTGCGTTAACTGCCACATATCTCATCAACAGGTACCCACTCGTATCTTAAATGGCATTAGTCCTATAGAGTCTCTATTGTCTTTTGTTCCTTCTTCTTCCCAAATAACGAGTCTACCTAGTCAAATCTTTGGATGTGTTGTTTTTGTTCACTCTCATATGAAAAATAGAGAAGATTGGGAGAAAATATCCCTTGTGTGTTTAGCATACACATAGGGTAGTTTATTTATATTGTAAGATATGGGCCAATGCCCTTAATACAGAATAGACTAAGCCCAAATAACAGAAACACACATCTTAACATCTAACACTCCCCCTCAAGCTGGAGCATATAAATCATATGTTCCAAGCTTGTTACAAAGATAATCAATTCTAGGTCCTCGTAAGGACTTAGTGAATATGTCTGCCAACTGGTTGCTTGAGTTAACAAACTCAGTCTTGATATCTCCGGATATGATTTTTTCTCGAATGAAATGACAATCAACTTCAATGTGTTTGGTTCTCTCATGGAAGACAGGGTTAGAGCTAATATGGAGAGCAGCTTGATTATCACATATAAGTATCATGTGAGTGACATCTCCAAATTTCAATTCACTAAGCAATTGTTTAAGCCACACAAGCTCGCAAGTAGCTGATGCCATAGCTCTATATTCTGCTTCTGCACTGGACCTTGCCACAACACTTTGCTTCTTACTTTTCCAAGATATCAGGTTGCTACCAATAGAGACACAATATCCAGAAGTAAACCTCCTATCAGAAGGGGAACCAGCCCAATCAGCATCTGAATAGCAAACGATTTTTGTATCGTTGTTAGGGCCATATAGCAAACCTTTTCCAGGTGATCTTTTAATATACTTCAGTATGCAAACAACTGCATCCCAATGGTCTTCACATGGGGAGTTTAGAAATTGACTCACCACACTAATTGCGAAGGAAATGTCAGGACGCGTAACAGTAAGATAGTTTAATTTACCAACTAGTCTTCTGTACCGTTCAGGATCTGAGAAAGGCTCCCCCTGATTTGGTAGGAGTTTGATATTAGGGTCCATAGGTGTCTCAACAGATTTACAGTTCATTAACCCTGTTTCCTCCAAGATGTCTAACGCATACTTCCTCTGAGATATGACAATACCATCATTGGATTGTGCTACTTCAATACCCAAAAAGTACCGGAGTTTGTCAAGATCTTTGGTTTGAAAATGATGACAAAGGTGTTGTTTCATCTGAGAGATGCCAAGATAGTCGCTTCCTGTGAGAACAATATGATCGACATACACTATTAAGTAGATACTGTTACCAATAAGGAGTATTGGTAAATCTTGAAGAAATTTGTTTTGATGATGCTACAAGAAGTTTTAGTTGAAGAAGATATTAGAATTAGTTAAAAGCAATTTGTAGAAATTAAATGTAGTAGGAAATTCTTGTAAACCTTGTAAACTTGCATTTTTAACTGCAATAATCGATTATGATTAAACAATAATCGATTATCACAAGTCTTACTTGAATAATCGATTATCACTTCATATAATCGATTATCACATTTTTGAAAACCTGTAACGGACTTGAATAATCGATTATCACTTACAATAATCGATTATTCATGGCAGTTGGGAGCTGATCTTTGGCACTCAGTGTACTTGGCTATATATTTTGTTTTGGAGAAATTAGAATACAACGTTGTTGAACAGAAGCTCTAGCAGAATACTGTTTGACAGAGGAAGTTCTCAGAAGCTATAGTTCAAGTTCCCTTGCTTGGTCTCGTGAACAGGAGAGGCTCGCGTTTCGTGTGTCGATTGTCGGAGCAAGCTCTCTTCGAGTTAGCAAGGTACTCTGCCTGGTCTCGTGAATAGGAGAAGCTCGCGTTTCATTTGTCGATAGTCGGAGCGGTTCTCTTCGAGTTGGCAGAGTGTTCTTCTTCCGGTTCGTTCGTCGAAGGAAGGTTTATTTATCTGCTTTATTAACTATTTGTTGTAATCTGTGAAACATCTTTTTAGTGGAATTGTTAATCACTTTTTATAGTGATTAACGACTGGATGTAGATTCTGTTGAATCGAACCAGTATAAAAATTACTCGTGTGATTTTCTATTCCCTACACTCTTTATTTTTTACGCATATCAACTGTTCGATAAATTTTCTGAAAGAAAATTATTTTTACAAATTTATCTTAAAAAGGTGACCCAACACGCTTTCCACTCTCTTTCAAATTTTTAATTCCGCTGCGCGACTCTATAACGGTACCGATTCTTCCAACAATTGGTATCAGAGCTTTCTTTGATAGTTTTTCAAAATTTGCGAAAATGGCTGGTCACAATCAAAACCATGTATATGCTGAGGGTGCTTCCATTAACAGACCTCCATTTTTACTGGTGATAACTATGCTTTTTGGAAATTTAGAATGGAGATTTTTATGGGGTCTGTTGATAGAGGCATCTGGGAAGCTGTACAAAATGGTCCATATATTCCTAAAAATACGGTTGATGGTGTGGAAGTAGAAAAATCATATTTTGACTGGACTGTTGAGGAAAATAGAATAGCCCAATTTGATATTAAGGCTCGGAATATAATTTTATCTGCACTAACCATTGATGATTTTTTCAAAGTATCTGTTTATAAAAGTGCTCAGGAAATGTGGAAATTTTTAAGAGTCACTCATGATGAAGTATCGAATGTGGCTAAGTTGACTTGTTCGAATTCATGCTCTACATCAAATTCCTTAAGCTCAAGCGATTCAAATGAGCAAGAAAATCTATGCTTGATGGCCAACGTTAAATCATCTGACAGCCAAATCTTGAAGAAAAAGAAGGACTATCAAGGTTCTTCTTCAAGTTTCAAATGTTATGGATGTGGTGAAAGAGGCCATCTGAAAGCTGACTATTCAAGCAAAAAAAGAAGTAAAGAAAGAAAAGAAAAGAAACTTCACAAGAAAAAGAAGGTTCACATTGCTTGGGTTGATAATGACTCAAGTAGTTCAAGTGATTCTGTTGAAGAAACAAACTTATGTTTGACAACTAATGTTGATGACACTGCAAGCCAAGTAAGTTGTTCTAATTCTGAATCTAGTGTATTTGATTTGCAAAAAGCTTTTCTTGAATTGCTTGATGAATCTGAAAAATTGAATGTTGCTCATAAAAATTTGAAAAAGGAATTTAAACAATTGCAAATTAAGTATGATAATGCATTAGATGAGGAAGTCATATTAAGAAACAAAGTTAGTAATCTTGAAACAAAATTGTCTGAATCTAATTCAAATGAAAAACCTGTTGAGTGTTTATCTTGTAAAAGTCACATGTTTGACATTGACATATTGGAAAATTTACTTTCTAAAGAAATCAAGCCTATCTCACATGTTCAAAATGTTTTTAGGAAGAGCAATCTTAGAAATATAAACATGCATCTTCATAAAAAGTCTAAAGTTAAGAGAACTCGTAGAGTTTGGGTTGAGAAAGGGACTTTTGTGAAAAACAAGGTGCATGATGTTTGTTGTTTTTATTGTATGAAAAAGGGACATACTTCTAACAAATGTAGAATTAAACATTTTGATGTTCCAAATGGAAAATATGCTTGGATTCCTGTAATAAAGTAAATTGTCTCTAACCTCAAAGGACCCAAATGTGATTATGGGGACCAAAACTCTATTGTTTTGTTTTGCAGGTTAAGTTCTCAAAAGGAGAGGAGAGATCCATGGTATTATGCTTTCGGAAATAATGATCTAAGAGCAGGAAGTGAATCCATCAAATGGCATTCAAAGTCTTGGTTCGAACTCCATGTGATTGAGCTAAGTGTTGTTTGAACTGTGTTATTGCACTTTGTTCTGGTTATCTTTCTAATTTTCCATTATTTGATTACTGTTATATTCATTTAAATGAGTTGGTTGATAGATTTTCATTGGCATTTTTAGATAATTAAGTTATTTGATGATTAAATTGGTATTTCCGTTTCAAAGATGATTTCTGTGGAGATCTATTTATATGCATGCCATATGAGCTATGATTTGCTCCGCATAAAGCTTGATTACAAATTGTGAAAATCACTGTAGAATAGTCTTTAAAAGAAGTTGTCGGAACTGCATTTCCTTGTTTGAGTCAATTTTCCAGTTTTAAATTCTGGTTTGCCAATATTTCATGGATAAAATCCATTGAACCAAGATAAACAATGTTAGTGAATTAAATCTGATTACTGCATATTGTTGTTTTAATTTTTATATATGTTGTTTTATATGCAGAGTTGAATTCATTGGGTTGAACAGATTGGGATATGAGAGTGCATGAATCATAGTTGTTGTTTTGAAAGTTGTAAATTGTGTTGTCAAAGTTAGTTTTTTTTTTAACTGATTGTGCTAGCTGAAATGCTTTCATGTCAAACCTGTAGCAGCTGTGATCATTTCCATTTAAGCTACTGTTGCATTCATTTTAGTTTATAAATTGGTTGCTTAATCATTGATATCTTAATTGTTTGAAAAGTGGTTGTTGATTTCGTGGGTTAATTGAGTATGCTAAAAATTAAATTTGAATTGCATATTTAAGGGGTATCTTTACTTTATGAACTTAGAAGAGAGTTAGGAGTGTTAGACATATCTTAGAATCAAAATCTATGCAAATTTTTGCATTTTTCGTAAACTTAACGCTTCATAATCGATTATCACCAAGTCATAATCGATTATTCATGCCTAAATTTCAATTCTGGAAAATCTTGAGCAGTTAATCGATTATCATTATGCATAATCGATTATCATGCAATTCTGGGCAGTAATTATTAAACTGATAATCGATTATCACGAGCCATAATCGATTATCGCGTTGACAGTTTCAAAAATAGAGCCGTTGGAGCATCCCATAACGGCTATAAACGGCCATAAACGGCTAACTTTTCCATTTTTCTTATAAATAGCCCCCCATAATCGATTATTAGACACTCTTTTGCACCTAAATACTGCTGAAATCAAATCTAGAGCTCAAATCTTCTTCATTTCTCTTTATCTTCTCAAAATCTCATTTTCCCATTCTTCCTCCATGGCTGACTCAAGAAGGCACCGTCGCAGAACAGCTGGAGCCTCCTCTTCTTCTCAACCACGTCTTGCAAACATAAATGGATGGATTTCAGATCAAGGGAAACACGCAGACTTTGTTAATTCTTGGCAAGAAAGGAAGATCAATGCGGTAAAGTTTATTCGTCTTGACTTTTTCCGCTTCTATGGCTTTCAATTTCCAAACACTTTTGCTGAGCAGGGGTTAACGCATCTGTTAGAACAAAAAGGCTGCATTTATCCTGATCTGATAAGAGTCTTCTACTTCAACTTGCGCTATCGAGATGGGATAATATCTACTAAGGTCAGGGGAGTACGCATCATTTTAGATGATGACATATGGACCAATGTTGCTCAACTTCCCATCTGGGATGATGCTGTCAAAGTCCACTTAGGACTTGAAGATTTCAACAGGATGATGACTTTTCAATCCTTCCTACGTCATCCTGAACAACAAACAAATCGAAGGCAATTACTGGTTGGAGGCTTTAAAGTTGAAGAAAGGATGATCCACTACTTGATTGTCTGGATTTTATGTCCTAGAGCAACCAACCATGCTCAATGCTCTGAGCAGGATTTACTTCTATTGTATGGGATTCTAAATCACATACACATCGACTGGCCTGCTCTCATTGCTGACACAATGGTAAAAGCCAAGAAATCCCATTCATATCAACTTCCCTATGCTCTTCTTATCTCTAGGATTTTAGAATTCAAAGGTGTACCTGTTGAAGGAGAACTAGTTCAAAATATTGTAACTGTGGGATCAGAAATTGGAGATACAACTTTTCATCAAATGGGATTCATTACTAGAGGATGATCATCCTGATGTAGATGAAGATGATGACATGGACACTCATATGGCTGACCCAGTAAGTGTTGCTGCTCCGTCTGATGCTGGACCATCCAACATACCCTCCTCTTCCTCAACTTCTATGGAAGAACATTTTGCAAGGTTATCTAAACAATTGGAGGATATGAGTCTTGCACAAAAGACTCACTTTGAGGAGATTTATGAGTGGCAACGATCTGTTGATGAGTACATGGTTGATCTATTTCTTGATCTTGATGTTCGCCTATCTAACATCGAGAATCATCTCAACATTCAACCTCCCGAGAGATCTCCTAGTCCTGAGTTTTAGATATAGGTTCTATGTTAGACTGTTTTGTTGTTTACTTGCCATTTCATCTATAATGTAATATTTATTTTCATAAATAAAATGATCTCTTGATTATATGCATCCTTTGATTAATTGAGGGGGAGATCATTTTTAGGGGGAGCCTTTCACATCCGATCTTTTTGCTTCTGATCAAAAAGAGGGAGAAGAATAATACAAGGGGAGAAGTATAAATTATTACAGGTATTGCTAACCTTGTTGTTTTTTGTTAGCTTGTATGTTTTGCAGGTAAGCCAAACTTGCTTTTAAAATTGAATTTTTGATCATCATCAAAAAGGGGGAGATTGTTACCAATAAGGAGTATTGGTAAATCTTGAAGAAATTTGTTTTGATGATGCTACAAGAAGTTTTAGTTGAAGAAGATATTAGAATTAGTTAAAAGCAATTTGTAGAAATTAAATGTAGTAAGAAATTCTTGTAAACCTTGTAAACTTGCATTTTTAACTGCAATAATCGATTATGATTAAGCAATAATCGATTATCACAAGTCTTACTTGAATAATCGATTATCACTTCATATAATCGATTATCACATTTTTGAAAACCTGTAACGGACTTGAATAATCGATTATCACTTACAATAATCGATTATTCATGGCAGTTGGGAGCTGATCTTTGGCATTCAGTGTACTTGGCTATATATTTTGTTTTGGAGAAATTAGAATACAACGTTGTTGAACAGAAGCTCTAGCAGAATACTGTTTGACAGAGGAAGTTCTCAGAAGCTATAGTTCAAGTTCCCTTGCTTGGTCTCGTGAACAGGAGAGGCTCGCGTTTCGTGTGTCGATTGTCGGAGCAAGCTCTCTTCGAGTTAGCAAGGTACTCTGCCTGGTCTCGTGAATAGGAGAAGCTCGCGTTTCATTTGTCGATAGTCGGAGCGGTTCTCTTCGAGTTGGCAGAGTGTTCTTCTTCCGGTTCGTTCGTCGAAGGAAGGTTTATTTATCTGCTTTATTAACTATTTGTTGTAATCTGTGAAACATCTTTTTAGTGGAATTGTTAATCACTTTTTATAGTGATTAACGACTGGACGTAGATTCTGTTGAATCGAACCAGTATAAAAATTACTCGTGTGATTTTCTATTCCCTACACTCTTTATTTTTTACGCATATCAACTGTTCGATAAATTTTCTGAAAGAAAATTATTTTTACAAATTTATCTTAAAAAGGTGACCGAACACGCTTTCCACTCTCTTTCAAATTTTTAATTCCGCTGCGCGACTCTATAACGGTACCGATTCTTCCAACAGATACATCCAGCACTCGAGTGGCGATAGAACACTGAATCATCCGCTTCACTGCTAGACATACCAAATTGTTGAACAACACAACTGAATTTACCAAACCAGGCCCGAGGAGACTGTTTTAGGCCATATAAGGATTTGCGAAGACGACATACCAATCCAGATGACTCCCCCTGAGCAACAAAGCCAGGCGGTTGCTCCATATAAATTTCTTCATGCAAATCACCATTGAGGAAAGCATTTTTTATATCAAGTTGGTAAAGAGGCCATTGTCGAAGAGCGGCCATGGCAATGAATAGGCGAACAGAGGTCATTTTTGCCACTGGAGAAAAAGTATCACCATAATCCAAACCAAAAATCTGTGTGTAGCCTTTGGCAACCAGTCGAGCTTTCAGACGATCAATTGTGCCATCAGGGCCAACCTTGATAGCATACACCCACCTGCAACCAACAACAGACTTTCCAGATGGTAATTGGACAAGCTCCCAAGTTCCACTTTCCTGTAAAGCACTTAATTCATCCATCATAGCTTGACGCCAACCAGGATGAGTTAAGGCATCACCCACAGATTTGGGAATTGACACAGAAGAAATGGATGAGAGACAAGTATAAAAAGATGGAGATAATCTGTGGTAATTAAGAACAGTATAATGGGGGGAAGGGTTACGGGTAGAGCGTATACCTTTACGGAGGGCAATAGGCAAGTCAGACTCAGTTGCTGGAGCCGGAGGAGACACATGAGGCGGCACCGGAAGTGAGTCATGAGGGAGAGAATGACGGCAACTATAAACCTGAAGGGGTGGAGGTGAAGGATGATCCTGTGGTGAATGAGAGTCTAAAGAAGGAGAAGACAAAATGGGTGGAGCATCACCAGGAGGATCACAGATAAGAGGAATATCAACAGTAACAGGGAGAGGTACAGAACTAGAAGATAGATGTGAAAAGTAAAAAGAAGACTCATCAAAAGTGACATCAGCATAGATAAAATGACGATTGAGGGAAGAGGAAAAACACTTATAGCCCTTTTGTGACTGTGGAAATCCTAAGAAGACACATTTGTGAGACCTAGGAGATAACTTATCAAGACCAGGACTAAAATCATGAACAAAACATGTAGACCCAAAAACTCGAAGAGGTAATGGATGCAGAGGGTCTTGAGGAAATAAGATAGAATGAGGGATTTTGTTATCTAGGACGGAAGATGGCATGCGGTTGATAAGATAACATGCTGCATCACCCCAAAAACGTAAGGGTACTTGACCATGAATCAGAAGTGTACGAGTTGTTTCAATAACGTGTCTATTCTTGCGCTCAGCCACCCCATTTTGTTGAGGGGTATAAACACATGAGGTTTGGTGAAGAATGCCATGAGAAGCCATAAATTGTTTAAACGGTTGAGAAAGGTATTCACGGCCATTATCACTACGTAAATTTCGAATAGAAACCCCAAACTGTGTTTTTATTTCATTGAAAAAAGATTGGAAAATAGAAAACAACTCAGAACGATTCTTCATTAAAAACAACCAAGTACATCTGGAATAGTCATCGATAAAGGTAACAAAATACTGAAAACCTAAAATGGACTTAACACGACTAGGTCCCCAAATGTCAAAATGAACCAATGAAAAGGGGGACGACGCCCGTTGTGAAACACTACAAGGAAAGGAACTACGAGTATGCTTCCCTAACTGACAAGACTCACACGACAAACTTGATAATGTGGACAACCTCGGGACAAGTTGTTGTAGTTTGGCAAGACTAGGATGACCGAACTGAGCATGAAGAAGGGATGGTGACTCCATGACTACGCCAACATGTGGAGAAGGGCGGAGATGATAAAGGCCATGAGACTCACATCCTGTGCCAATCATGTGTTTCGAACTCTGGTCCTGGAACCAAACAGAATCTTTAGTAAATGAAATAACACAATTAAGAGTACGAGTTAAACGACTAATGGACAATAAGTTGAAGGGAGACCCAGGGACATAAAGTACATGATCAATGGATATGGATGGAAAAATATTAACAGTACCAATACCATGAGATGAGACTTTAGACCCATCAGCCATTGTTACCGAGGGTAAATTATCCGGACATGACAAGGAAGAAAACAAGGACTTGTTACCAGTGATATGATCGGTGGCGCCTGAGTCAAGGACCCAAGGTCCGAGGGAGTGAGTTAGACCAACAAAAGGTGTACCTGTACGTGCAACAGATGCAGATGTAGTGGAACCAGAGTGTTGATGATCCTCATACCATCTGAGAAATTCGTTAAAGATTGCAGGTTTGTCTACGGTATTAGATGAAGTAGGATGGTCTGCAAACGGTGATCGGGGAGGTGGATCAGAATTTGCCATTGCTACAGGTCGAGGAGGACGTCCATGGAGAGCATAACATCTATCAATCTTGTGGCCTAACTTGCCACAATAGTCACATTTTGGACGTCCTTTACTTGGCTTGCGAGACCGACTTCGATCATCACGTTGAGCAGCCATAACAGAGGAATCATCAGTATGAGGGGATGTCTCAGTGACGGGTTTGCTCGATATACGCAAAAGAGCAGAACAAGTAGAAGTAAAGTTGGGTATGACAGGAGAACCCAAAATCTGATCACGGACATGAGAACATCATCAGAGAGTCCGTATAATGCCAACAACATGAAGAACTTTGATCGTTGTTCCAATTCTTCAGCAGGAGTGGAAGCAGGAGGTAATATATCATTAAAGTCATGAAGAAGGGCATGAATTTTACCCAAATATTCTGCCACGGGATCAGGATTGCGCGGACCAATAACAGTTAATAGGTCCTGACAAACACCATAAAGACGTTGAGTGTCATTTGTGTATAACAACTTCGCTTGTGCCCATACTTCTGAACATGTTTCATAGGATCGAAACATTTGTTTCAGTGAGGAGTGAATGGTGGACTTTATAACAATGCATAACTGAGCATCAATTTTCATCCAGCGGGAAGTGTCATCTATGGGAGCAGTAGTCACATTTTGAGTAAGATGATCTAAGTACCCCTGACTCTTCAACCAAAGTTTGATGTCGGACGCCCATGTTGCATAATTTTTGCCATCTAACTTGTCAATGGACAAGTGTACATTCACATAATTGGTATATATTGAGGGATCAGAAGATGAGCCACCAATAGAGGTGTTTGTAGACGAGAAAGACGCCATGGAGAGGGAGAAACCCTAAAAATTCAAAGTGCTCCGATTGACGCAAAGACCACAGATCCAGAAAGAGGGCTAGGAGGCGATCACGGTGGTGCTGATCGGCGGCGGAAATCTCCGGCGACGCGCCGGCACGCGCGGCGGCAGCGATGACTCTTGCGGCGGCGCGTGGAGGCGCGTGGGTGGTCTGTTCACCGCGATCTTCGTACCACGATGGTCGCCCGAACGAGACGATTCCGATGGTGTGGTCGTCGGTCGATTCTGGAACTCCGGCGGCGGCGGCGGCGGCGATGGCAGCGGATGAGGCGATGGCAGCGGCGGCGACTGCAACGACAGCGGCAGTAATGTGCCGGAGACCGTGGAGTTGACTGGAACTATTCCTGTGCTCTAGATACCATATGAGAAATAGAGAAGATTGGGAGAAAATATCCCTTGTGTGTTTAGCATACACATAGGGTAGTTTATTTATATTGTAAGATATGGGCCAATGCCCTTACTACAGAATAGACTAAGCCCAAATCTTGACAAACATGTAGAACTATATTTATTTCAATACATATTATTACAACATACTAATGTATTTATAGGAGTAAAAGTTAGGCACCTCCTTAAGTTAGGCACCTCTAAGTTAGGCACCTCCTATGTTAGGCACCCCTAAGTTAGGCACCTCATACCTAAATAATTATAGAAAAATACTTAGTAAGTTTTTCTCTAATTACAACACCAAATAACAGAAACACACATCTTAACATCTAACAACTCTCATCATCCTAACCATTGTAAATTAGATCCTAGAGCTCTTAAATGTGTCTTTATTGGGTATCCTTCTAATAAAAAAGGGTACAAATGTTATCATCCTCAGAGTCGTCGCGTCTTTATCACCATGGATGTCACCTTTCATGAAACACAATCCTTTTATGTCAGTCCACCACTTCAGGGGGAGAAAGCACTTGAAGTGGATGAACTCTCCTTGTTATTACCACGTTTGTCTTTGCAGGATGCCCAAGACCTGAGCAATGAAGCTACCATAGTCCACAGTGAGGAAGAAGACAGATTTTTTGGCAACAAATATGAAAGAAGAAAACAACTCACTTCGACTCTCGAGCAAGAAAAATTGTCTAATCCGGAGGTGAGGATCCCGGAAGATATCAATGAGGAGGAAGTAAGTATTACTGAGGATTTATCCATTGCATTAAGAAAGGAAAGAAGATCATTTGCTAAATATCCTATTTCTCGGTATGTTTGCACTAACAATCTCTCTGATAAGCACAGAAGTTTTATTGCTGCCATTGATGCCACAGAAATTCCTACCTCAATCTAGGAGGCCATGAAAATTGAACATTAGAATCAAGCCATGAAAGAAGAGATGAATGCATTAGAAAGAAATTCAACTTGGGAGATTGTTGATAAGCTAAGAGACAAGAAGGCAGTAGGATGTAGATGGATATTCACAGTGAAACATAAGGTAGATGGGACAATAGAAAGATATAAAGCTAGATTGGTGACAAAAGGATATACCCAAACATATGGGATTGACTATGAGGAGACATTTGCCCCATTGGCAAAGATTAATACAGTTCGAGTTATTCTCTCTTTGGCTGCCCATTTTGGATGGGACTTACACCAGCTAGATGTGAGGAATGTCTTTCTTCATGGAAATCTAGATGAGGAAGTGTACATGGAGATTCCCCTTTTGAAGTGAAAAATGAAAGAAACAAGGTATGCCTCCTGAAGAAAGCATTGTATGGTCTTAAGCAATCCCTTAGAGCATGGTTTGGAAGATTTACAAAAGCAATGGTTTCCTTGGGATACAGACAAAGCCAAGGAGATCATACTCTATTCATAAAGCACTCTTCTACCGGTAAACTCACTCTATTACTTGTCTATGTGGATGATATGATTATTGCAGGAGATGATGAAACAGAAAAATTGGCATTAAAAGATAAATTGGCAGCTCAGTTTGAAATGAAAGACCTAGGAAAACTCAAATATTTTCTTGGAATAGAGGTTGCCTACTCCAAGAACAAAATTTCCATCTCCCAAAGGAAATATGTACTTGATCTCCTCAAAGAAACAGGAAAGTTGGGATGTAGAACCTCAACAGTTCCTATAGAACAGAATCACAGAATTGGAAGTGAAGAAAGTGCTCCAATAGAGAAGGCCCAATATCAGAGATTGGTAGGAAAATTGATTTATCTATCACACACAAAACCAGACATTGCTTATGTTGTAAGTGTAGTGAGCCAATTTATGTATGATCCAAGAGAGAGACACATGCAAGCAGTTGACAAAATTCTCCAAAACTTGAAGTCAAGTCCAGCAAAAGGGGTTATTATTCAAAAGGGAAGACACATTGACTATGAAGATATATACTAATGCTGACTATACAACTTCTATTACTGACAGAAAATCTACTTCTGGGTATTGTGTATTTCTTGGAGATAGTCTGATAACATGGAGAAGCAAAAAGCAAGATAGAGTATCCCATTCTAGTGCATAAGCTGAATTTCGAGCCCTTGCTCAAGGAATGCGTGAAGGACTCTGGATGAAAATCATTTTGGATGATCTTAAAGTCAAAGTGAAGAACCCGGTGCAACTACATTGTGACAATAAGTCTGCTATGAGCATAGCCCATAATCCAGTACAACATGAAAGAACCAAACATATTGAAATTGACAGACATTTCATCAAAGATAATCTTGACAGAGGATTTGCGATTACAACTCATGTTCCTACAGAACTTCAAATAGCAGATATTTTTACAAAAGGGCTTCCTCCGGGTAGATTTCAAGATCTTGTAGGCAAGTTGGGAATGATTGATATTCATTTACCAACTTAAGGGGGAGTGTTGTAATTAGAGAAAATATCTTTAGAATCTTCCTAATTAGAGGAAATAGATATATAATCTTTTATTTTATTTTGTTTTCCTAGTTTCCCTATTTCTCTTTTTAGGAGAATTAGATTATTTCAAATAGAGGATATGAAAATGTATTTTTCATGATTGAGAATAATAAATCAATCTTATTTTCAACTACTACAATTCGAACAATTCTTACTCTTACTACTTCTTAATTCTGGCCATTGCATCAAATGGATGTGAAGAATGTCTTTCTTCACGGTGATCTCAAAGAAGAAATCTACATGAAACTTCCTTTAGGTATGCTTCCTTCTTCTTCTACTTATGTTTGCAAACTACGCCGCTCCTTGTATGGGCTTAAACAAGCTCCTCAGGCTTGGTTTGAGAAGTTTTGTACTACTCTACTTTAGTTCTCATTCATGTAGAGTCAATATGACTATTCTCTCTTCTTTCACAAGTCTCCCACTCGTATAGTTCTTCTTTTGGTTTATGTGGATGATCTCATCATCACAGGAACTGATCATGACTTAATGAAGAAATTACACATTAAGCTACATGCAACATTTCACATGAAAGATCTTGGACAACTCACCTATTTTTTAGGATTGGAGGTACATCATCAATCCAATGGAATATTTTTAAACCAACAAAAGTACATCTAAGATTTGATTCAATTGGAGGGATTAGATGGAACTATGTCAGTTGATACTCCTATGGAAGTCAATGTCAAATACCAGAAAAATGAAGGAGATGTTTGCCAAATCCCACTCTGTATCAGTGTTTGGTAGGACATCTTATCTACCTAACCACTACTAGACCTGACATTTTGTATGTTGTTCATCGGGTCAGCCAATTGATGTCTGATCCTCGTCATTTTCATTTTGTTGTTGTTCGCCGCATTATTTGATACCTTAAAGGATCACCTACACGTGGGTTATTCTTTCCCAAAGACTCATCTTTACAACTTGTGGCATACAGTGATGCTAATTGGGCAAGTTGTCTAGATACTCATCGATCTACTATAGATTGGTGTATGTTTCTTGGTGGTACCTTAATTTCTTGGAAATGTAAGAAGCAAAACCATGTTTATAAATCTTCTACTGAGATTGAATATCGTTCAATGTCATCTGCTTGTGATGAAGTTATGTGGTTATGTGGTCTTTTGGAGCAGCTTGGATTTTCTCAACCTAAATACATTTATTCATGTCGATAATATGAGTGCTATTTAGATTGTTGCAAATCCAGTGTTTCATGAACGTACCAAGCATATTGAAGTAGATTGCATTATATTCGGGAATCATTGACCAACATTGTCGTCTCTCTACCTTACATCTGCATTGATCTTCAAGTTGCTGATATATTTACCAAAACCTTGTCTCGACAGCATCATCAGCTTCTTGTTGGCAAATTGTTGCCAGATGACTTACCAACATCAATTTAAGAGGGGATGTTAAGTATTTGATTATGTATTTATTAGTCTTTATTAGATTATTATTTTCTACCTTTAATAGATTATTAATAGGATTTATTCACATTTACTCCCTCTAAATAGGAAATCTCCTATAATCCTTCCCCTTGCATATCTCTTGCAATCTTCAATATTAATGCAAAAATATTATATGTTGCCTATTTAAGAAAAGACGGTTGCATAATATAATTAAGCAATTCTAAGCAAAGAAATCTCTCATGCTCTCTTGTCTTGATATTTTGACAAGTATGTATGCAAGTTGTCCTTAAGTCGACACATATGGGTGCAAATCACGTCATTGTCAAGCTTATATTTGATATAATGTTTGTCCACAACAGTCCATTTTAAGATAAACAAACCTGTTGGGGGTTTACACAAAGATAGGACAATATGGTTTAGAGAGACTTTAGGGAAGGAAATGGGAAAGCTTTACCATTCAAGAGAATGCAGTGCATAGGCTATGCAAGGCATCAACACATATAGCCTCTTAATAGATTCTTGGGTTAAAATTAATTGAGCACAACTTTATAGACACTAATACGCAAGACCACTAAATCCATTTGACCATGAGATACAAGACAATACTATTTCCTATGTACATGTACTATTATCATTTCCGTGAAAAAACCTTTTACAGATGGTGAGCCACTATGAACAAGCCTCTAAGGCAAAATTTTCCCCAGTATGCAACTTTTACCATTGACTGTCATCATTAATTGCTTTTGATTTGGAACACTACATAAATGATTCTATCTTTAAAAGACGAAATGAGGTTTTAAACATCCATAGTTTCAGCTTCACTACTTAAAAACTTCATCCAAAAAATTTGTTGTCTTCTATAAGTTTCGATGTCCCCAATAAGATCATTCACACTAAAATGGATTAAAGTATAATATATTAATCTCTAAAAAGAGAGGAATGTAATTTAAGAAGTAGATGTGACGGCAGGTAATTTAATAATATACATAGGGAAGGCATTGTAATATTTCAAAATCATAATTTGATAATACCCCAACTACGAAACAGATTTCTCAAACAGTTTTCTTTATCCTATAAACCCAACTGAAATGAAAATTTTAAGCTACACCAAACACGCTTAAAAAAATGACGTGGTGGCTAAAAAACTGATATACACGTCAACTTAAATTAGACAATAGCACCACAAGCACATAAAGAGTGTTATCTGTGTTTGGTCTGTCAAATTCCCCTTTCAAATCAATTGGCACTAAGTGAAGTTGTCCACCAGATTTATAAGCCACACTCCAAGAGTTGAGGGAAGTGATGTGGAGTGGAACTTCCCAACTTTGTCGATCAAATTTCATCTTATGGACAATTATTGTTGAAAGTCCAACATCGACTAGAGATAAGATCAATTTATAGTATATAAGTGAATGCAAACCTCACTTTATAAGCTGGTTTTGTGAGGTCAAGTTAAGTTTAAAGTTCATCTTTAATATGGTATCAGAATCATGATTTAGAGCTTATTTTAGTGAAATTTATTGTTTGTCGAACGTATTGTTCCAGTTATATAGACTTTGACTTTGATACAGATTTCATCTTATAACTAATTGGTATTGTTGTAATTAGAGAAAAACTTACTAAGTATTTTTCTATAATTATTTAGGTATGAGGTGCCTAACTTAGGGGTGCCTAACATAGGAGGTGCCTAACTTAGAGGTGCCTAACTTAAGGAAGTGCCTAACTTTTACTCCTATAAATACATTAGTATGTTGTAATAATAGGTATTGAAATAAATTATAGTTCTACATGTTTATCAAGATGGTATCAGAGCTCCTGATCTTGGGAGCTCTGTTTCCGTTGCACTGATAAGCTACCAGCCACCAGCAACCACAGCTATCCAGCCACTACAACTGTAGTAGAAACTATTGGAATCACTGATAGGACAGAAAGGGACGCCTATCTACAGCAAACACAACATTGCAAATCGCTCCGGAGAAGACGTTGCCACACGCCGCCACGCACAACCAGACTTGCCGACGTCACAGAAGGAGTCGCCGGAGCCTCCTCATTCCGTTACAAGGGCCGGTGACAACCCATTTGGCTCAGATCGGAGTAAATCTGAGTTTTTGAAGTACTGCTCCATATTATCCTGTGTAGCCCACACTGTTTTCCGCTGCCCAGCACTGTTTTTCCGTTGTCCGACACCGTGTGCCGCTGTCCGGCACTGTTTGCCGCTGTCCAGGCGCTGTTTGCCGCTGTCCAAGCGCCGTTTGTCGCTGTCCAGGCGCCGTTTGCCGCTGTCCAGGCACCGTTTGTCGCTGTCCAGGCGCCGTTTGCCGCTGTCCGACACCGTTTTCCACTGTTTCGTCAGCAGATAGGGTCCCCAGATTGCATTCCCAAGGATGTCTGAGGTAAAATTTATTCCTTTGGGTCCTAAGATCTTCCAAATATGATAGGTGCCTATCGATTGGATGGGCGGAATTTCTTACAATGGAGCCAGTACATTCGAAGGATTCTCAAGGGTCGTTCAAGACTAGACCACATAGATGGTGGAGGACCAGAACCAGATGACTCAAACTTCCTAATGTGGGACAATGAAGATTCACTAATTATGACTTGGATGTGGCATTCCATGGTTCCTGAGATAAGTCGAAATTACATGTTTCATTCTTCTGCCAAGGAGATATGGGATGATTTACAAAATACTTTTTCATTAAAAAAGGATTTTGCTGCATGTTATGACATTGAAAGCAGGATATTTAATACAAAACAGGGCTCACTTTCTGTATCAGAATATCATGGAATTTTGAATGGTCTTTGGATTGAATTAGATCAATACCAAACAATAAAGATATGTAAGACAGATGCTGCCGCACATGCTGAAGTCGTGGAAAGAGGAAGAATCTTTAAGTTTCTCCATGGCCTAAATCAAGAGTATGACCCAATCAGGGTACAGATCTTAGGAAGAGAAAAATTATCTTCCTTATCAGAAGTATTTTTTATGGTAAGAGGAGAAGAAACTCGAAGAGCTGTCATGCTTGATGGGGGATCTCCAACACAGGCTCTGCCATGACAACCGGAAAGGGATTCCACAAAGGAACGAGCACTGGAGGAAAGTCATTTGAAAGAGGAAATCGTGGAGATTATTACACTGGAGGAAAGTCATTTGAAACAGGAAATCGTGGAGATTATTGTTCATTTTGTAGAAGATCTGGACATACCAAAGAAACATGCTTCAGACTCCATGGGAAAAGTAATGTTCTAGAGCGTATGAGGAATAACAAAGGGCCTACTCAAAAATGGGTAAATCACACTACCTCAGAACAGGAAGCCACCAATCAATCTAATGTTTCTCCACCACCAGATCTTGACATAAAAGCTTATAAGGAAGAACTCGATCGCTTGAAAGCAATGGTTGAATCAATGAGTAAGCCCTCTGGATCATGTACTCTGTCCATGAAAGGTAAGATTTGTCTCAATACTGTTGGTAATATGACTCAAGGTATTTGGATTCTTGATTCAGGCAACTGATCATATGACACCTTGTCGTGTGTCTTTCAACTCATATGATCAAAGCAGTAAAGAACAACTTATTACTGTTGCGAATGGTCAGGGTATACCTATACGTGGCTCTGGGAATATAGTTTTGGAATCATCCATTATATTAAAGGGCGTTTTACATGTTCCACAATTAGCCAATAATCTTATCTCTGTGCAAAAACTCACAAAGGATTTAAATTGTTCAGTAATATTTTTCTCCACTCATTGTGTTTTTCAGGATCTTGCCACGGGGAAGACGATTTTAACTGCTAAGGAGCAAAGTGGGTTGTATCTATTAGAGACTAATGACCAAAGCACAACAAATATTTTGAGTCTACAAGCTACATCTGAAACGTGGGCAAACTCTCAAATATGGCTTCATCATAAAAGGCTTGGGCATCCTTCATTTAACCTTATCAAGTCTTTATTTCCCCATTTGTTTACCAATGAGTCTGTTGAGTCTTTTAATTGTGATATTTGTCAATTATCAAAACATCATCGTGCATCTTATCCTATTAGTAATAAAAAGAGTACTTCTCCTTTTGATTTAATTCACACTGATGTTTGGGGACCAGTTGTTGCATCTATTTCTGGAGCAAAATGGTTTGTTACCTTTATTGACGATTGCACTCGTGTCACATGGACATACCTTATGAACAATAAATCTGAAGTTTTCCAAATCTTTGTTAAATTTTTTCATCTTGTCCAAAATCAATTTGGAAGAAATATCAAAAGAATTCGGTCTGATAATGGTACTGAATATGTTAATCATGAATTCCTCAATTTTTTCTCTCATAATGGTATTGTTCATGAACTTACATGTGTAAACACCCCTCAACAAAATGGGATTGCAGAGAGAAAGAATCGTCATCTCCTTGAAGTAACTAGAGCTCTTCTTTTTCAAATGTCTGTTCCAAAAATTTATTGGGGGGAAGCAGTGTTAACTGCCACATATCTCATCAATAGGTTACCTACCCGTGTCTTAAACGGCATTAGTCCTATAGAGTCTTTATTGTCTTTTGTTCCTTCTTCCCCTTTAATATCAAGTCTGCCTAGTAGAATTTTTGGATGTATTGCTTTTGTTCACTCTCATCACCCTAATCGTAGCAAATTAGATCCAAAAGCCCTTAAATGTATCTTTATAGGGTATCCTTCTAATAAAAAAGGGTACAAATGTTATCATCCTCAGAGTCGTCGCATCTTTATCAGCATGGATGTCACATTTCATGAAACACAATCCTTTTATGTCAGTTCACCACTTCAGGGGGAGAAAACACTTGAAATGGATGAACTCTCCTTCTTGTCATTACCAAGTCAGTCTTTGCAGGATGCCCAAGACCTGAGCAATGAAACTATCAGGATCCATAATAAGGATGAAGAAGAAGACAAATTTTTTGGTCAAAAATATGAAAGAAGAAAACAACCCACTTCGACTCTAGAGCAAGAAAAATTGTCTAATCCAGAGGTGAGAATCCCTGAAGACAACATCGAAGAGGTAAGTATTACTGATGACTTGCCCATTGCATTGAGAAAAGAAAGGAGATCATGTGCTAAATATCCCATTTCTCAACATGTTTGCACTAACAATCTCTCTGATAAACATAGAAGTTTTATTGCTGCCATTGATACAACAAAAATTCCTACCTCAATCCAAGAAGCCATGAAACTTGAACATTGGACTCAAGCCATGAAAGAAGAGATGAATGCATTAGAAAGAAATTCAACTTGGGAAATTGTTGACAAGCCAAGAGACAAGAAGGCAGTAAGATGTAGATGGCTATTCACAGTGAAACATAAGGCGGATGGAACAATAGAAAGATATAAAGCGAGACTGGTGGCAAAAGGCTATACTCAAACCTATGGGATTGACTATGAGGAGACATTTGCTCCTGTGGCAAAGATGAATACAGTTCGAGTTATTCTTGCTTTGGCGGCTCATTTTAGATGGGACTTACACCAGTTGGATGTAAAGAATGCCTTTCTTCATGGAGATCTGGAAGAGGAAGTTTACATGGATATTCCCCCAGGGTTTGAAGTGAAAAATGAACGAAACAAGGTTTGTCTCCTAAAGAAAGCATTGTATGGTCTTAAGCAATCCCCTAGAGCATGGTTTGGAAGATTTACAAAAGCAATGATTTCCTTGGGATACAAACAAAGCCAAGGAGACCACACTCTGTTCATAAAACATTCATCTACAGGTAAACTCACCCTATTGCTTGTCTATGTGGATGACATGATTATTGCAGGAGATGACGAAGCAGAAAAGTTGGCATTAAAAGAAAAACTGGCAGCTCAATTTGAAATGAAAGACCTAGGAAAACTTAAATACTTTCTTGGAATAGAGGTTGCTTACTCCAGGGAAGGAATATTCATCTCCCAAAGGAAATATGTACTTGATCTCCTCAAAGAAACGGGAAAATTGGGATGTCGAATTTCAACAATTCCTATAGAACAGAATCATAGAATTGGAAGTGAAGAAAGTGCTCCTGTAGAGAAGACCCAATATCAAAGATTGGTAGGAAAACTGATCTATCTATCACACACAAGACCAGACATTGCCTATGCAGTTAGTGTAGTAAGCCAATTCATGCATGATCCAAGAAATAGACACATGCAAGCAGTTGATAAAATTCTCCAGTACTTGAAGTCAAGTCTAGGGAAGGGATTGTTGTTTAAAAGGGAAGACACATTAGGTATGAAAATATATACTGATGCTGACTATGCAGGGTCTATTACTGATAGAAAATCTACTTCTGGGTATTGTATGTTTCTTGGAAATAGTCTGGTAACATGGAGGAGCAAAAAGCAAGACAGAGTATCTCGCTCTAGTGCAGAAGCTGAATTTCGAGCCCTTGCTCAAGGAATGTGTGAAGGACTTTGGATGAAAATCATTTTGGATGATCTTAAAATTAAGATAGACAATCTTGTGCAACTATACTGTGACAATAAGTCTGCCATAAGCATTGCTCATAATCCAGTACAACATGACAGGACAAAGCACATTGAGATTGACAGACACTTTATAAAAGATAATCTAGACAGAGGCTTTATGATTACAACTCATGTTCCAACAGGTCTTCAGCTAGCAGATATTTTTACAAAAGGGCTACCTCAGGGAAGATTTCAAGATCTTGTAAGCAAGTTGGGAATGATTGATATTCATTTACCAACTTGAGGGGGAGTGTTGTAATTAGAGAAAAACTTACTAAGTATTTTTCTATAATTATTTAGGTATGAGGTGCCTAACTTAGGGGTGCCTAACTTAGGGGTGCCTAACATAGGAGGTGCCTAACTTAGAGGTGCCTAACTTAAGGAGGTGCCTAACTTTTACTCCTATAAATACATTAGTATGTTGTAATAATAGGTATTGAAATAAATTATAGTTCTACATGTTTATCAAGAGGTATTAAGTGAAGTTGTCCAACATATATATATATATATATATCTACATATATATATATATATATATATATATATATATATATATATATATATATATATATATATATATATATATATATATATATATATAAGTCGCACTTCAAGGGTGGTTGGCACAAGAAGTAGTGGCTTGCAACCTTTAACCAAGTGGCTCAGTCAAATACTGAAAATGTTACTGTGTATTAAATAAACCATACTGTAAGAAGAATACCACATTGTGTGCGTTCAAGGTCCGTGACGATGTTAGTCATTGCTTTCGGTATTGAATAATCTATACTAATACCATGGTTAAGAAAAAAGAAAACTGCGTCGGATAAATGAGAGATTGTTAAGTAACCATATGATCATTTCTTACTCATTTTTATAAACATTTATAACTAATAATTTAGAAATCAAAAGCCATCCCATTACTCAGTCAAACTCCTCAATCTAATTTCAAACAGACCCTCAGACATCGAATGGAATATCATCAAATATTATAAAGAAAATAAAAATCAATATACTCAAGAATTGTAAAATCAATAAAAAAAAAATAGTCAGTCCACCCTTCAAAATGGCCATCCTCGTGCTAATTCAACCAGACGAACATATATTATTTATAGCGTATGGAACTTATTTCAAATTGGCTACTATGTGAAAGCGCAGAGAAATAATATTAAAACCGAGCTATGAGAATTAACTCGTACCTCTCCAGCGGCAACAAAGTGCCCATCTCGTGACAAAGCTACGCAGCTCAAAGGCTTTGGCATTCTATTAGACACCATGAGGTGTGACTGAGAGCCCAAATTCATGTCATATATCACCACCACGGAACCTGCCAAATAAGCACATTTGGAGCTCAAGGCATTTGAAGCTAACCCATTGCTATTCTTTGTTGTCAACCCAATCACCTCCTCCAAAACCAGCTGAAAGGGGCGAAAGTTACAAATATCAGGAACACTGAGAGTCGCGATTGTGCATTGGTTATGAGAAGGAAAAAGAAATCACGGTCCAATATACAAATTATGCACCAAAATTTAACTTAACTCGCCGTTTGTAACTCAAATTGTTACGGAAACAAACAGAGTTAAGGTTTATTTTCCTAAAAAACAAGATGCATATCACTCAAAAAAGTTCAAACATAAGGAGCCCCCAAGAGCAATAACGCGTTGATTTAGGGAACAAAACACTACTTAATACCACGCACTACACAAATTTACCATGAATCATATTTTGTTAGTTTAAGTGGCCAAGAATTACATTCTCTTTGAACAAGGTCCCATTTTTCAGACTTTTACGCAAAACAAAAAACACAACCATTGAGCCGAAAAAACTTTTCCTTCCACGGCTTCTAGTTTAATTTTATCGACAAACAAACAATTCTTAGGGTTTATAGTTCATAATTCAAAAGGCACATTGTTACGTAACACCCAGAAGAGCCATTGCAAGTGAATTGGGCTTCAAATTCACAACTTATTATTCATAATCACGCAAATTAACAGTGAAATTTTGCTCAACAAACAGCTTCTAGCTCGACTTCAAAAATGCATAGGCTTAATAGGTTGGAAAATGAAAAAAAAAAAAATTGAACTTCGTTTTGAAACTGAATCAATAAAATGAAACCTTTGAGACTGGGTCGGGTTTGTTGAGTTTGCGAGTGGCCTTCATTGTCTCTGGAGAACGTTGGAATCCTCAGAGCATCTTCAGTTTCACGAAGCTCTCATTGCATGCTATCATTCAATTTTGAGTGATAAATGGAGACTGGGAAGAGAGAGAAGCGGGAATTTTGTACAAACTAGTTTGAAACCGTACGTACTCACGGAACGCTTCTCTTTTTTTTTCGTTTTTTCTGTATTTTTTAATAAAATAATATAATTATTATTTATATTAAATAAATAAGTTTTAAATATGTATATTTAATTGCTATATTACATATAATAAATAGATGTAATAAGGTTAATAATTTAAATAAATAGTTAAATAATTATATTACTATATTGTAATATACTGAATGTATTTTTATAGGTAGATTTTTTAATATTAACATGTATAATAATAATTAAATTGATGCATTAAGGAATTATTTTAGATAATGTTTAAAGAAATGAATAGCTTAAATGAATATTTGATATAATTAAATGTTATTAAAATGTAATAGTTATCATACGTTGAATATAATATTGTTGTGGCGAAGAATGTAATTATTATAATAAATATAAATGGTAAAACAATGAAAATGTAAGTTATTGTTATAAATAAGAAGTTTAAATTTAGTATGTAAAGGCATAAATTTAAAATGTTACAATCAATAAAAATGTCTCATTTTTTTCAATTACATTTATATTATTAATAATTAATTGTTATTAATGCTTTGCTTGGATTTGAAAATATTAAAAAAAATTAATAGATGAAATTGTAAGATAAATAAATTATTTCTGCAGTAAAAATTATTATTACTATTATTGTTAATATTATTAATATGTTATTATTAATATAAATGTATTTATATTATTAATTCCTTTATTATTATTATTTTATAAATTTATTTTTATTATTATTATTATTATTATTAATTTTACTATTATTATGATGTAAATTAATTTAAATGTATATTTTTGAAATTCAATTTAGAGTTAATTTTATTTAATATAAACTATATTTACATATTTATTTAAGACGTCAAGTTACATTTTGTCATGTAATATAATTCATGTAAGTAACTTTATATAATTAAAATAAAAAAAACATAAATAAAACAAAATTTACAATTAAAATAATTACTATAACACATTAAAAATAAATTATTGATACGTTAACAAAATTATTTATTTACAAATCCCGTATATTAAAGGGTTTACATCTTCACTTTGATAAAAAAAAAAACAACTTTAGAAGTAGTTCAACCTTTGTCCATTTTGATTGTCTCTTGCTAAACCTTCTTGGTTAATGTTGTCCAGCTTGCATTTCTTTGTGACAATGGATCATTATTAAAATTAGAGAAGAACTATTATACAAATTTGTTAATTTGGATCGTGATTTGTTGTTCGTAATAACTAGTAATATACAACATAGAACAATATCACTTTGTTTATTGGTTTAATTATATAGTCTCTAGTGGCTTCTCAAAATTACATTTGAAAAATTAATCAAGTCCTCTATATTAGTTTTGTACTAACAAAGTTAAAGATAATATTAGGTGTTAGTTGGTAGTTTTTTATATTTTTTTAAATTATTTTATATTTATTATTAAAAAAAATTGTCACATGTCAAACTCATAGTATCAGTAGTAATGAGACACAATGCTAGATATTATTACATTAGTCTCAATTTGATTCTTTTATTTCTATTTTGTCTTAATTTAGTCCAATTTTTTTTAAAAATTAAACAATTTTATCTCTTTCATTTAAATTTGTAAATAAATATTTACACATATTTTATTAAAATTAATATTTTTATTAAATATTTTTTAAAATATTAAGTTTATTTATATTTATATTTAGTTAATTATATAAATGTTAATTATATTCTTTAAAAATACATAACTCCTGTTGATTTTTTAAATTATGTGATTTAGTGAACAAATTATTGACCCAAAAATTCACTTTTTTTAAATAAAAAGTTGGAAAAAATTTATGTGAAAACTATTTTTAGATGTTGTTTATTGTTCATGATCTTCTACATTAATTAAAATTTTCACGCAATTTTCTTTAATGTTTATTTTAAAAAACGAAATTAGTTCAGAATGTTTTTAACATGTATATTTAAAAAACATAATTAACATTTATATAATTAACTAAATATAAATATAAATAATCTTAATATTATTAAAAATATTTAATAAAAATATCAATTGTAATAAAAATATTTGTATAATATTTATATATAAATTAAATTTTGTTTGAATTTGGAAAAGAAAAAAATTGTTTAATTTAAAAAAAAAACAAAATAAAATTACAAAAATCAAAACAAGACTAATGCAATGACACATAAGATAATAGTGACACATGACAATGCTAGTGTCACGTCACACTCTCAATGCAATGTGGCACAATATTAATTTAATATGTGACAATTTTTTATTTTTTTTAAAATTAAAATAATTAAAAAATATTTAAAAAAAAATACGTGACACCCTCTTTAACCATGTGAGTATGGAACTAACATGAAGGACTTGATTACTTATATTTTTCACAATTAGGAACCTAATTGAAACAAACAAAAGTAAAAAATCCATTTGAGTCACTAGAAATCAAGACCAATTATATAATTAAACCTTATTTATTTAAAAAAGTATAATGAAATTAATTATCTATGAACACTTATAATAGAACTCTTAGTACCAACACCTAAATCACATATTGCAAAATTAATCTCATAACAAAATTAGAACATGAAGTTGAGATTATAATTTTTAAATATATATATATATATATATATATATATATATATATATATATATATATATATATATATATATATACACGGTCTTCAAAAGATAAAGATATATTGAAAGATATTTACATATGAAATTAGTAAAAAAAAATAAAATTAAACTTAAAATAAAATTCAAACATGTTATGAAATCTCATCTTTGTACAAAATTACAACGTAAATCTAAAGTTAAATTTATTAAATAAAAGCACATGGAATATAGACATCTTAAAAAGTAAATCTAATGACAAGTGATAGCTTATGGAATGAGAAGAAAATGAAATCGAGCTTAAAACATTTTAAACAGAAGTAACATGTCTCAGCTCATAAAACTTTATTTATACTTATAAACTATGGATTTTTTATTTAAGTAGACTATTAGGAGAAATGATCATCAAAGAATACACAGGAACTCTAAGATTATACATGCAATCAAATAATCTTCTCACATGCATGAACGAAGCTCAAATTAAGAAAAGAATAGAAATTAACTTACTCTTTTTAAAAAATAGATTAATGAAGTTGAAGATATCATCGCCGAGATTACCTAGGTATTTTCTGATCGTCAAAGAGATGACTCAGAAGTTAGAAAGTTTAGAGAGAAGAGAGAGCAAGTCTAGAAAAAAATTTATAAAAAGATGATACGTGTTTAGATTATGAGACGTATTTAAAAAAAAAATATTTATATTATCGAACTTTTAACATTGAAATAATGTAGTCTCATTAATTTAAAACATGTATCAACTCTAATACTTTATTTTCTATAGGATTTTCACAAAATTTTCTCCAATTTTTTATTTAAAAAATAAATTTCACCTCATTAATTTGTTCAAAGTTTTTTAACTCTTATAAATATATTTAAAAAACATAATTAACATTTACATAATTAATTAAATATAAATATTAATAAACTTAATCTTATTAAAAGTATTTAATAAAAATATTAATTTTAATAAAAATATTTATATGACATTTATATACAAATTAAATTTTGTTTGAATTTGGGAAGGAATAAAATTGTTTAGTTTAAAAAAATTAGGACTAAATTAAGACAAAATAAAAATACAAAGATCAAGTTAAAGACTAATGCAATGACACGTGGTATGTCAGTGTAACATCACACTATCATTGACACGTGACATTTTTTTTAATTTTTTAAAAATTAAAATTAAAATAATTAAATAATATTTTAAAAAAAAATCATGAATTTCTTTAACAATGTTAGTACATAACTAATGCAATGACTTGGTTGCTTAAATTTTATCACAATTAAAAATCCAATTAAGACAAAAAAAATAGTGAGAGATTTATTTTAAAAAAATCACTAGAAATAAGACAACTATATGATTAATCTTGTTTATTTAAGAAAGTATAATGAAATTGATTATCTATGAACACTTATAATTGAACTCTTAGTACCAACACTTAAATCACATATTACAAAATTAATCTTATAACAAAATTAGAAGAACATGAAGTTGAGATTACAATTTTTTAAAAAGAAACACGCAAATATAAGAACCTTAAAAGATAAAGATATATTGAAAGATATTTATATATGTAATTAATGAAAAATATAGTTAAACTTAAAATAAACTAGAAACATATCGTGAAACCTCATCTTTGTACAAAATTAGCAACATGAATCTAAAGTTAAATTTATTAAATAAAAGCACATGCAAATATAAACAACTTAAAAAGCAAATCTAATGACGCTTATGGAATGAGAACAAAATGAAATCAAGCTTAAAACATTCTAAACAGAAATAGCATACTCTTACAAATGAATAACTTAAACTAAAATACAGACATGATGCGTAATGTAATCGATTATAAAATCAAAGCAACGTCATGCTGCAATTAAATTTAACCATAACTATATAACTATGGTTTGAAATACATCTAAAACAAAGTTACCAAATAATATAACCATACAAAACAAATCTATACAGGGAATAGGTATACAAACTTGTTCTCTTGAAATCATTTACGAATGTATATTATCTTACATTAATTTGAAAGTCTTATCTCCTGATTCAGTTGAATATTTTGGAGATAGGATCATTGTCTTAGCTCAAGGAAAGTCCAAACCTAAAATATTACAATCCTGAAATCAACTTCAAAGTAACCATAACATTAACACACTACAATAAGCACTAGTCAAATTTACCTCAAAATAACAATCAAATTAGTATAAATATAAAAATGTACAAAGTAAAGAAAACAGTAATATAGCAATTATTACAAATAAAAACAATTTAAGAACCAAATGACATTGAAATTAAAATTATATTTGTTCACTATTATTTATAAAACTAGTAAAACTATTGAAAAGGCGATGAATATAAAAGGAGGTGAATCCATGGAGGAGTGAAAAGTTGGAGAAGGAGCGACAACGGAAGTGGTCACAGAGGTGTGGTGAGTTGAAAGAGATTGAGTGAAGGGTTTGAGAAACTGAAATTTCCTTAATTACACATTATCACTTTTCAAACTATGTTAACATTAATAAAAAAAAATTATTGACTTTTTTTAAATAAAATGAGGACTGAAAACAAAAGAAATTGAAAATTATGTTGAATAAATTCTTGAAATATTTGAATAAAAAACTTATTAAATTATTATGTATTTAAATTATACTTAATTTCAACATGTAAAATTATTAGGTATATCAAATCGTTTAAATGAAGATTTATCTCTTGGTGAACCTCAACTGAAAGTTTGTTTCATCATATCCAATAATTTTACATTATTTAAAAATAGAAGTCTAAGTATGATTTAAATATATCTTCTCTATTCAATCCTCTAATATATCTTTTAAAAATAAAACAGTTCCACAGTGGACACAATATCTACAAGTTGGAAAGATATGTATGTCATTTGTTGGGGGATTGAAGACATTTTTTTTAGTCTTAGCTTTTACTTTCGTTATTAGGAATTTACTAACTTGATTCTGTTTTTGACATATAAGAATAGTTGAATAACATGGTTCCACCGAGTAAGATTAGTATTTAGTATCTGAGTGGTAAATTAAAGAAACCCATAATAAAATTGATCATGATAACGAGCCATAGAATGACCTAAAGTTCAGAGCATGAAAGAGATTCAACCTAATTGATTTGTGTTCTGAATAAGCCTTTGACGTAACTAAGACTCATAGTGACGTTTATTAGCCAAATAGTGGTGTTGTTTGTGGTTGGATCTCATCAAATTTCATAAAGGCAATGCTGTTCTTTTATTAATACTTCGTAGTTGGCCAACAAATTAGACGAGTAGTGACGAGACAGAGTTTGGAAACTTTCTTTTGATGTTGAAGATTTGGTGAAATAAGTGGTTTTGCTTATTGCTAACGTCATTTCAATCTTAATGCCAAATCAATTATGAAAGAAAATGAAAAAAATATGGAAGGACATGGACGTGTGGAAGGAAACTTTATATGGGTGAATTTTATAAAAGTTTATGAAATTTGAAATACTAAACTTAAATTACTTTTATTTTAATTTATTTAATTTTTCATTTTTATTTAAATAAAATAATTTTTTTGCTATCTATATATATTACGAAAAATTGTATCACGGAATAGCATTGGTAATGTGAATAAAAAAAACTATAGAAATTGATAAAAAAAATCACTACATACTTCAATAAAAAAAGAGTTAGGTTAATCCCCATCGAAAAACAGTTAAACCAATATTCGTTTACTTTACTTGAAAAACATATCAATAGGCATCAACAGAAAAACTCTTTGAAATCGACCAAGATAAATAATTTCATCAATGTTAACTAAAAAATAATTTCAATTGATGTCAATCAAATCCATACACGTCCACAACATTATATAAATATGTACATGTAACATCATTATGTACATCTATTATCACATGCATCTAATCATACAATGTGCAAGTAGAAATTAGCATGAAGATCTAAATATCACATTAAACACCATTAATATCATTTTCATTTACAAATATAGAGAACATTAGTTTAGTATATGCAAATGTTAGACAAAGTTAGAAAAGTTTTATCTTGCTTTCAAAGGACTCAAAAATATAATACGATCAAGTCAAATTTTTGTAACTATGTTGTTTTCTAAATCGTGTCTTTTTTATTGGAAAAAAGAAGAAGAGAATTTGTCTCAAAATTTTATAGAGCCTATGATAATTGTAAAATTAATTATTAAATAGTTAAAGTTCTAATTTATATATTAAAAATAACTTTAATGTTTAACCTTTATTATTTTTAAAATAATCCATAATAAACTTAAAATGGAATCTTATATCCTTAAACTACTAGCTAGCATCAAGAAGATTTGCACATGTCTTACATCTCTTATTGTATAAAAAAGAACACGATCATCACAATTTCAAAATAGATAAATATAAATAAGGCAAACTATCATAAATGAATAAAGCATATAGAACTACACCCTCAAAATCAAACAATTATATCACACACACCTATTGTTTACCAAAAGCAACCACGAGAAAAAAAGCTTCATTTTAAATATTAGATTACTTATGAAATATTTTATTAAGTTTATGAAAGATTTTATTAAGTTTAGATATGATGTAATAATATATGTCATACTTTAATAATATTTTACTTTAAATCTAACTTAATCTTTTAAAATTAAAATTTGTACTCACTTGTATATATTTATATATATTCATGTTCAGCCTACACATGACTATGAGATTATATATATATATATATATATATATATATATATATATATATATATATATATATATATATATATATATATATATATATATATATATATATATATTAAATTGGTCTTATTTCTATTTGAAATAAAATTATTACCTATACTCCTAAAAATATTTGTAAATTCTTGGATTCTCATTTCAATTCATATGATAACCCATAAAACATTGAATAATTTCATATCCACTCGTATGTTTGAATCTCTAAACATTCATCAACTTTCTACTACTTAATAGGTTTATTTATGGAATTTGAGTTATCAATAAAATTTGAAGCATTCCATAAATATATTATTAGCTTGATACATACATTATACTCAAGCCATCACATTATTACTCTCAAATGAATCACCTCAATTATTTCACACTATCATAACATAAAAGTTCTCATTTATACGTCAAGATACAGCAACCATATGTCTCATTATTTTGAAGACTTTTAGTATTTTTTTCCCTCTAATATAAGAATCTTATAAAACGTCCATTTTAATAATATGTTTTTCTAAACTTGGCAGGAGAATAATTGTTTATAAGATAAAAGATAATTTTTCATTTTTAATTAAAACAAAAATATCAATATTTAGATCATGTCAACACATTTTAATGGAGGAGTCTTATAAGACTCAAGTTTCAAAAGTATAATCTTAAATACTTTTTTTATTTTTTATTAAGTATTTCAATCCTCACACTTAATACTCATAAATGATTTTTTTGATGTATTCTTAGAAAATGTTTGATATAAGATAAACATTTCCTTTTCTAAAAATTTGAAAATGAAAAGTATGATTTGCATATTTGGTTTAATTAAAAAGGTAATTATTTTGGAATACCTAATTTTTCTAGGTAAAGATAAAAAGTTTCACTGTGACAAAATACTAAATTATTTTTATAAGACGTTTAATGAAATAAAACTAAAAAAGTATCACATTCCTCTTTGACTCTCATAAAATTTATATAATTATTTTTAGAACTATTTTTTACCAAGTAACAAGATTTCAGTTATTTCTGAAATTTATATTTATTTTGATACAAAAATATTGAAATGGATTGACGTTCTCCATTTTTACGAAATACTATTTTTTATTCTTAACTCATCTCTAAATTACTATTTCTGTCCTATAAACATAGTACGGTCATTGAAAGAGTAAAGTCATTTAAAAAAGTAACATATTTTTTTTTCATTATTATCTCATAAAAGATATAAGTACAATCATTATAAAAAGAAAATAATATTTATCAGAATTGATAATTTTAGAGAATGAAATTTGTCGTGAATAATGAAAGAACTTTCTATGTAAATGTTTCCAAAAAATTAAAAACAAAGCAAAACGACGTTGCTTGTGTAAGACCCAAAAAAAAAATATTACCTTAACAATTTTATTACTTTTTGTAAAAAAAAAAAAGTAAAATAAAATTTAAAATATTGATAATGGAGAAAGCATTCATATTTGAAGTCATTATTAAGGAATCCATTATGAATCCATTATGTAAGTGGTGATTAATATAATAAAATTAAAATAATAAATAATATAAAAAAAATATGAATAGTAAAATTTTTGGACTATAAATAGCAATGAGGGGAGGCTATTTTGCACAAAGAGAGGAAGAATCAAGTGAGAAACCTTGAGAAATAGAGAAGAAAGAGTTAGGAAGAAATTTTTATTTCCAAGAAGAGTAGAGGCTCTGGAAGATTTTCGGGGAAAACGAATTCGGAGCAAGAGAAGTCTGGAATAGAGGTAGGGGAGCTAATCCTTCTTATATATGATTTTTATACATGTTATGATCATGAATATGAGTTATGAACATGTTAAAATTTTGGTAATGGTAGTTATCTATTCACTTGTATAAATTTAGTTTTCATGATTATAAATTTCTTATTTTCGAATTACTGTGGTAAAAACCTTCCTTTTAATTGTTTTTACCTTTGGATTTAGCTAAAAGTTTAATATATGAATCCTAAGACCTATTTCTTCACTTTGACCGTTCGAATCATCAATTAGAAGTCTCTACTTGGAGAAATAAATCCTACATGTTTGAGTAAATTAATTACCCCTATAATTTGGTTACTGAGTCCTCTCGGTAAAATATAGATTCTGACCTATTTCACCGTTAGATCAACTTGAAAATTGGATATATGATCCTAGTTCAGACTAGCTTGTGAAAAGAGCTGATCTTTGGCTCGTTCTTGGGCCTTTTATTTGTCAATCCCAAGCCCTATCCAAAGGGAGTCAGGTGGCTAGCTCCTCGTTCCTATCGATCGGCCCTCTCTTGTATAGTCTCCAATTCGTATCAAGAGATTGGATGTTCGGGGAAGAGTGAGAAAGGGTAGCTGCTTCTTCTTTCAAAGCCTTTAGAGACTCGTACAAAGAAGTTCCATGCCATGGCATAGCCTTCCTTCCCTGACTCAGACTCAAATGCAATTATTCCCTCCCTCACATGCATTTGCAACAGATTCTAACTAAGACCTTCATAAGACATATTAAGTCATCTTGACCGTTCAAATTTGTAATTAGATGTCTGTGCTTAGAGAAATTCGTTCCGCATTTTTAGTATAACCGAAAACCACTTAAAATTTTGTCCCTGAGTTACCTCGGTAAAATCTCAATATCTATCTAGTTAACCGTTAGATCAACCTGAAATTTTAATATGTAGTTTCTAACACATATTGAATTACTTTGATCGTTCAGATTTGAAATTGGAGTTATATATTTAGAGATATTAATTTCGTATCTTCTCAGGGATCTCAATATTGCTTAATTTATGTTTTTGGACCATTTATACAAAAATTATGAGTTTTGCCTTATTAACCGTCGGATTGAACTAAAAATTTTACCACATGATCTAAACATGTTGTTAATTAGTTTGATGGGTTCAGATATTTAATTAATGGTATGAGTGAAGAGAAATTTTTTCACGAAATAGTAAATTTATTTGAATTAAGTAAAATCTTGAATAATTATATTCTTAAATTTTATGTGTAGTTGTATTTTGAAGATTAGAAGATGAGTAATACAATATATTATATATTAGAAAATTAAATTATATTGAATTTCGGTGTCAATATTATATGCTACTGTTTTGAATCTGTAAATAAGAAATTTGTTAAAAACTAGTTGAGGAATACTTTGGCTAAGGAAAGACTTGGTACTTAAGTTGTCCATTGTGACGCACCTCTCTTTCTTGGAAGTCTACTCGAAAAGTTTTTAACTTAAATCCTATTGAACAGATTATGTACTGTTAAATTATTGTGTAATATATCTTGTTGGAATATATTCAGTTTGTATGATTTCTGAAATGATTGGATTTTATTGGATTTGAATTTATGCATCTGAACATGGTTGTGAAATATAATGATGTGATTTATGTTGGAAGTATGTGAATGTATGAGATATGTTGGATTCACTGTGATAATATGATGATATCTGGTTATTCATGTCTTGGGTTAAGTTTCAAAGTGACAGTATGGTTCATGGACGTAATTCCATGATCCTCAAGGAGAGGATACATGGTGGTGCCCTGGTAGTGTTTAGAATGAAAGTAGGAGCTCAGTCTTGGGGGTCATCCTGAAACTCTAATGGTCTTTCTTCTCATGTAGAGAGGATTGAACCATGTGGTGAGGAGTAGTAGGAGGTCCTAGTCTTGGGTGCTTCCAGTATGATCCAAGGTGAGTGATAATGGACTAACCTCGTGAGTGTGGTAGGGTGGGGGAGCCCAAGTTTCATAAGCCACCACGATTGCAAGACCCGCCATAGCTCGACTATCATTCTAGTTCGGACGAGTCGGTTTATAAAGTAACAAGATGAGTCGGTTTATAAAGTAACAAGACGGGTCGGTTTATAAAGTAACAAGTTAAGTCGGTTTATAAAGTAACAAGTCGAGTCGGTTTATAAAGTAACAAGTCGAGTCGGTTTATAAAGTAACAAGTCCTGTGATGTCATTTTACCATGTTTGAGTGACTTGTGCATGTCGTGTGAGGTTGAATAACATGTTTTTTATATCTAGCTCACCCCTACTTGTTTGTGTTTGTGTTTGGATATGTGCGATGATCGTATAATTCGTTATACGGGAGCAGATGACAAGGAAGATACTTTGGAAACAGTTCTTGATAGGGACGGCAGCGCTGCAGTTTAGATTCGCTAGCTTTTATTTGCTAGCTTTGAAGAACTTTTGTGCATTTAAAGTTTTAAATTTTCTGTAATTTCCAGAAGGAAACTCTAATACTCTAATTTTCAATTTCACGCTATTCTAAGAATGACTGTAATCCTAAATTATTCTTGACTACTTTTGTATATTATACAATGATGACGTATTTTATCATATATGGTTTTCTATATATTTTGGGACGTCAGAGCTTAACGTAACGATTAGTTATCAATAAAACTAAAAAAAACGTGCGATTCCCTTTCCAAGAGGAGGAAGCCATTATCATCAACCATTGAAGTCTCATGGGAGACAGTTTTCTTCTCCTTTTCTGTATCTGTAGCTTCTGAAACAAAGTTTCAATAATATTATAAATAATTATAAATGAAACGTAACGGAAAACACGAGAAAAATTATAAATAATTTTAATATCAATAGGATGGATAGGGGTGGACAAATAGAACTGAACTGTACTGTACTACTAAAATCTGTACTAAACTAAAAACTAATTTGTCTAAACTGAACTGAACTATAAAACAGTTCAGACAAACTGAACTGAACTGTTTTTTGTTTTATCAAACTAGACTGAACTGAACTATACTAAATTGTACTAAACTACAATATAAACTAAACTGAACTACTAACTATAATAATTTTAAACTGAATTGTACTAGATTTTAAACTGAATTGTACTAGTTTTTAAACTGAATAGTATAACAATACATGTTCTTTTTAATTGAAATTTATTTTAATATTTATTTTATTTTATTCATAAGTGTCTTACAAATTAACTTTTTAATTATTTGATATTATTATTTTCTATTTTATTTATATTTCTTTTATCATTATATGTGTATGGAAATTATTTTATTATTTATTTATTTATTTATTTTTATTTTATTTTTATTTTTTATTTTTTTATTTTATATTTATTTTGTCATGAATGTTATTTTACTTTCATATTTATTTTTTTAATTTTTTGTTTTATATGTGTATATAATTTATTTTATATTTTTATTTACTTATTTTATTTTAAAATAATTTTTTATTTATATTTATTTTGTTCCCTCGTAAAATTGTTTTATTAATCAATTATTTATTATTTATATTTTATTATGTAAAAATTAAACTAATATTTATTAATTATTATAATATAATAAAAGATGATACTAGAAAAATTACTCTTAATAACGTTTGTTAATTTTTTTGTCATTTGATATTTCTATAATATTAATTATTTTTACTACATTACTATTTTTTTATGATATTTTATTATATATTTTAGTTTTAGTATGTAAAATACTATCATTTAAAAATAATAATATTGATATTTATTTTAAAGTAAGTTGATTTTTAAAATAAATAGTTATTTTAGTATGTGCTCTTACACACATTTTAATATCATTAAAAGTTTTTTTAACATATTTTTACATATTTAATAATATGTTAAAGAATATAATATATTTAAAGTATTATTTTTTTTATATAGTCTTTTTTTTTATGATTTATATTACTTAATCATTTAATAAAATAAAATTTAAAAAAATATATTTTACTTTTATTACTTAAAATAATATTATTTAAAAAGTAATATATGTTTATTGATAAAAAAATATAAAAATTTGTGATAAAAATATTTTGTCTTAAAAAATTCATTATTAATTTTTTATTTGAACGGTTTCTTTTATTAATATTAACGTTTTCTTAGCAAGACGGAGCAATTGAACGGGAACTAGAGAAGATAAAAGAGTAGATACAGTTCTCACAGTTAACTGAATTGAAACTGTTATAAATTCAGTTTTTAAAAACTAAATCATAAAATAGTATGTTGAACTTTTAGTAAAAGTGAATCAGTTTTTTTAAGTATAATATAATATAGTTAACTATAGTACAGTCAGTTATTTTTGCCCAGCCCTAAGGATGGACTACTTTTCCTATCGAAAAGTGATAAGCACGCACCGGGGTCAATATCTACATGTAATAAATAGAACACAAACATGTTATTATACAAATAACTTTTATTATCATTTTAATACTAGTTTCTTATAACTTGCTAAACTTAAACATCATCACTGAATTCCAAATTTTATCTTAATTTCAGTTTTAATGTTTTAATAATATTACCGTTTATATTCAGATTCTCCAATTAACCGTTGCAAACAATAAAATATAGTATTTCGAATTTCATTTAAGTATTTGAAACTAATTCATTTATAATAAAGACATTATTTAATAAAATTAGTTAATAAATTTATTTAAGAATTTTATATTAATTTGATTGTATATTTTTAATTAAATTAAACTTAATCAATTTTTAAATCGTGATATAGTTGTATATGTTTGATGAGTCCGTTTTTATTTTTTTTTCAATTAAGTATTTGTCTTTTAATTTTGTTGTTAAATATGTAAAGTGAATGTTATTTTATTTATTTATTGCCATATGTTATTTTATAGTTTTACGATTTTATGATTGACATAAAATTATATATAATTTTACAAGTCATCTATTTCTTGACCATGATCCATGATCTATTTCATACTCTAGACCAACGTCATAAACCATGCTCTTAAATCTATCGAGGTGTCTCTCTTGTGTGGTTAATATCTTAGGACTAGTTACAAACATGTTTGGGTCACTTTCTCCATGATATGTCCAATTCCAATATTCAAGAATGAATAATTATTTGTAAAAATGAACTTTAATTTCTATTAAACTGAAGAACTTTAGATTTTTGCATTTAGAACAAGGACATTTTTTTTCCTATTTGACAAATTCATTTCTTGACATGCATACGACACATAATCCTCTATTTCTTCTAAAAATGTATGGTTATATAACCTCCTATTATACATTACTATATTATTAATACATCTAATTTCGATTTTCAAAAGTATCCATAATCTAGCATATAATATATAATGTATCATTAAAATATAATAAAAAAAATAGACCAGATTTTGGGAAGTAAAGAAAGAAGAATGATATATTAAGAAACTTTTTATCGACAAAATACCAAGCATTACTAGATAAACTTTTTGAATTTAGAAAGTTTTCCTAAAAAAAGTGTGATTATAAGTTCAATACTCTAAACAATAAATTGCTACAAGTACAAATTACTAAATCAATTTTATGAGTAAAGCAAACATAAATTGCCATATAACAAAGTATAGCTTCCAAAAAAATTCAGAAAATAAAAGTACTTATAGGACTCTTTGAAATGAGTAATGTATTAAATTTGAAAATAGACCACTAAATAGATCACAGACAAAACAAATACTAGAAATTCTTATTCTGGAGGAAAATAATCAAGGGTCTTTGGTTGTCTATGGTTCTAAATGAAAGGTACAATCTTAGAATATTAGAAGTAAAATATTTAATTAATATATATGTATGTATATTAATTCATGAAAGTTCCATCCATTTGTATATTGTAAAATGAGATATTTACTTGTCAACCAACCAATTAAACTGCAAAATGATTTGAAAATATCATACAAAAATAAACCAATATTAATTGAGAGATCAGAGGAAGAATTAAAGAAATATAAAATACTTTTAAACTCTTCTCCCTAATAATATTTTATTGGTAGACATATAGTAAGACCTATCCATATACAATCCCTTATCCATAATGCCAAAACTCATATATTAGTACACCAAAATAAATATGAAACCATAAATGACTGGGACTACAGTGACTAAGTTACTCATCTTGGTTACAAAAAATTGACATGAAAACCAAAAGAATTTCCCCATCCATACATAACCAAAATTGGCACCAATAAACAAACCGAGATTGAAGGAATATATAAATAAGTTAAATGCAAAACAACCTATCACAAGGACTAAAAAAGCTCTAAATATCTCTTTTACTCTAACTTAGTAATAAAGTCACAAAAACAGATATATAAAATTTGATGGAAAACTCAATTTGAACTCTCAAACATGTAATCTATGTAATAATATATGATTAGTCATACATAAAAAAAAAATTTAATCATTATGATAATTCTTATTTATATTGAGTTTTCTCAAATAGGTTCATTTTTTTTGTCTTAATTGGATCCCTAAATGTAAAAAATAAGTCCAATTGAATATCTGCCATTAAATTGGGATAACATGGTTAAATTTAAGCTTTATGACCTGACTTCATTAAATTACGTGACAGATTGGAGACATGGTACATAGATTTTGATATATTAAAAAATTAAACAATTTTAAATCTGATAAAAATTGAAATTGAGAATATTTGTCAAAAAATTAGGATTCTACCATTCCAAATTGGGAGTCGATTTAGTGAGAGATATTGAAATTAGGATTGACAGAGGGACCGAAATTAGAGAGTGATTGAGCACAATTAGAGCACTAGTGGTTGGAATTGGGCATTGCTCATTAGAATCATGAGGTTGTAGGTCAATCGTGGGGTGCTTTGACGTGAATCGCGAAGTGCTTGAAGGGAATTGTTATGAAACTACATTTTGATTGTAAAATGACAATAGAATGATACTGCCATGAAACTGAGCATACTCGTGTCAAAATTAGTGTAGAGGTCTAGTAAGTTATACCTATGAGAGTGTATAAATCATAAATTAGAGGTTGCAATATGCTAAGTTAACTCCTTTAAAACAGGTAGGAATATATCAGAAGCAACGATCATATATAAGTAAACATCATATCAAAAGTGATATTAGAACATCAAGAAACATGGATGAGAGTTGTTTAATATAATTGATTAATTTTACAACTAATCATATGTTGAATTTATAATAATTATTTTAATTAACTAATTAAGATAAATATTATTTAATTGAGAGTATAAAATAACAATACATAAAAAACGAGACAAAATTTTCGCTATCCAACCAAAATGAAATATGAGATATGCTATGAATACTAAAATTAGTTTCTCTTTAACATCAGTGCTTACCAAAATCTAAAACAATCAAATAAATACTACATTTTAGCTATTAAAAAGACCATAATTTTCTCTTATTAATTTCAGACATCTTATCGAAGACTACTGATAAAGTACTATGATGTCTTTTTTGAGGGTAAAGTACTAAATATTGGTCATTTAGTATATTGGTCCATATGCATTCCAATTTTGGAATTATGCTCCCATTTAACAGTGCACATACTTTTGCAGAATAAGACAGTGGGAATTGAAATACTTTTGCAAAGATATTCCACTTAAAGAGACTTGCATCATTTGGTAGCAGTGATATATAATACAACCTGAATAATTTTAGCAAAACAATACTTCTTTGCAAAATTTCACATTACACTTTACAATCTCACCTCCTTAATACCAAGAAAACAAGTATGCTACGTACTTTGGTTAATGAAACAAGATAATATCCTCAGCCAGAGTACAACATCCAAGTGTTGCAAAAAACAACAATCCACATTCATGTTCTTCCAATGTGTGGACCTCTGACACTTGTGAAGGAATTGGTATCACGCAACATAATATTTAAAATCATGTTCGGACAAAACCAAGAGAGGATGGTTAATTGGTTCAAATTAAAAAAAAATGATTTCCTTTAAAAGAAATTCTTCATTGCAAATAAGTATAGAGTAAGAATGAGAAGATTCACACAAACAATTTTTATATTGGTTTGGATCAAAAGACCATACGTCTAGTTGTTAATCTATTCAAAAGAAGGATTAACCTTTCCACTAAAATAAGTAACAATTTACATTAGAGAAATAAATATTGCGATTAGAAACCACATCTCTTAACATATAAGAGATGAAAGACACCTCCTTTTGACGCACAAAAGGATGAACAACTTGACTCTACTTTGCATGTATATTCCACCACTTAGACACACTACGAAAGAATACTTCCTCCAACAAGCACCAAGAAACACAAACTCCCTTTTCACACATAGAGTTTCTCTTAGGCTCATAGGTCTAATACTCTCAGTGAAAAAGTTGCTTTAAAGTTATGTTTAAGTTAATTATTTATAGACTCTTGCATTTGAAAATTAGGTCAGAAAACTAAGAGTCAGATTAACAATTGTCACTAATAATCGATTATCATAAGTAATAATCGATTATCATAAGTGATAATCGATTATTTGCGAACCTTGGTAATTCATGCTTTCAGGGATAATCGATTATCCTAAGTGATAATCAATTATCACATAGATTTTTAGGAAAAATAAAACTTTTTCTGAGTACTCTACTTCTTAGGTTCTACCTATTGACTCTTGAACTACTAAATTAATTACAATACACAAATTACAAGTCTTTAACAACTAAGTTGTTATTGAGTCTTCATAGTATTTCTTGAAACCAATCACTTATTTAATTCTTCAACATTTCTCCATGAAACATCATCATCAAAATCCTTTATTGAAGCAAAATGTTCATCTTCTTCTTTTTGCTAATAACTTGCAACACTTCAATTTTGATGCCATCATTTCTTCAATGCTCAAGAAGGCCTTAATGTTGTCAAACACATGAGAGTTGTTAAATTCATTTTGGTATATATTTACTTGTATCAAAACTACTAGACCATTTTAGAATTTTATTTTCAAGAATATCCTTATGATTTGCTCTTTTGTATTTTCAGGTTCATTGGTGTCATTGATGACCACTTCAATTTAGTACTTCCAATGCATCTAAAACTATTTTCATTCTCAACATTCTAACCCAATTATGTTATTTTAAATGTTGAAGTTCATACCACCAATTGCATTGAGTACTTAAGTATATCATAATATGCATTATCAATCAATAGACTGATAAACTAAAAAAAGGATACAATAATTATGAGCATCACATGGCAGTCACATAATCAATGACCAACTGCAAATCTTAATTTCATTCAACAACATATGCAAATATTCATTGAATTCAACAACATTACATTGAACTTGCCTACATTGAACAACATTACATTGAACATCATTACACCTACAACACATCATGGACTTGTCATCAATATTGAAACTACAATTATGTTCATTACACAAACAACCTCTATCAACATTTTCATCCACGTTTGAAGAACCAACCTAACTTTCTCCAAATTAAGTATGATCTTCTTATCACCTTCATTTTCTTCAACCTTCACCAACCTCACATCCTTTCCTCCACACTTCTTATAACTACCACTTTCATCAAATCCATCATTGCTACACCATCTGAAATAGTTGCAATAAACATCTTCACTTCCATTCTATTTAAAAAATCATAAAAAATAATGACTCAGTACTCCATTTTCAAGAACAATAAAACAAATATCTTAAGTTCCATGAATTTTACCTTGTACTTAGAACAACTCCAAAATTGTTTGCCTCAATTCTTAATTTTTTTTCAGTTCTCAACACTAACTTCTCTTCGTAATGGGAAATCGGTGATACATCGAAACTCCTCCATCCTTCGTCACCATGATAACTAAGACTATGGTTTTTCTTTCGGCACTCATCGCATGTGGAAGACGAACATGAATGACCTATAAACATACTTTAATAACTCAAACCAGAACGCTGAAAAATAAAACTAACATCAACACCAACAAAGTCTATCATAGAACCCTAATTTCGCAAAAACATGGTAGAACAAGAATAAGAAGAACCTCGCTCAATCACTCTCCAATTTCGGTCCCTCTATCAATCCTAATTTTGACCCCTCTTACTAAATCAATTAACAATTTCAAATGTTAGAACCCTAATTTCGTGACAAATACTTCCAATTTCAAATTTTAATAGATTTAAAAATGCTTAATATATGAATATCCATGTATCATGCCCTCCAATCTGCCACATAATTTAATGAAACTAGGTCATAGCGATACGTCAGCTTAAATTTAACTTTGTTATCACATTTATGAACCAATTGAGACAAAAAAAAAAGAAAGAGACGTATGTAAAAATACCAAACATTCATAGGAACTATCCGAATGATTAAAAATATATATAATGAGATTCCAAATTACTAATTCACATTAAAAAGAAAAACAAAATACAATTCTTATTTTATTGAATATACTTAAGAAAATGAAGTATAAGAAATGGAAAAAATTGGGACTTAGAAAAGGAACAACATGAACGAGGACTACAGGAGATCAATTTTCTATGGGAAGAATCATACCAATAAGTATTTAGGGTTTGGAAACGATACACCATTTTCATTTAATTATACAAAAGAAAACATAATAAAGTGAAGTGATAAATCAAAGGACATTTTACTTACATTTAATTAAAAGAAATTACATATAGCATGAAAACACCGCAATTGAAAAATTATGAAAAAAACATTAATTATAATTTAAATTATTTTCTATGGATATGTTTGAAAAAATAATTAATAAAATATTACAAAAAATGTTATACATATATTTTTTACTTTAATAATTATAACATCCTATTTTAATAACATAATATTACTAAAACAAAACATTTCATTATAAATATTCAGAAAAATAGATATTTCTATAAGTATAGTCATTCATAATATAAGACTAAAACAATATAACACCATATACATCTTATGTTTGTATATTATAGTTTTATTCCAAAACTATACTTATCATGATTTAATATCGTTCCACGATTAAGAAAGTTGGCTTCTCATCCATAAGAGGTGTTCCTATAATTGCATCTTCATCTTCTCACACCAATAAGATGATCATTGCAAAAAGAAAAACATATAACACATGACATAACCAACAAACACAAAATGATAACCTAACATGCAAAAGAAAACATCGTATATAAATTAATTGGCTACATTAACATACCAAACAATTGTAAAATAAACACAAGTCACACAATAAATATTCTTCTAGACCCAATCATCCAGATAAAATGTATTGATGTCGATCTGCTTGGAAATTTTGCACTTGTGATTTGTCACACACAAGGTTAATGCTTTTCCAATCGTGAAGACCCGAAACTAGTCTTAGATGAGGGCCTCCTACTACTTCATTACCTAATTCATCATCCTTTACATGATTTTGGATGATTAGTAGAGTGTCAGGATAATTTCCATTCTAAATCCTTACTTCAATACATACCATAAGAAACATACATCAAAATTATGTTCTTCACAGAATTCCCTACATCATTATTAAGTTCATATAATAAAAAATACATACTTTAAACTTCATATCACACTCTCTCAAGTATATTGCACAACAACTTAACATCACATATACAAATTGTTTGGAATTTTAAAAATAAAATTGCAATTTTCACAAAACTCAGAAAATTATGTTCTTACATTCAAATTAAATATAAATGAATCAAAATATAATGTAAAAAGAATAAACTCAATTTGATAATTGTCGAAAAAAGTATACACTAAACAAACAATAGAGGTCGTACTTGTCAACAACCTAAACTACATGAATCTTGTGTGAAAAACTTCTCATTTAATGTAGTGAGAATTTCCTTTTTTTTTTCAAGATGACTCAAACGAGGAAAACAGGATGGAGCCCAATGCCAACAAAGTAGCACCCTGAAAACTCAAACTTCTTATTTTTTGATCTTGGATTGAGTAATTTGATACTTTTTGAGTTAGTTCTCACTTAATAAACCTTTTAATGATTAAAATTTTCTTACTTCTTAACTCAACAAGTGTCATAATACCAAATTCAATGATCTCAAAAAGACATAATCGGTAACATGTAATTTAAGTTTCTATGCTTTTCATTACTACAATATATATATTAAATAGAACTCTACACAATTTTAATATGCAACACAAGTTTAACCACAAAACAACTCAATCATATAGTTCATCATCACATAGTAGAAATATTACCAATTCAAGACCTAAATCACCATATTCTCATTTTTTTTTCTGCACAAATTAACATATATGAACATGTAAAACTATAGTTAGCTTCCCTCACTTGTAAAACAACTCTCAAAGTTCCTAATACATTGAAACGCCCCTACCTTCATAGGATGCTCTATCTACACATATAAATATCATAAAAACGATTAGGTCATAACATTATGACTACTTATTAATATAGACTTACATTGACGATTCTAAGGTCACATGCTAGTAAAGTTTACGTGCAAATAGAAAGATAGATTGGATCAAGAAAAATGATAGAAAACTAATTTACACAAAAGGAGAAACTGATAAATTATTCTTGTAGAACTTGGATGTTGCTCACATAAATGGTCTCTAATAGTAACTAGTGAGAAGATGAGAAACTTAGAAAAAATAGAAAACATTAGAAAAGTAATTTATAGAAAAATAATTTTATATAAAATAATTTTCAATTATTATAATTTTTTATATAACTTAAATATTTTATTCTTAAAATATTGTAATATTCTTTTTTATAAAAATTATTGGTGCTCTTAAGATATTTTCTAGATTTTCACAATTATACTTAAGAATAGTTTAAAAAAAAAATATACATGATTTTTTAAAACATTGAAATATTATCATGTAAAACATTGATATTTTAAGAAACAATGAGCCAATCTGTTTAACTCACCAACCTGTGGTGGGTCAGGCCGAGTTCAAATTTTTTCAGGAGTGTTTCATCCTGCACCTCCAAGCACTTCATCCTGCACCTCCAAACTTCTACAAAATCCCCATATTATCATGTAATTAAAACGTTTTTAATATTTAAAAAATAAAAAATTAAGCTTGGTTAAAGATTGTTTTTAATTACAGCACTAGCAACATTGTGAGTGGTGCATTAATATTCACTCGGATATAATTTCTTCATTCCCTCTACTTTCCCCTTCTTTTTTTCTTTTGTACATAGAGCACTGATTCTTCTAGCTTTCCTTTCCTCTGTTCTTTTCTTTCCATTGCTTCTTCGGCACACAACACAAAGGACACTACGAGCACACACTAAGAACCAATTAACGAAGAAGATTAAGAAATTTTGGAAGGCAAGTGATTTATTGAGTAATACTCTCTTACTCCTCATCCACCAGTTCACCGACACAGTCTCCATAGACACCGACAGGAAAAGAAAGTCTCTCCATCACTCTGAAATCAACATTGAAAAAAAAAATCTAAACACCAACAGTACACTTGAAGTGGGGTAAACCCAATTCAAGAAAGCATCGGGTATATCAACTAAAAACCACTAAATCTTAACATTAATTTCATTGTAAACTCACTAGTTGAAGACAAATAACTCAACCACTAAACATCAGAATTTACTAAAGACCTTTTGAAAAGTTCTTAATGTTGGAGCATCTATAAATCAATACCTTTTGTAGCAAATAGGATCTCCATATCCGATCGTTCTTCAACATCCGACCACACCATTTTTGGATTTTCATATCCGATACTAATCTTCACAACTTTAATTTTTCTAAAATATTTATATTAAATCTCAAAAAATCACAAAAATTATTTTCTAACAATTATATATTATATAACTAAATTCTAAATTCATAAAAAAACTATTTATAGTCTTAAATATAATTATAAACTAATGAATTAATTATATAAATAATGTAATAAAAATTTTATGTAAAATATTAAATATAAAGATATTCGAGAATCAAGACATCGATATCATAACCGATAGACACATAATCAATTTTTTCTATTCTAAATTACTTTTATTAATTTTAATAAATTCATATAATTATATCAATTAAAAATTATATATTTTCATTATAAACTCATACATAACTTTATAAATAATTATAAACTAATATAGTAATTATTAAATATATAACGAATATAATTTAAACATACCCTAAATATTTATTAGAATAGGAAAGTCGAAAAATGCTCTATCGGATGTCCATATCCGATTTGGCACACAAGGGTGCAGGGTGCAGCGTTCCATGTTTTTGTAACAGGGGAAAAATGGAGATAGTCAATGCTAGACACTAAGATAATCAATAAACTTAAAATTAATAAATAACTAACTAATTAATTAGGGATAATTTAAAAAATTAGAGATGTAGAATGAAATGTTTAAAAATACAAAATGAAAAACTTTTTTTCAATTTGTTAATAAATGAGCTTAATTGAACTAGCTCACTAACAACCCGAATCAGTCAAAGTAAGTTATCCGTTTCCACAACTCTAATTATATTAAATAATATTTTGTTATCTTTCTTAATACTGAACAAAAAATAAATAAGAATAATTATCATACCTCGTCTCAAAGCTTTAATGAAAATAAAAAATCATATTTATTTAATTTAATATGTGTATGCGTCAGAAACAAAAAGTAAATGAAAACCCAATGTTTACAGACTTTTTTCCATAAAGTCTATGATCTACAATCGGTGACGTGGAGAGATTGTAGCAGTGCTGGTGTTTGGTGGCACGTGCTCATTCCCACACCTCTACCAATCCCCTTTAATTTAACACATAACTTAATGCAACATCTTTTCCACACAACGTTGTCTTTATTTCAGAGTATATTTTGCTTTAATTTAAATTTTGTTTTACTTTAATTTTTAAATATTTTTTCATTGTGTGTAATAAAAGTGTAAACAAATAATGAAAAGAAAGTAAAAATAAAATTGAATTACAAATTTAAATAAATAATTTGATTGATATAATAATTTTTTAAATTTGTACATTTAAAAATAGATAAATTTTATGAAAATAAAAAAGAATTTGATGTAAAAAAATATTTAAATATTTCCTACCTTGGACTGTATTATTGGTTGAATTTACTTATAAAATTATTTCCAGTACCTGTAATTTGTAAGATGATTTAAAGTAAAAAAAAAAAACTAAAATTAAAATATATTTAAGTAGAAATGAAAAGTTGTTTAATACAAAAAATATTTCAGAATAACTCAAAATAAATTATTCTATAAATTGCCAAAATTTAAATTAATTAATTTTTTTTTATTTTTTATTTTAATATTTTATATAGTTATGTTAATAAATAAATAATTATGTCAGTATATAATAATTACAACTTTAATAAATCAATTATATAATGTAGACACAAATAAAATATTTACCATAATATATACATTCTGTAAAAGAAAATATACTTTAAATTACGTAAAAGTGATTTGTTTTTTGATTTTCATTTTTTCTGAATTCTTCCTTATTTTTTTACTTTTCTTTCATTATTTCGTTGCTAATTTTTCGCACACCTTAGAGCAGACATGGCGTTAATATGTGTTTGTTAGAGTAAATTAATTATTTTTGCCATTTTTTCATACAAATCGATCTGTGTTGTCTCATCAAAATTAGTTTCCTAAATTAATAAAAAATAATTTAACTTAACAGGGATAATTTTAAAAATTAATGTTATCTTAAATTTATCAGTCCCTCTAATAAGTATATTTATAATATATAATTATCTATTCCCTAGTAGCAAATAATTTTTTTAATGTAGTTGATAACAATAACTTTATTTTACATTTATATTTAGGCTTAAATTTAACTTTGGTTATTATAGTTTTTGTTCAATCCTAGTTTCTCAATTTTAAAAAGAGACATTTGATCTTCTTATTTTGGAGGATTCATAATTGTAAGTCAATATTTAATTTTTTCAGTATTTATTTTGTCTCTTATATTTTAATGAATTCTTTTTTTAGTGACATTATTTAAATAAATATGTCATAGTTCAACGAAACTAAATAAATAAAAAATAAAACAAGTATAAAATAAAATATTAGATCAAAATTCTGATTTTTCTAAGAATAGACGAGGGAAAGTATCTATTTTAAAATAAGAATACCAGAATTGCAAGTTATGCCAATTGGAAAAACTAAAATTATATTAAAGTTTTATATTCTTTTAAACCGACCTTCATAAATTAATATTCCACCCTTTTTCTTCTAAACGATTTTTTCGATCAGATATTAAATAAGTATATATTTTACTATAAAATGATTAATGCAAAGTGTTATAAAAATACCCAACATTAATTTAATTAGGATGTGGATTTGGGACCCTATTTCGAATTGTCTAATTCCACAACGTTCACGCGCTAATTTTAATATACGGTATAGAGTTAGCAAATTTCAATTTTTAATACACAGTGCCTCTTTCAATTTTCTCACCAACCCCCTAAGCAAACTGCTCCATCTTTCTTTAATTTTTCTTCACCTTCAATTCTTGTGGATTGCTTATTCAACGCATTCGTTCCCACCAAACACCCATTGGTTTGGAGATACGTACAATGTTTCAAGTTCAAACCTTGCCTCGCAGAACACCTTCATAATTTTCTGTGCCACAATCCATTGATGTTCAATTTGTGAAACTTTTTCTTTCCTTCAATGGCTACCTTATACACAGCACCACCCCTCTTACGTTTTTCCTCCAGGAGGTCTCCATCTTTGGCACCCCATTTGAGTTTTGGTAATTGGGGAAAATCAGAGTTGGGATTTGTGCCCAGAATCTCACCAGCAAAGTTGCAATGGAAAGGCAGAGAAGGGGAGTGGCGGAAATGGGGTGTGAGGTGCACTGCAGAAGGAATAGATGGAGGCATGTTTGTGAGAGGTAGAGAAGAAGGTATAGCTTTCAGCATCATCCCAGAGAGGTTGAAGGTGGTGTCTTTGGTTGCATGTGTCATGTGTTTGTGTAATGCAGATCGTGTGGTTATGTCTGTGGCCATTGTTCCACTTGCTGCCAAACATGGCTGGTCCAGTTCTTTTCTGGGCATTGTTCAGGTACTTCACAACCCACAAAAGTAGCAAAACACGTGATCTTGAATAATAAATTGAATAAATTCACCTTTCTCTCTCTCCCCCACATGCTCAAAAAAAGGCATAACAAGTCATCAATGACCTTTAGAAGAACTATTCTTTTTTGAAGAGAATCCTAATTTATATAAGTTTCAGCCATATTGTTTGAACATAAAAAAATGATATTTTCTTCGTATCTTTTTTTGTATACTATGGTCTCAATAATACTTCCCAGAATTAATTAAACAGGACAATTTTGTTGTTCACTGAAAAAATTCCTGTATAAGGAAAAAAGTAGTGACTTCGTTGAGACTAATGAAAATGTTGAAGTTAATGAAACAAACTTAAATTTTATCTTGAAAATAGCTATAGAATTAAATTGCTACAGTTAACTATATACTCTTTGAAAAATGACTGTCTTGTTAATAGAGTCTACAGTAAACTAAAGATATGAGAAAATTAATAATTATTTCTTACAATTAGAAAAGAAAATTGCTTAAATTCCTTTATTATGTAAAATGACCATTCCTTGAAGCACTTAGATGAAATCAAATATTTATCTTTGCTCAAAACTTTGCTCAAACTGGTAACTAGTTCCTTAGATAATACATGTCTGTTTTAAAATCAGAACAGTTTGTTATGCTTCCATTTGTTTGTGGTGGAGCCACTGGCTAACATGAAGTTCATACCTCATGCAAAATCAGTCATCGTTCCTTTGGGGTTACATATTCTCTTCTGTGATTGGAGGAGCTTTGGTAGATAAATATGGAGGAAAGAGGGTGTTGGCCTGGGGTGTGTTTTTGTGGTCTTTGGCAACTCTTCTCACACCTTTGGCAGCCAACCATTCCACAATGAGCTTGTTGGCCATTCGTGCTTTCTTTGGATTGGCTGAAGGAGTAGCTTTTCCATCCATGAGCACTCTTATATCAAGGTGACGCCTCTACAATCCTTGACATAAATATTTAGCTATCTCAGGTCAGGACCTGGGAAACCAGTTTTTGATGATTTAAAATGTAAATTTGTTTTGGAAATGTTAGAAAAACACTCTTTTAACATACTGTTTTGAATATATTATCTGATTTTGGTTAAAGTTTGTTAGAAATCACTAATTTTTGTCAGTCTCACTCATCATTTTGTAGTTTTCAATAAATTTTTAATCAGCAGTAAAGAGTGTGTTTGAATGAAGGAGTGTGTTGTTAAAGGTCCTCATCTTGTTTTAGAGGTGATCATTTAAAATGGTTTACCTAAACTATTTAGTTTCTTGTTGGTTGGTATTATTGAAGAAAGAACTCAAGGCCCCATTAATAGGCTTCTCTTATAAGCATCTCATTGTTGTGGATGCAAAGCTGATTTCTACAATTTCAGAACTGATTTAATCTTCATATCTTGGATAGGTGGTTTCCAACTAATGAGAGGGCAAGTGCACTCGGAATGTCAATGGCTGGATTTCATCTAGGCAATGTTGTCGGCTTATTGCTGACACCAATTATGTTGTCCACTATAGGAATTTCAGGTCCTTTCATCTTATTCTCATCCCTTGGTTTGCTCTGGATGATGACATGGGCATATAGAGTCACAGATGATCCTGCAGAAAGTAATTTCATCAGCAGAGCAGAACAAAGGTTAATCCAAGCTGGGAAAACTGCTTCACAAAAGAAAAGCAACAAGTTTCCACCTGTACATCTTCTGTTATCAAAATTGCCATCATGGGCTATAATATTTGCCAATGCAATGAATAACTGGGTAAGTTCTATTTTGAGTGAAGATAAGGACTTGCTACCATGAATCCAAATTTTATCCATACTAATGTTAACCTCACTTAATTTGCAGGGTTACTTTGTTCTCCTCTCATGGATGCCGGTTTATTTCAAAAGTGTAATTACTTTATTAAGCTATTCCTAGTTTTTACATTAACAACTTTATAATCTAGTTTCTTATTGTTGCCTGGAGAATACAGATAAGATCTTTATTAAAGCCAACTGGTATATGAAGTGCATGAGTAAAAGTTTCTTTGTCCTTGATTTATAAAAAGTACATTGTGATTTCCACCCACCAAAATTCAATGGTAGATACAACTTTACTTGTGCACTCTACAGAAGTTCATTTTAGAATAGTCTTTCCTACCTACCAAGTTAATAACTCTAGGTTTCATCACATTTATACCATGCTCATGTTAGCTAATTTTATAGTTTAAAAAAGCTTATGCTAATCATCATTAAATATGATACTGGAAGCAGGAACATTCAATCATGATTATTTTTTTTTTTTGCTTCTTCTTCTACAGGTATATAATGTGAACTTGAAGCATGCAGCTTGGTTTAGTGCGGTTCCATGGGCAACAATGGCTATGTCGGGTTATCTAGCAGGTGTTGCATCAGACTTTTTAATCAAGGGAGGGTACCCCACAATATTTGTCCGGAAGTTTATGCAGGTAACTCTTTCAGCCTTTCATGGAGAAGAATGTGATCATATCTATATGTTATTTGCCAGTTTCAGTTATAAGGATGAACTAAAATGCTTGATAAAGTGACCACTGAACTGTTATTAACAGGCCACAAAGAAAAGTTGTTAAGATTGTGAGCACTCTAGATAAGCTGTTTAGATTTTGTAGCAATCAGGGACCAATATCAAAAGGAATTCATCTTAAGGGATGGAAACCAATATCTCATTCATTTTGATTTTGTCTTATGGAATCCATGTTGATTTTAGTAACACATGTTAAGTACAAGGACATTGATCTGCATTCTGCAACAATAATCTGATTCATCCTTGGTAAATTGCAGACCATTGGATTCCTTGGGCCGGCAGTGACCTTGCTCTGCTTGAATTATGCCAATACACCCACCATTGCTGCAACACTCTTGACTATTGCTTTGAGCCTGAGTTCTTTCAGTCAGGCTGGTTATATGCTTAACATACAAGTAAGTTCAACTAAAAATTTGGATGCCCTAAAAGCATTATGACATATTTGAACAAGCTAAAAGTTGACTTTAACTAATGAATAATTTGTGAAAAAACCAGTACGCACACAAAGACCATACATGGAATATCGCATAACATTGTCTTCTCGAAGACTTATATTAAGTATGTTTCACTGTCTTAGAAAAGGACATTTTGAAATGTTTACACAAACATGAACTACATTTTGAGACATTGTACATGAACTCATGAATATCAATGGGATCTTACCCTCACATCTTTGAACATTTTGCATGATGATCAGGATATTGCTCCTCAGTATGCAGGAACTCTACATGGTAAGAAGCTGAGAAAATTTGTTGTGTGGAATGTTATATTTTTCCTTTTGCCTTCTTGTTTTTCTCATAAGGGTTATTGATTTATTTAACATTAACAAAACTTTTACAGGAATCTCAAACTCCGCTGGAACTGTAGCGGCTATCATAAGCACAATTGGAACTGGTTATTTTGTACAGTGGCTGGGATCATTTCAAGCATTTTTAACTGTAACAGCTGGTCTCTATATCGTGACAACAATTTTTTGGAATCTTTTTGCCACAAGCGACCAAGTCTTGTGACCTTTTCCCTTCAAAAAAATCTTCATTTTTCCGTATAGGCCATCAGAAGCAAGGGAAATTATGAATTCAAAAAGTTACCATATACAATAAATCAATGTATGAAAATCAATTTTCAACTCTCCTTTCTTACATAAACAAAAATTGTATCAATCCTTAGCTTAGTCCATTGATTAGGGGAGTCAGAAAATTGTATGTGGAAAAATATTTTCACAAATATGTGAAGTATTTCTATAATACTGATTATTTAGAAATGTTTAGTGTAGAATTATGATATTTTTTAACAAAGCTATATTGTTATTGAACTATCAAATCACATGCAAACATAGAGGAATGTGTGTGATAAATATGTTTAAGTTATGTTTAGCACGTTTTATTATGTTTAAAATTTTTTATAATTTTCAATTGAGTAAAAGACAAAATTAATTATATTCTTTAAAAGTATTTTGCTTACGCAGTATAATATATTTAAATGATAAAGTCTCGTCTTAAAAGTGAAAAGTGAAGTTGTTTAGAGTTTGATGATGTTTCATACATGAATTATATAATTAATTGTGAGGAAAGATGGGTCTGTATCAGGTTCTTAGGGTTAATTTTCAATTGAGTAAATGACTAAAAGTAATTATATTCTTTAAAAGTACTTTATTTAAGCTATATAATATATTTAAGCGAGAAAGTTTCTTCTTATAAGGGAAAAGTGAGGTTGCTCAGAGCTTGATGATGTTTCATATATAAATTATAAGATTAATTGTGGGGAAATATGGGTTGGTATTATGTCCTTAGGGTTAATGCATTAAGCATGATATCTCATTAAAAAGATATTTTGGTTCATTGATGATCTCATTATGTAAATTAATGCAAGAAGTGGTGAAAAATTGAAAAAGGTTTAAATCTATCTCAGAAACAGGTGCGCACATATGCCTTGATAACATATTGGAGAGATATAATATTAATAAAAGTTGAGTTGAATTTATATAGATATTGAAATCACTTTTAACATAAAATCTTAAAGGTAATAAGTTTATATATTTTTTTTTATATTGTGTTTAACTTTCTTATTTATTTACGGTGAAACTTATACTCACATTTACGTTTTTAACTATCTTTCCCTTAAAAGTCAAATATAATCTATAAAGATTTCTGCCAACAACTTTTTAAATTAAGATGTCTTAAATCTATGTCTTTTTAAAACCGAAATAAAATAGGTCTATGAAAAACATTCTTATACTGAGAAATACGTCTAATAATAAAATGTAATCAATTTTCTAGCGTAATATTAAAATAATACCACAAAATCTATTTAGGGAAGTATTATATATATATATATATATATATATATATATATATATATATATATATATATTATTAAGTACTAAAAAAGTTAATTAAGAGTGTCTCACCTAATATATCTATATCTTTCTTTTTTGTCCAGAATTGTTTGTTACGAGCTATAACTACAAAAGTTTCGACTATATCAACATTACATTGGTGTATCTGTAATTAGCGTTATCTTACATCTATTGAATCTAATTAACGTATCAACCAACAAAATTAGACTTTTAGGTAACTAGTGCAATTAGGGACATGTCTCTTTCAAACAACAAAAACACGAAAGAGTAAAAAAAAAAAACTATACATGTTAAACATCTCTTGTAAATAATTTATTTTCTCATTCTAAACGAACAAATTATCTTTCAAAACCAATATAATTTATAAACATATTTAAAGAGAGAAAAACAAGAAGCAATAATAATGTATTTAAAAAAAAACTCTCTAAATATCCTTAGATACATCTTGAATATCTAATAACTCCATTGAAGAAGTCAAACTTGACTTTCATCCTTTGCAAGTTGAGTTGATTGTTTTATCAATATTATTAAAAATGGAATGACTTATGTTTTCATATATCCAATAAAATTTCAGTTAAAAATGATTTAAATAATTTTTTCATTAACTTTTTCAAAGTATCTTTAAAAATAAAATCTTTCTAAACTAATAAAAGAGGCTATATCTCAAATATAATAATTAATCAAAAACTTATTTTAAGATTTATTATTATTTTGTGTTTATACTATCATCTTAGTATATTGCTTTGACAACTTATATCTTTTAAGAGGTTTCATTAAACACTAGTTTAATAGTATAAAATTATTAGAATAAAATATTACAAGATGATAACTAACAATAAAACTTGAGATTTATAGAAAAAATAGATTCTACACTTGAAAGATAAAACTTAACTACGCTGCTGCTTCTCCCTCAACCTCTGACATGAAAATAATTTTCAAAGTAACCTATCAAACAAGTCCCAAATGACATGAAAACAATTTCCAAAGACGCATAATGTACCTAAGACCATGATTTAAGAATTTCACCGCGAAACCCCTTAAAATGACCCAAAAGCCATACAAAACACCCCCAGATGGCTAACTCACAAGTCTTAATCTACTTATTTCTTCACATGAACACACAACATTTATAAGCAACTCTATATAGTAAATTTCTCAAGAGAACCTAACTCTGCTCTCAGCTCAAAGAGACCAAATAACACCTACAGATATTGTCCGCTTTAGGCCAAGCCCTCACGGATTTGCTTTTGGTACCACTCCAAAAGGTCTCTTACCAATGGAGGTATCTTATGTGTATATAAACCCATGTCCATCTCTTATTTTATCCGATGTGAGATTTTGTTTGTACCCAACAGAAACATGATCAGGGTATATATCATTAGAACCTTTGATCAGTAGAGAACCTAAGAGGAAGCTCAAACCTTACATGCGATAAAGAAAAAACCTTAGATGCATAGAAAACGTGAAATTAGAGAAAAAAATGTAGAAAATCAACTTACTCTTTTTGTGAAACAAAAAAAAAGAGGTAAAAACTAACTTACTCTTTTTGAGAAACTGATTGGGTAGACTTGAAAATCTCACTGCGAGGTGGTCTCCGATCTTCAAACAGATGAACAAGATGTAAGAACCCTTAAAGAGAAAGCAGATGACTCTAGAAAAATAGTTTTTAAACAAACAATGCGTTTCAAAATAATAAACTCGTTTTATATTAAAACATTTTAATATTAAAATAATAGTCTCATTATTTTTAACTTATTATCGATTTTCTAAAATGCAGGTATTCACAAACACTATGTTTACCTCTTGTAATTTGGCTTTTTCATAGGAATAAATTAAATATTATATGCCAAAAAATATTTAATATGTATTAATTTAGTTAATTGAATTATTTCATTCCCTCATTAAATTAAAACATTTTAGTATTAAAATAATAGGTCTCATTATTTTTAATCGATTCTAAAATGCAGTTCTTCACAAACACTATTTACCTCCTTGTAGTTTGGCTTTTTCATTAATTGAATTATTTCAATCCCTCATTAAATTAACTTCAAATATATTTTTGAACTAACTCCATTATCCAATTAACTATTTTTAAACATTTCAAAATATAGTATTAGGAATTTTCTATTTTATTAGTTTCCTTTCCATTTATTTTGACTTTATTTATAGAATGTTTTTAAGTTCTTTATCAATTTTTATGTAAAAATTAATAATACAAGTATAATAGTAATTACAGAAAAAGTGAATAAATTAAAGATAATAATGTTGATAGTCAGAAGAAATTAGTTATTAGAAAAATATATTTTGTCAATTTCTGTAATATAAAATTAAGAATTTAGATAAAAATAACATGCAAAATACAGACTTAAACGATAATAATTTATTTTTAATTGGATCCAATAACTGAATTCATATAATTTTAAATCAACCTAAAGTATCTATTAATTTTGTTAATTATTAAACTTGGATGAAGAACATGTCTAATTATTTTCAATAGATTTTTTCTTAGTTACCAAACTCAATCTTTAGAACTCATTTAAAATATTGGAATCTAATAAACTCATATCCAAATATTACTAAATTGACATAGTTTCAATTGAATCAAGTTAATTGAAATTGGTGGATTCAAACATTTCAAACAAAGAAAACAAAAAGATAAGAACCGTGTAATGTCTCCAGTTCTTTTTTTTTTCTGCAATTTTTACCTAACAAACAAGTCAAAGATACAAAGAAAATTAAAACTAAAAATACGCAAAAAGGTGAAACGGCACACTGAAAAAATGACGAACTTGACGTTGTAGTATATCACAATAATCAATGTGAATAAATATCACAATTTCAATATTCATTAGTTATACTTTTAATCTCTATATTCCGCAAAATCTATAATTTTGGTTTATAATCTTTTTATCTAATTTTAGTCTTTAAATTTTTTGTTAATCAATTATACTTCTTAGTTTTTTTAATTATTTATAACTTTGCTTAATTTTCAATTCTAAATGTTCTTGATTACATTTAATATAAATTTGTTTCATATACTAACTTAAATTTTAAATTAATAAGTTTTTTAATTTACTTAAATATAAAAATAATATTTAATAATTATATTTTGTAGATACAATCATTAGTATTTGTCTTCAACTTATTTAATGAATTTTTCCTTTCCATTTCAGTTGGGCAGCTTTAAAAATAAGATGAAACATCTTAAACGCCTAAAAGTATAATCCATATTTATTAAAAAGTAAAAAACTAATTTAATACACAATAAATTATCCGGCATAACCAAATATTTTTTAAATTAAAAAAGAATTAGAAATAAATATTACAAATTTAGTAAAATATTAAAAAATCAGAATGAAGGATAAAACGTATATTCATAGTTTTCCAAGAAATTTTAGAATCGTACTTGAATAATAATAATAATAATTTGTATTTTATTAAATTTATGTATATCCATAAAGTACAACTTTAAAAATATTAGAGAATATGATAATGTGTGTATAACTATTCTGCTTATATAAATCATGGTAAAACACATTTAAGATCTGAACCGTTGAATCTTTGATCAGATAATCATAGACATTAACTGCATGAATGTGTGAATTGCCACTGCACTGAATCGAGTTTCCCCTTGAACAAACAATCAACATAGCAGGAGAAGTCCAAAAGCAGAACCAATCCTTACCTTCCTCTTCTCAACAACATTCCAATTCCCAATATAACATAATCTCTCTGAACCCTTTCCTTCTGTGGGCCTCTCTATCCCCAATACTCCATCAAACCTTTCCTACCAAATCATCGCTTTTAGTAAATACCCTCTTCATCTCTTTCATCTCAATCACATCCCTACACTCTTTCACCTATTTCCCCAACTGGGTTCGGATCAAAATCTGATTTTTTTGCCTATGCTTTTCTGAAAGCCATGAATTTCAGGAGCTTGGAGGATTTCTGGGCCTTTTATGTCAACCAGCATTCCAAACCATCCACGAGGAGGTGGCACTTTGTGGGCACGCTCTTCAGTATCTTCTTCTTGCTCTGTTCTTTTTTCTTTAGCTGGTGGTTCTTGTTCTTTGTGCCCTTTTCTGGGTATGGTTGTGCCTGGTACAGTCACTTCTTTGTTGAAGGGAATGTTCCGGCAACTTTTGGACACCCCTTTTGGTCGCTCTTGTGTGATTTTAAGATGTTTGGGTTGATGCTTACTGGGAAAATGGATAGAGAGATCAAGAGGCTTGGGAAAAGACCTGTGCTGCAAGTTTTCTGATTTCTAGTGATCGGATTGGTCCCTTTTGTTTCAGGTGAGTTTGCATGTGAAACTGTATAATAATTCTGTGTTTCAATATTTTCTTTTTCTCGAGTTTAGTTTCTATGCACTTTCAGTGCAAAATAATTTACAAGGTCAACAAATCAGAAATCAACCACAAACCATTTTTGGCAAGACTTGGAAGTAGGAGAATTTCCACATGTTGTTTCTTAACGAGCTTCTTGAAGAAATATATTAGAGATTCTAGGTAGCTGATAAAGTTTCTTCAACTTAAAAAAAGTTTGTTGTATGATTCATTTAAAGTAAAACCCGAATTCTCAACGAAGAGTTAAACAGATCCCTAAATTAAATTTATTTAAAATATAATAGTACAACTTAAAATATATAACATTACTATTTTCTCAAGGTTTCTTGACATTCTTTACCCTTATAGAAAGACTGTCACATATTAATCTTTTCTCTTTTTTGTGTGCGTGTATAGTGAGTAGATTTTGTTTTCATTAACTTTATCGGCTATGGATGACTTTGCTGAAATATATGGATGATTTCATTAACTGGGTGAGAACAACCTGTGCGTGAGTGTGATGCTGCAATTTTCTGGACGGAGTGACTTTGCTGAAATGACATAGTTTGGCAAAGATATAAATTGCAGATACATGAATGTTGGAACTGTTTTGATAATACTTGCATTTCCTGGAAATCAAATGCAATAACATTTTCTAGGTAGACGCAGTGCATTCCAACTATGTAACATGATTTAATAAAATAATTCACTCTGAGCTAATTCCATAAGGTATTAGAAGCTAATTCCAGGTTACCATCATACCATTGAGAAGATTGCACAAAAACGATGTGTTAGGATTTTACTAAGCTTAGCTTCTACTTACAAATGGCATTATATTATGAAGTTTCTTAGTACAATGGGTTCAGAAAGGACATCATTTTCAGCTCTAAATCTCTTTTTACGAATGTTTGGATAATTCTGAAAGTCCCTTCGTGCATTTTCTTCTGCTTAGTATGCTTTTAACAAAGTAACCTGAATGAGTGTGTTTTTGGTATAGGTTCGCAATGACTTTGCAAGATTTGAAAGAACCCTTTTGAATGGCATCACAGTCTATGAGAAGAATACCAATTTGTCTTATTACACTTCATATTCAGAACTTCTGTATGTAATTGAATAAAACAATCATTAGAGTTACTGAATTTCCATTTGATCATCTATAAAATAGTTTTTTGCTTTTAAATAGTTTGAGTTAGGATTGTATAAAGGCCTCTCTTTGGTGTTCTTCCAATGATTTTCTTTAACTTTCCCTTACTGGTATCCAAAGAGATTGAAGAGATATTTTGCATCATGACTCTTGTTTGTATATTAATGTATTTGCGTGTATTAGAGGTTGAGCATCAAGAGAGTTGAAAAAAAAAAATTGAGTTCTGAAACTGTAATTTGTTCTATTATTAGCTGAATGAGTGCATGACAAATATAAAACATACAAGGAGCTTACTAACTGTGTAACAATAGATTACTAACTGAATATAGAGGTCTAGAATGTTATAGAGTTATTTGTATTCACCTTGGAGGTGTATTGACTCATGAAGAATCTACCAATATTTGGGAAGATAGAGTTTTTTCCAACATTTTTTATTGATAAGTGTTAGGATATTTATCCTATTTTATCATCATTATAGTGTGTCAAGGGTTACCCTATTTATCATGATTATATTATGTCTAGGATTACCCTATTTATCATGATTATATTGTGTCTAGGGTTACCCTATTTATCATGTATTTGTGTATCAATTTATTCTTATAAATAGAAGATTGTGAGAGGGATCAATCAAGCCCTCTAGAATTATTTTACAGTTTCAATCTTAAGTTGGTATCAGAGTGGGTCGATCCCGCTCTGGTTTCTGTCTCGTAATATATATTTGTCCGGCGCCACAGTTCTTTGTCGCCCGCCGCTGCCCGCCGCCGGCCACCGTCAACCGTCGGCCACCGTCGGCCGTCGCCGGCCACCGTCCGGCCACCGTCTCCGGCCACCGTCCGGCCACCGTCACCGCCGGCCACCGCCCGCCATTGCCGGCCACCGTCGTCCATCACTGTCAAAGTTTCCTTCGTCTAAACCCTTAGGGTTTTCTTGTTCTTCGTTAGTACTATTCGTCTTCTTCAGAAATGGCGTCTGGCAGTACTCTTTCCTTCTCTGGAAGTCCATCAATTACCTCCGAGAAGCTAAATGGAAAAAATTATCTATCATGGTCTGCTGCCGTTGAAATGTGGTTCCTTGGCCAAGGGCATTATGACCACCTTGAGCGAGATGGAAGCCATGTGCCTACTGAAAAAGCTGATCAGTGGAAACAAGCAGATTTCCAGTTGTGTGCCCTGTTATGGCAATCAGTGGAACCCAAACTTTTTGTATCTTTGAGGGCTTTCAAAACTTGTCACTCCTTTTGGAAGAAAGCCCAAAGCATTTATGCCAACGATATTCAACGTCTCTATGACACTACGAATAAACTTGCATCTCTTAAAATGGCAGACCATGATATGGTGTCCTTCATGACTGAAGCCCAATCTGCTGTCGAAGAACTTAGGATGTTTTTGGAAGTAGATCCATTAGAGGATATAAAAAAGAAACTAGACAAATTCTACATGGTGTTGATCCTTCGTGCCCTACATCCCGATTTTGATCATCTCAGAGATCAACTTCTAACTAGTCATGAGGTCCCCTCTATGGAAACATTGACCACTCGCCTTCTGCGTGTCCCGGTATCTCAAACTCAAGAAGCGCATGAACTAGTGGAACCATCTGTCATGGTTGCCACACGAGGAAGAGGAGGACGTGGCACTAGAGGAGGAGGACGAGGAGGTCGGGAACGTACTCAATGCACATATTGTAAAAGGATGGGTCATACTCAAGAGAATTGCTACTCCTTACATGGTTTCCCTTCCAAAACCGCCAATATTTTGAAGACTGAAACTTCCACTTTGAAAACTGAAACCTCTACTTCTATGTTTTCTGAGGATGAATATCAAGAGTATTTAAGGTTAAAGTCTAACAGCTTGGCACAACCATCTCAATCTCCCAATACATCAACAGCCTGCGTTTCTCAATCTATGGAATGTCAAAATTCATGGGTAATTGACTCAGGTGCTTCTGATCACATTTCTGGTAATACCTCTTTGTTCTCATCTATTTCCTTTCGAGAAAAACCTCATTTCATAACCCTTGCAAATGGATCTAAAACTTCTTCCAAAGGAGTCGGTCATGTTTCTTTGTCTCCCTCCCTCAATCTCAACTCAGTCCTTTTTGTCCCTAATTGTCCTTTTAATTTAATTTCCTTAAGCCAGTTGACTAAAATGTTAAATTGTTCAATAACCTTTGATCATAAATCTTTTGTTATACAGGAGCGTGGTTCGGGGAGACAGATTGGAGAAGGATATGAAGCTGGCGGATTATACCATTTTGGATCTCGTCCAAGGGTGTCTTGTGTTGCTGCTCTTAATCCTAAAGTGCTACATGATCGACTTGGCCATCCTCATTTGTCCAAATTAAAAAAGATGTGTCCTGAACTTAGTGGTCTCCAAACCTTAGAATGTGAGTCATGTCAATTAGGAAAACATGTTAGATCTTCCTTTCCTAAAAGGTCTCAATCAATATGTAATTCTAGTTTTTCCATCATCCATTCTGATATATGGGGACCTAGTCGTATCTCCTCCTTTGGTTATAGATATTTTGTTACCTTTATTGATGAATATTCAAGATGTACTTGGGTTTATCTTATGAAAAATCGTTCTGAATTGTTAGCTATCTTTACATCCTTTTTGAATGAAATCAAGAATCAATTTGGTCAAGTAATCAAAATATTAAGAAGTGATAATGCCAAAGAGTATTTTTCATCCTCCTTTTCTGCCATCTTGAGTTCCCATGGTATCTTACATCAGTCTACTTGTCCTCATACACCACAGCAAAATGGTATAGCAGAACGCAAAAATAGACACTTGGTTGAAACTGCTCGTACCCTTTTGCTTGGTGCCCATATTCCTGTCCATCACTGGGGGGATGCCATCTTAACTGCATGTTATCTTATTAATAGGATGCCCTCCTCCTCTCTTGATAATAAAGTCCCTTTCTCCATTTTGTTTCCTAATGATCCTCTCTTTCATACATCTCCCCGAGTGTTTGGCTGTGTATGTTTTGTTCATGACATGTCTCCAGGTCTAGACAAACTCTCCGCTCGCGCTCTCAAATGTGTCTTCTTAGGCTATTCTCGACTTCAAAAAGGATATCGGTGTTACTCCCCTGAAACTAAGAAGTATTACATGTCTGCCAATGTCACATTCTTTGAACAGACTCCTTACTTCTCTCCATCTGTTCAGGATGTTTCTATCCTCCAGCAGGTCCTTCCTATTCCAATGGTTGAGTCAAATAGCTCCACTGTCTCTGTCATTCCCAGTCATGATCACAATCCTTCTACACCTGTTTCTCCACATACTGAGATCATCCCACACAGGGCCCCAATGGATAGTCCACCTCCCCAAGACAATGGTGAATCTCCTACTTCAGATTCTTCTCCCTCGTCACCTCCTCCCACGCCTCCTGGTGCAAATGATTCAGCATGGCCTATTGCCCTCAGAAAAGGTACTCGTTCCACTCGGAACCCTCATCCCATTTATAATTTTCTAAGCTATCATCGATTGTCGCCCTCCTATTTTTCTCTTTTATCCTCAGTGTCCTCTGTTGTTATACCCAAGAATGTGAAAGAAGCACTTGATCATCCTGGATGGCGACAAGCTATGATTGCAGAAATGCAGGCTCTTGACCACAGTAATACTTGGGAGCTGGTGCCCCTTCCCCCAGGAAAAAAGGCGGTTGGTTGTCGATGGGTGTATGCAGTTAAAGTTGGCCCTGATGGTGAAATTGATCGGCTCAAAGCTCGGCTTGTTGCAAAAGGTTACACTCAGGTTTATGGTCTTGATTATTGTGACACTTTCTCTCCTGTAGCCAAGATGACTACTATTCGTCTCTTCTTTGCCATGGCAGCCATTCGTCACTGGCCACTTCATCAATTGGATATCAAGAATGCCTTCCTACATGGTGATCTTGAGGAAGAAGTTTATATGGAGCAACCTCCAGGGTTTGTTGCTCAGGGGGAGTCTGGTATGGTATGCAAATTGCATCGATCTCTATATGGCCTCAAGCAATCCCCACGTGCTTGGTTTGGAAAGTTTAGCTTCATTGTTCAAAAATTTGGGCTAAAACGCAGTGAAGCAGACCATTCAGTTTTTTATTGTCATTCTTCTCTCGGGAAATGTGTTTACTTAATAGTATATGTTGATGATATTGTCATTACAGGAAATGATGTTGTTGGAATATCTCAACTAAAAGAGTACTTGTGTAGACATTTTCAAACCAAGGATCTTGGAAGTCTCAAATATTTCTTAGGCATTGAAGTAGCGCAATCAAAAGATGGAGTTGTAATCTCCCAAAGGAAGTATGCTCTTGATATATTACAAGAAACAGGCATGATTGATTGTAGACCGGTAGACAGTCCCATGGACCCAAACCAGAAATTAAGGACAGAAGAAGGTGAATTATTCTCCGATCCAGAGAGGTATAGGAGGCTGGTTGGCAAACTGATTTATCTCACTATTACAAGGCCAGATCTATCCTTTGCAGTTGGAGTGGTTAGTCAGTTCATGCAGGCTCCATGTATTGACCATTGGAATGCTCTCATTCGCATTCTAAGGTATGTAAAGAAGGCTCCCGGGCAAGGATTGTTATATGAAGATAAAGGAAGCATTCATGTCTCTGGGTATTGTGATGCAGATTGGGCAGGTTCACCTATTGATAGACGGTCTACAACAGGATATTGTGTTTTTCTGGGAGGAAACATTATTTCATGGAAAAGTAAGAAACAGAATGTAGTAGCTCGATCAACCGCGGAAGCCGAGTATAGGGCAATGGCATCACTAACATGTGAACTTATATGGGTGAAACAATTCCTTCAAGAGGTTAAATTTTGTGACATCCATACTATGAAGATGTATTGCGACAATCAAGCTGCTCTCCACATTGCATCAAATCCAGTGTTTCACGAGAGGACTAAACATATAGAAATTGATTGTCATTTTGTTCGTGAAAAGTTGTTGACCAAAGAAATATGTACTGAGTTTATTGGGTCAAACGATCAACTCGCAGATGTATTGACCAAGTCATTAAGGGGTCCTCGGATTGAGTTTATTTGTTCCAAGCTTGGTACATACAATTTGTATGCTCCAGCTTGAGGGGGAGTGTTAGGATATTTATCCTATTTTATCATCATTATAGTGTGTCAAGGGTTACCCTATTTATCATGATTATATTATGTCTAGGATTACCCTATTTATCATGATTATATTGTGTCTAGGGTTACCCTATTTATCATGTATTTGTGTATCAATTTATTCTTATAAATAGAAGATTGTGAGAGGGATCAATCAAGCCCTCTAGAATTATTTTACAGTTTCAATCTTAAGTATAAGCATTGAGGGTTGTATACGAAGTGTATCTTAGTTCTCAGTTCACAAACACTGTTTTTATCTCTGTTCAGATTCATCTGTCTTTATCTCTCAAACACTTTGGTGGCTCCTTTCTTCTACCCTCACTTGCTTTCGACATGGCAACAATTCCTACATCCATGTATTTAGCAACTCTATCAATTTCTTGCAAAGGTTGGTAACAAAGGTTTACAAGGGGGTTTGGTATGAGTGGTGACGAAGAGCTATTGCTAAGTTTTATATGAAAGTTACTGGTAGCAAATTGAGAGGTGAACCTTATTGTGAGAATCTCGAAACAATGAAAAAACTCTAGGAATTGTCTAATAAATCAATTCTCAACAATCAATTGTTGAATCAAGTACCTAAAAAAACTATGATGTTAATAGCAATTTTTCAACTCTACGAACACATCAGCAAAATCATGTTCAATAATAAAATTCGAGAAGTATTTGAATTGTGAAACATTATTTACTAAATATATATTTGCCACTACTTTTTAATTTATATGTGATGTCTATTTTTTCGTTATACTTTATTTGCAATGGTGTGATGCTATTTTCGTTTGATTATTTTTTATGCTATAGTTTAAATATGGTTTAATACTTTTTTTGGTCCCTCGAAAGAGGGAGATTGTTCTAAGTGGTCTTATCTTTTTTAAAAATTTCAAAGCGATTCCAACTTGTGAAAAATCAGGTCAAGTTAATCTTTTTTGGTTACGGCGTCAAAATTTTAACGGTGCAGTTGCATCCTGGCCAAAACTTAATGAGTTGTTCTCTTTTTCTAATACGTGGCATACTGAGACAATATAACTTGTCAATTTTGAATTTTAAAAAAACAAATTGTTTGTCACATCAGCTTCATCTTCTACCTCTAGAAATGTTAGAACCACAAATTGCCGACGTCAACACCTCAGACCACCGTTAAGGCTACCAACTTCTTCCCAACAACCAGACACATTTTCCTCCTCTATGTGCCACTGCAACCAAACCAAAAAACCACCATCATCTTCTCTGCCAGACTTTCAAAAAAACTCAGAAACAAAAAGGCGAAACCTAAATCGTAGAGACCTAAAGAAACCCAAATTGTCGAAACCTAAAGAAACCCAAATCTCCTCTTTCGAAACCTGCAAGAAACCGCAGAGACCTAAAAAAAACACAAATTGAGTCTCATCCATAGCCACCGAAAACCAAATTCCAGAAAACTCTAAACAAAACTTTGGATGACTTACCCAAACACACATTTTCTTATTTTCTGCGCTTTCCAAAGACTACTTCTAATGAACCACAAATGTGGTTGTTATTTTCTATAGTATATACATTGTGAATTAATTATATAATTAACAAAGCCATATGAAATGTTATCGATACAGTAAGGATGGTCAATAAATGGCAATCACAACCAATTTAAGTGTCTAGTTGCATCCTCACTCAAGTTCCAAGCTCTTTCTGTCATCTCATCATATAACTGTTTCCGTCTCCTACTTGAAGATCCCAAGAAAAACAAGTAATTTCCAACTGGTTCATTTGCCAACTTCAACTCTTCGATTTTATGAATTGTCGTTACTTGATCAAGTAAGTAAATTCTAGGCAGGATTTTAGGTAAATGGTTTCTAGAAACTGTTCTAGTTAAGGATAAAAGACATTCTAGTTTTATTACTGGACCTCCTAGGGAGAGGAGCCTCTTTCAATTTTTCCAATTCTTCTTCCAACCCTAATCGCAGGACAGGAAACCCTAAATTAGCAATCCTAATCACTCTTTTTTTAACCTTTCTCATAGTTCATTGCCACGTAGTCAATTAATTTTCTTCCAATTTTAATTTTACACGTCAATAAACCTATTATTGCCACACAATCACATAACATTGACACATCATTAAATTTTGTCTAGAAGGACAGTTACACCGTTTAATTTTTAACGCCTTTTTCAAAAGTTGAGATCAATTGTTATTTTTTAAAAAAGATAAAACTATTTTGAATACAATCCCTCTTTCGAGGAACCAAAAAAGGTATTAAACTTTTAAACAATTTCAATTGTTAGAATTATTTTCTTCCGTCAAGCCCTACTTAATTATTAATAAGAATGTATGAGGCTTAATTCGCAAAGAAAAAACAAAAAATATTTCAAATAAAAATTAACTCTTTACATTGTCTATTATATTTTTATTTAAATATTTTGTATCTTATAATACATATCAATCTCACCTCACATCATTGTTATTTTCCCATCAATTATTGAACAGCCTTTTTTCTTGTTTTCTCTCCCTTCTTTGTTTCACTGCTATCTTTACGGAGTACAACTTTATACAGAATAAGACAATTTAGAAAAGTTCCCCCACCAAGATGGTATCAAGTATGATGATTAATTAAGCACACATCTAATTCTTAATTTTAAATATGTAAATTGATGTAATATATATAATATATGAACAATGTTTAGTTAATGCATTACAAAAATTTCTTACACTATAAAAAATTAAGGAGTATTTAAAATTACATTTTAGAAATGAGACAAAATCCCCAACTGACATTATGAGCAGACTAATTAATTACTCTTGTATGCAAATTCAAGAGTTGCGGAGAAAATTTAAAAGAGAGCTTCCAAAGCAAAAATTAAATCAAGATATGCTAGAAATTTTAGGTCCTCCAATAACTGCAAAACCTTTCATTCATCACTTTCAACTTTTTGCTTCTTTCGCTTGGATGTTGGTGGACTGCACACAAAAATAATATATCACCATTGATATAAATAAAAATCCCATAAAAACACAACAGCCATAAGGAGGTGGTCAATTTACTTCCCATCTTTCATCACAAATCAATTGAAAAAACTCAAATACATTATGCCTAAAGACTAATCAAATCAAGATCATGACCACATGATGGTTTATTAATTGGTTCTTGTAAATTAAAAATCTCAAGTATGCATGTAAAGATAAGTCAGGACCGTGTCATGTGCTAGTCCTACATATGATAATTTCTCCTAAGTTATGGACAACTGCTTGAATATTCAACAATACCATGTAACTATAAATAAGCTTGGTAAACGTACCTTTCAATAAATGTTAGTATATCAGCACCAAGACTTGTATTTAGCTCTTCAATATTTGCATTAACCTCATTGCTACATTTCAATAGGTTGCAAGCATCTAAAATTGAAGCTGATCTTACTGCATTAGATATAACTGATGATTCCTTTATCTGTGACTTTAGATGTTCCATCAAAACAAGTGCTGCACAGAGGTTCATTGGAAGTTACAAAATGTAGGTAATTAGAAATCATGTCACATAAAGGACACAGTGGAATGATTTTTATGCAGTCAGTAGTAAAAATTTCAATTAATTTGTTTGCAATGAATACAGTGAAATTCAATTCTAAATCTCAGAAATTCAAATTGCTGGCGCAAATCATGAAGTATGACAACAATTCGCTAGCATTTCATTGTATGCACGCAACATTTCAGACACAACCGCAGAGGACAGGCCAGTGTCCTTCAATGATTTCAATGAATGAAAGTAAGCAAAGAACATCCTAAAATCTTGATTGAATTAATTCTTGAAATGAACAGATTGTCAGTGCAATCCAATCACATTTTAAATGTTAAGATTATAACTAAGTCCTATTAAAAGGGATGTGTTTTTTATATAATAAATAGTATAACTTCTAGAAAATTGCCTCACCATTAATATTATCATTATACAACAAAAAGATATATAAATCAATAAGAAATATGCCACAAGGTTTTCTTTTTATTGCATCCACAATCAATGAACATTACTCATGAAAATTTAAAAAGCATTGCATACAAGGAAAATAAGAGCATAGAGCATACCAATGGCTCGAATCATTTTGAGGTTGAATTTATCAGCCATCTGCTTGCAACCTATCATTTTTGCACGCTGAATGATCAACAATTTCAAGCCAACCAGCATGTCCTGACAATTTTCAAATTTTAACCATCAAAAGTTAAATTATTACAAGAGAAATAGCACCTGAAAGTTAAGGAGAAACCCAAATTCAAGAAACAAGCATATCTCACTAGCCAAGAATAACCGGGTATACCTGAAACTATATTTGCATATCTAACTTTTTTAAGGCATAGGATATATTACAGGTCATTCTCTAATGAACGAGATATAACTGGCCTACTTGAAACTAGATTTATACATATACCCAGGTCTAAGACACAAACTGACTCTGTCACACTGCCATTCTTTAATGAACTATAATTTCGATTATTTTGTTTTAACAGGTTCAAATTCTTCTAAAAAAATTAAGTTGTACCAAGAAAATAGAATAAGTAGAATGGTGGTAGACTGGGGAAGATATTTAGTTCCTACAAGAAAAGGCTTAACTTTACTTTTGGTCTCCCAGATATCACAATTGTCTGATTTCAATCCCTAAGGTTTTAACTGCATCAATTGCTTCTCAAGTATTGCAAATATGTGATTTTAGTTTTCTAGGTTCTAATTGTGTAAATAGACTTCCCTAAGTTTGTAGATTTTAGTCTTCCAAACATACCACAAGTCATTGTCACATTATCAAATTCCAATTACATAGGAGCTAAAATCGCAAATTTGTAATACTTGGAAGTTCTACTTGGCACAAATGAAATAGGAGGACTAAAATCATACAAGTGTGATACCCAAAAAACCCAAGGCGCAATTAATCCCAAGAAAATCCAAAGCTTTAACATGAAGATATCTTATCTCCATTCCTTTTGTACATCCATCCATCTACCCTCCCCAGTAATATTATAATTCTATTAAAAATGCTAAAAAATGTGATTCCTGCATCCTTTGAAATCTCTGAGCATGACTTCTGGTATCAAAGTTTTGACCAAAACACTAAACTAACATTATCTAAAGCAACCATCCTGGATAATCTAAAACAAAGAAAACGATCATGAAATGTTATCGACCAAATGAATGAACAATTAAAGAGATTTACAATCTCAGACTCTTGAAGGGAGCAAAGCCAAGCAACATCTTCAATCCCAGTCTGGCAATTTTTATCCGGCTCCACCATGTGTTTCAATCTTTTCTTAATGCGTATGCCCTTCATAAGGCCAAAGTGATGACTATAAGATCTGAACTCCTATTAAAATTTCAATTAAAATAGAACAAGTGTTAGTAAGAAAAATGGAATAAAAACATTGTAGAAAAATGGAATAAAAACAGTGTAGTTCCACAAACAACATAAGTCCAAAACAAACCAACCAAGGAATGAAAATTAATGAAACCCCCGAGTAATAAACAGACTCACTGAAAGATAACACTACAAAACAACATAAATTCAGTTTTAGCCTTGCACTGGAAAACTGATTCCGAGTTAAGAATTGAATTAAATTGAAACAACTATAGTAATGCATTGAATAAAACTGTTCTACTAGCAAATTGCTTTTAAAATGAAATCACCCAAACACTATATCTTTGCATCAACATCAGTCTATTCAAAAACAATTTTCCAAAGTCAATTTTGCAAACAATCACCCATGCAATATGTGATTTTCACTTGTGAAACTAAAATTTGTCACAATTAAAGAATACAAATATCACTAATATTTTCCAAGGAATTTGTGTTGTCGCCAAAAGACCCAAACCCGGATCTTGTTGAAGTATTTAGTTATTAACAACAATTAATTTATTTTGTTTTCGTATACAGTTTAAGTTGAAAAAAAAAAATACAACTTTTGTGAAATGAGGAGTGTGAGAGAGAGAGAGAGAAAGAGAGGGGGGGGGGGGGGTCGGGGGAGGCCAATGTGGATTTCCGATTGTGGGAGTGAGAGAAATGAGGAGGTCTGGAAAAAAATCATGACATACTTTATCATGCAAAAGACTAACATTAACCACATTAAACCAAATTTACCACAATCCGATTTTCATACTTCTTATATGGAAAACAGCAATGAAAATCATTACAAAATTAAAATTTATTTAGCATCCTAAACTCCATCACAGAAACATAGAGAAAAACAAAAACATACCTTTCACTATGGTTCTCCCCAGCAACGAAACAAATGAAGCAGTTGAAGCTTTCACAAGATCCCCGCTCTTAGTATCACACTATTATCCCCTTTCACTCCTTTTCTTCTGCCCCCTTTTATTTCACTGCTAGTCGTTTATACAGATTGGGAGGGAGGAGACAATATGAAGAAAATTTTGAAAGTTGTAGATGGAGAGGCTGGGTGTTGTGATGGATAAGAAATGGAAATTTAGATGGTAGTGGACGGTGAGATGGAGAAAAATTAGGGTTTTGGGAGAGAGGGAAAAAAATAGGGATTTAAGAAAGAGTGGGTGTGAGCGTGAATTTTATTTTTTTAATTTTATTAGTAAATCATAATAAAGATCATTTTGAATTTCGATTAATTATTCAATATTTTAGTGAAAATTTTCTAAAATTAAATAAGATTTTTTTTTTTGCAGTTTATCTCTTTCTAAGATACGTATTTTTCAAATTAAATAAAATATTTATTTTTACTATAGAATATATAAAACTTATTTTATTATACTTTCATAAAATTGGATAAAAAATATTACCAAAAATAAAATAAAATATTTTTTTTTACCATTTTTAAATTTTATTATTTTCTGATTTCTTCTTCTTTAAATTAGTTATATTTTATTTAATTTAATTTTTTAATAACTTGAATTAAAAAAATTGTGTTATTAATAATAATTACACCGATTATAACTTTAACCTAAATCATTATACAAGTATTAAGAATGTTTTTATTCTAATAATATATTATTAATAAGAATATATAATTGATTCATGTTAAATATTATTAAATTGATATTATATATATTACTGTAAATTATTACTAATTAAATTATATATATATATTATAGTATTATAATGATATATCAAATGGTTATTTTTTGTAGAAATGAGTTTTTATACATTTTGTCCTACATAATTACTAAACTCTAAGCAATTGCAAAAGAGTGTTTCACATTAATACATCAATATATGATCACTATGAGTTTGAAAAATCACATTTGTAATATAGACATTAACGGTTACGACTTTTTTTTAACCTTTGTTTGAAAGATATATATATTTTTTCAATATCAAATATAAAAAATTATAATAATATTGTCAGAATGATTAAAAACGCACCCAAAACGCCTTTGAACGGACGCCAGGTGTCAAGCAACGAGGATCTGGAAATCAGATAGTGGAAGGCAGGTGTCGGCAGATGAGCGGACGCTCGTTTTGACGTGGGAAGCAAAACTGATTTTTTTAGAAACTCCCGTCACACTCTCTGCATGCACCCTTCTTCCCCAAACTCTGAAATTCTCATTTTCTCCTACTTCTCACTAAAAGCTCTCCCTTCTCTCTACCAAAACTCACCTTTTCTTTTCTCCGATCACCATTCAGGCACCGTAGAAGCACTTCCGGCGTCCTGAGCTTCATTTTGAACTGAAAAATTTCGAGTTCTGAACTGGTAAGTTCTCCCTGTATTTAGACGTTCGTTTCTGGCACATACAAACCAAATTCTGGTTGCATGATTTCATATTGTCTGAGTCATTGTTTGGTCTCCTGTTGTTTGGTTAGTTTTTGAAGAGCTGTTGAACGTTGAGGGTAGAAGGAATTGTAGTCAGGCGAAACCTTACTTCTGTCTCTAGGACGTTCGTTCACACTCAGAGGTAAGAGAAACTTATTTAATTTAATTTGTATGTTTATGGTGATGCATGAACGTTCGTTGTGTTGTTAAATTAAAGTGAAGCATGATTGTTGAGATATTTGACTATATGAAATATGTTGGTTATTATGTTCTGATGTATGAGGAATATGAAATGTACTATGATAAGAATGTATGAAATTATGAAGTTATATATTGAGAAATGAGTTTGAATATAAATGAATTCTGGAGGTGAAATTTCCCTATGATAATGTACGTTCATCACTGAACGGTCATTGACCGTTCGGTATTGCTAGTGAATTTGGTTAGAATTGGATTCTTTCATTTGGTAAGAATCCTAGTTGAGGACGAGCGTCTGCATTTCGAAATACCGTGCTTGAGCGTTCGGCCAAGCATAGTTGCGTCTTGGTTTTCCGTGTTAAGCTTAAGTATATATATATATATATATATATATCTCTATATGTAATTGTATATTTTAGTTATACTTAAACACTACTCTAATGATATTTTAGTATATTTATCAAGTCTCTTTTCTTTAAGTTTAGCAGCACTTGCTCTTATACCAAGTGTTCGTTCTAAGCAAGTGTTTGGTCTTACACCAGGCACTCGTTCTAGCTCCTTAAGCTAAACTTTATAATAAGAGCATTCGTTCAAGCCTACTAGGGTTTGCTCAATAGAATGATCGGTCTTTGACGGTCATTCGGATTTCTTGATATTAAACCCACTTAAGCTAAGTTTTCATAAGCGATCGATTTCTTCATGGGAATTCTTCTAAGTATTCTTCTTGGAAGGTCTCGAAGTGTCTGTATCCATTGGTTCCGGCCTCGAGCCTCAGTACTGAGCATGATTATTTAGGTGTTCGGTTGGAGTTCTTAAGAGTCAGTTCATCTAATTGACTCACTTTTATATAACGCTCGTCCCATTCGTTTATTGTGATATTTGATTTTACTTGGTTTCTTTCTTAACCGATAGTACCCTTTAGTCTAAATCCCTTCTGGAATTGAAGACTTCTTAGTCTCGCTCCAAGTGTTCGGTCTCATTCTAAATCAATGTTGAACGTTCGGTATTAAGTACCCTTACGGATCGTTGTTAAAAATGTTTAAGTGAGATGAATAATAATGAAAGATACGAGAATATGATATGGATGGAAATGTTGTGGATTATGGACGAGTGTTCCGGGGAGGAACGACTCATGAATGAATATTGGAATTGGTAAAGTATGACTGTGGGCATGCTAAGCTGGCTGTTCATCCTGATGTTCCGTGAGTACTCGTCTTCACGTAGAGGAGGGTAGGTCATGTGTGGGAACGACAGGAGGTCCTAGTCCTTAGGGGTACTTTGGACAGATAGGACTAACCTCGGGTGACAGCTGTTGAGGGCATCCCAGTTACTACATCACCCGGGTGTACGAACGCCTGTAGCTACGCAGATTTCATACAGTCCAGACAGTCAGTCTAGTAATAGGTTTTGTATGATACGTATGTTGAAATTATCTTGTGTGTTGGATTGTTTAAAATGTATGTTTATGCATGAATTAAATTACATAAGCTTACCCTGTGTTTCCTGTCTTGTCATGTTATGTACGTCCGTCTTTGTCATTGCAATGATCATCCATGTGGATGTGAGCAGAAGGAGACGTATTGCTGGAAGAGACGCTGAAGGAAGAGAACCTAGTCGAGGTTGAGGTTAAGACTGAACAGTAGGACGTTCGGTCAGTAGTTTAGTTTTATAGTGAAGTGGTCGTTCGATCACCTTTCTCTTTTGATTTTTGTATGACCGTTCTGTAGTTTCTTTTGTAAATCGTTCGGCCAAAACCGTACGTTCTTTAGTGTAAGACTGATCTGTATTATTATTTAATGTGATTATTTTATTATATAGTTTTAGACTGTATTTTTGGGATGTTACAAATATAAATACTAAGTAATAATTTAATAAATATTAAATAGTTATATGATTGAATAAAAATGGTGTCTCAAAAATAAGTTAGAAAACTAATTTTCAAATAAAAGTTAATATAAATTTTTTAAATTACTTGTAAAATTGAAAACAAATGTAAATATAAAAATGAATATTACATAGTATGAAATTGTGTAAATACATATTTATATTGTTTTTTTTAAAGAGATTTAGAAATGATTGATAGAAGATTTTGAAATAAATTTTGTTAAAATTTAAGTGGGATTTGACTAATGTGGTAGATTTAAAAAAATGTTGTAATGGACAGAAAATAAAGATTATCATGTCCTTAGTGATAATAGTGAGGTAAAATGATATTTATGAATAACATATTCTTTGGTGAAAATGATTTTAAATAGTAGAATAAAATATTAAAAAATTAAAATAATATTTATTTTTTAGGAAATTCAAATCTTCTTGTTTAAGTATTATTTTGTTAAGAATATAATTAAAGTCAATGTGCATAATGAACCGAAGAGATAACTTCATATAATATAATCATGCAATTATAAACCTCTTAATCCTTTAATTTGTGTAGAATTAAGTTGACATTAAAATTGACTTCTAGCAATTGTCGGTTCATGTCCTAAGATATGTTTGTTAAGTTATCTTCAATTGTTGAACACGTTGTTGCATATTGTAAGATCCCAGAAAAATAATGGTCTTAGAAATAAGGTAGTATTGTGAATTTGGTGTTGTTGTTTGGAAATTAATGTTATTGAGTGTACACCTTTGTTAGAACATAATTGTTATATTATTTTATTTATATTTTGGCTTAGAGGCAAAATGAGTCTTTTACCTTTTATTGATAAGGTGTAAGAAATTAAAACAGGGGGTGTACAAAGGAAAAGAATGCAAATTAAATAATGTGAGAAATTAATAAAAAGATATCATATAAATCTTTTTGAAGATTTAGCTATTATTTTGAAAAGTAGTTGAAAGAAAATTAGGAGATATAATCTTGAGATTAAAAGAAATATTATTATTAGAAAAAGATATTATTAGATATTGTTAGATATTCTAAAAGATATGCTTGGATATTATTATATAGGTAATTAAAAGATATATTGAGATATTATTATATATAATTAGATATTATGGCTAGATAATAATAATATATAGGTTTAATACATCATTTGCTCTCTACTTTTAGAGGTTTGGTTCAAAGTGATCCTACCTTTTAAAAAAGTTCAGAAAGGCCCCATATTTCGTTAAAAAATGTTCAATTTGGTCCTTTTCGCTCACGCTGTTAAAAACATAACGGTACAAATGCTACCGTGGCCAAACCTGAGTGAGTTGTGCAAATCTGGTTCCTACTTTCAGCCACATATTCACCACCATCCTCTCTAACCTGAGTGGTGGAGAAGAATGGCGATTTTCGATCTTCAGCAGCGGCGTATGGTGGACGATTCTGTGGTGGAGATTGGACGGTAGTGATCCTGGCACGAGAACGAAGGTGAGATGCGAAGGTGATTGAGGTGCAATAAAAAGGAGAAGACGCTTTGGTGGTGGCGCGTGATGCGTTGGAGAGGACAGCTGCCGACGAGGATGGCGGTGACGGTGTTGGATGGTGCGGCGGCTAGGGTTTCTTGGAGAGAAATTATGGTTTGTTTGGAGATGGTGATGATGACGTGTCAGGGTGGTAATGTGACAGGGACTTTTTTAAACTTTTTTTAAATTAAAAAATCATTTAAGTCCACCTATTAACGTCTTTGCGTGCCACATGCTTATGAGATGCCACAGCGCCATTTGCACCATTATGTTTTTAACGGCGTGAGCGGAAAGGACCAGATTGAACATTTTTTAACGAAATACGTGTCTTACTGAACTTTTTTAAAAGGTAGGATTACTTTGAACCAAACCCCTAAAAGTAGGGACCAAATGATGTATTAAGGATTATTGGTTGACTTATTATAATTAATTAGAATAAAAATATTAAGATAGAAGATATTAAGGACTTATCAGAATTAATTAAGTTAAAGATAAATTTATTTTATCTTATTTATATCTTTTATTTTAGCTTGTTGTTATTACTCCTCATGAGTTTCTATTATAAATAGAATACCTGATGACAGATTTATGATCACCAAAATATGATGTCACAAACTTGTTTTACAATCGGCAAGTATGACCGAATCGTTTCAAGTAATAAACTTGGTAAGACCAAGTATCGTTCTCCCAAAGGACTCACGGCCTAGTTTAGTTATGTGATTTGTTGATTAGCTAAGACTTAAGAACAAAATAATTGGATTTTATATGCAAAAGACGAAAATAAACATGTATGCATGAGGGTGATCAATGGCTAAAACTAAATACAAATACTTTCAATGGAATATATGGATGAGTATGTTGTTGGGGGTCAATTTCATCTTATCCACTCTCATATATTTTAGGAATTCAACATTCAAGTCATCATTGTTAATGCCACTCTCTAAATTACCTTGTCAAGAAGGCCTATCCCCAATTACGAGTTCATACAATTCCTAGCATTCTTAATAATTAGTTCTTTTAGCACAGGAGCTTAACGACAACCAATATACTATTGGGAGTAATTCCCTGGATCTAGACTTCCCCGTACGTTCCCGTATCGACAAAATCAATAATCATGCATTGAATGAGTTAAACAAAGCAAGCCTTGAGCAAAGAGGAAAAACCCTAACTAATGATGAAAGAAAGCATAAGTCTTAGATTAAGATGCAAGCATAAATTCCATATATGAGAGCTTCAAAAGATTACATTGATTCCCCAACAAATATACAAGGTTTAGTTCACCATATTCATGGTGAACCTAGATGAACAATGATGAAAGAATGAAAGATAAAACCCTAAAAAGGTGAAGAGGTAGCCTGAGCATCCAAGATCCTCCTTCAAAGGGGTGGAAGAGAGAGTGTTTGCTTCGTTCCAGCCAAAGATACAAACCCTAGGAAACCCTAAAGCTTATATACTATTCGTAAATTACAGAAAATTAGGCCCAAGCCCAAAAATAGTGCCGCTCAGCGGTAAAGTACCGCTCAGCGGTGAGTGCGTGAGTAGTTTTCTCCCCTCAGCGGCCACTTTGCCCCTCAGCGGATCTCCTGTGAGCTCCTGAGTGCCGCTCAGCGGTAAACTGCCGCTGAGCGGCAGTTGTGGCTTCTCCTTTTGCACTTTTTGATGTCTTCTCTGATTTCATCTCTCTCCTTCTTCACTTCTTTCACTAAATTCACCTTAAAACCTGCACAAAAACACTGAAATCAAGCATAAACCTGTCCAGCTCTCTTATTTCTGAAAATATGAATAAAAGCATGATTTCAAGCTAGTTTCTAAGTATAAAGGTTGCTTTTAGTATCAATTTTAAGCATGAAAATAACAGTTTTTCAATTGTTATCACAGCCCCAAACTTAGAACTTTGCTTGTCCTCAAGCAAACAAGATGTAACTCAATCTATATCAATTCATATGACGGTTCACTCATTCAAAAATCTTCAAGATAAGTAAAAACTTCAATCAAACTTATGACCAAGATTTCAATCAAGATGTGCACATGCTTTAGTGTTCACGAATTTATTTAATATTCAACAAATGCTATTTTTCTTGAATGATCAATCAATTAGGCATGGATGTTTATGTGCTCATGGAATACTTCCTCACCAGGTAAAGTGTTTCACTCACACTCAAGTGTATAAGAGGTAATCACTCATTCACTCCACTATCCCAATGTCACATGAATTAACTTTGCCTTTCATTTAACCACAATCAAAAACATTAACAAGCATGCATCATCACAAGGACTTTTCCATGGCTTATAACGTGGCTGGGCTAACAAGAAAATTGGTTTTTCTGGATCACAAAATCCTTGAGTTAAGAGAATCATAACAACACAATTATTCTTATTTTTCCCAACTTTCTTTTGCATTGAGCTTTGCCTTTCTTTTCTTTTCTTTCTCTTTTTCTTTTCACATTCTTATTTCTTGGCTTCTTAGCTCAATGCTTTTCCCTTTTTCTTTTTCATACTTTCCCAACAACCCCAAACTTGAACATGTAACAATACCACACAAGATTTTCTACTTAACTCAAGGTAAAGCTTTTCAATTTATGTTCAAGGCTAAGGGTTCAAAGGATAGAACACAAAGTGTTCTCTTTTAGTGGGCTAACTTTATGAATTTGGCTAATAAAAAGGGTTCCAACAAACAGCCTTGATCACATGATGCAAAACAAGCAATTTATTCAATCATAGAAAACCTGGGCAAAATCATTCATGTTTCCAAAGTAATAGCATTCAACAATAACAACTCTGGAGCTCAAAACCTCACATATTAGCTCATTCACATTTGACATACACATCCTGCTTAATTTCACAATCACAATCATAATATCCTGTATTTGTTCACAAAGCTTGTGAATCACCTGTATAAGCATTTTATGTGCACATCATCTCAACATCAATCAATCAAAAAGCATTACTTATCCAACAATCACAATTAATAGCTAACCATCATAACAAACCAAGTTTCCAAAAGAGTACATCAAACCCTAATCTAAAAGCAAAAATCAATAAGTTCAGAAAACTTAAACCAACAACAGCATAAGCATATGATAGCATTCATCAGTAAATGCTATCTCAGCTCCTCATCAATCTGAGCTGTCCTCTGTATCATATTCAACATATTCAAGGCATGTGTAACAATGCATAGGTTGTTAATGCGACTAGTACAATGCACATTTGTAATTGTTGGTGTAAGTGCATTACTATATTGAAGTCCATACCCACCACATCATCGACTATATCTTCACCGTCCAAGTATGAAACATCTAATTTTTTTTTATCTATATTTACTTAAACAAATATAATGATTATTTTAATATAAACAAAACATAACAATTGTAATTGAAAATTTAATTCATATTACGAACATGATAATTTCATAAATAGGTCCAATTAACAAGAAACTTTCAATTAAATCATAGATATTAATGGATGCTACATTAAACACACAATGATTTACAAAATAATGCATACATATAGTAATTGACGATGCATATAATTACACATACATCTTGAAGACTTTTGAAACAGGGAACAAAACACAAAACCAAGGATCTACCATGCGAGAAGTATGAAAAATTCACACAACGATGACGACGAGAGGCACACAACCTCCAATCAAAAATATATCCTCTAACAAAGGACTAAAGAAGCTAACAAAGAAGCACAAGATGCTACCAACAAATATTACCCACCACCACACAGAAAACCAATTAACTATGAACTTCCACCAACCACCCCAATAACTTTAACATCTACACAAAATACAACATATCAAACAAAAAATAATCACAAATAAACTTCACCCACACAAAGCATGACCTAACCTCTACCACATTGGCAACCACCACGTCTAGGCACATATCCTTCTCCTCCACCAAGTTCATAATGTCCATTGTCCTTGATTAGCACGTTCTAAACGAGTCACAAATCCACCACCAATATTTGCTTCACACGTTCACCATCAAATCAACCACGTCTACCACTACACTAGTAAATCCATTACCACACGAAGTAGGTAGGTAATGTACCACCTCTACCTTCCCCTTCATAACACCTGTAACACACAACCCTTCACAACACCTGCAACACACAAAAATGGGTTAGACATGCCCTTACAAGGTTCTTGGCGCTGGATGAAAGCTTTTGAAGATCTTGTAACCGAATACAAAGTTTTGAAATCGGTTACTCATCTACTAGAACCGATTACGCTAAACTCCTTAGTGGCTTGGAATCATATACAAGGTCGCTGGAATCGATTCCATCTGCGAGTGGAATCAGTTAGGTTTGTAGTGGAACCGGTTCCACCTTCGTCTTCAACCTCTTTTCACTTGCAACCTCCATGTTCAACGTCTTCATCTTCAACCTCTTAACCTTTAAAATGGAAACCAAAGTCATCGGAAGTTGCATGAACCCAATGGTGAAATGGTTTACACGTGGAATGGATTCTATGTATTACGCTCGATTCGTCTTTATCTTGAGCCTCAATTCGCTGTTGAGCATATCGCTAACCTACCTCAAACCACAATCGCAGAGTCCAATGAAGAACACACAGTCACCTCAAAGAAGTCACAACCACATTGTCTTAGGTTGTCCTTCAACACTCTCAATACTATGCAGTGTATACTCCAAAGGTTCTCCTTCATCACTCTCGATATTCAATGCGCATATCAACACCAGTCTTTGCACTATGATATGAGCTTATATCCCAACCAGTTATTATACCCCAACAACATACCAACCATGCCTAGCAATAACTATTGGCTCTATATATAATGGTTATGTGAACGAGTCAAAGGAGTCAAAGTTTTTCAAAATATACATTGTACAATTCAGGAATCTTGTCCTGTTCTGTATAAGTTTAGGAATCTTTGGTTTGTGTTACTCTAGAAATCTCTACATGTCACACCAAAAGAAACAAGCCAATGCAGTGTTAGCCTTATACAGAAAAGAGGTTACATTTTAAGAATATATATCATATCCCATTTATTTTATTTCCTTTCCAGTTAATATTTTAAAAGCGTTAATATTCTGAAAGTGGTCCATTTTAAATAAAAAAACCGTTTTCAAACGTGTGGGTGTGCCATTATTCCCACAACAATCTCTTCTAACGTTATAAAAATACTCTGTGATGGGTTTTGGAGGACTATAGAAAATTTCATATCAGGTCACTGAGCCTACTCTTTACTTCATATACATCACCATCGTGTTTTAAGAGCAAGGGTTCAGAAACCAAAATTTAAGCAAGCATACAACAATGGCTGGAGGTTGGTCTTTCTACTTCCGCTTTCTTTCTTATAAATCTGAATATGATTAAATGTGCTTGTTTGAGATATTTAGATTTATCGAATCTTTAGTATGAATTTTTTACATGCAGAACTCGTGAAATGAAAGTAATGACATGTACAAATATCATGTATTATTAGGGATTACGAAATTGATTCCTTTCTTAGTTAAAATCAGTTAGAGGCTTCTATATAATGAAGACTATGGAATTAATTCTCTCTTTCACTTTAATCGATTACTTAAGCTTTTTTGAAGTAAAATGTTAATTGTACGAGGACAAATTTGAAATTTCATATAAAATCATTTCAAATTCGAGCAAAGTCACAAATATTGAAAATCTTATTAATCCTTTCAAATCGTCGTTTTGCCTCGCTTGAAAGTCTCTCAAAATGAATGTCATTTAACTACCAAATCTGTCTCTACAAATACGTATGAATAATGAAGGCTTAATCTTACCAGAAGTCCCTATTTTTGTCCAAAATCTTAAATAAGTCATTTTTCTTTTTGGCGTATCAATTGGGTCCCATTTATTGTTAATTTGATTCAATTAGAGGTCTGCCGTCAAATTCAGCAAACGACCATTTAATAATTGGTAATGTGGCATGATCACTTGAATGTGTAATGACATGTGGCATTAAAATTGATTTTTGTTTTAAAAAAAATTTAAGGAAAGAGGTGATATCAAATGGAGTAAAGGACAAAGGTGGAAAAATTAAAAATTTGTAGGGATTTCACAGAAGACTAACACATGAACATATATATATATATATATATATGAAACACACGTGTTTATGTCCATATGCATGTGTATACAATTTTGTTCTATAATAATAAAAGAATAAAATTTAATTTTACCATTATTATTAAAATTAAAAAATATATCAATTAAGCATGATAAGATATAATCCATAAGATTATCTATTATATATTAAATATTATCCTTTTTGGAGCATAGTGAGTCTAGCACATTTTTGTTTTTAAACCTTAAACCCAAAGTATATATATATATATATATATATATATATATATATATATATAAAATCCAAATTCTTTCATACTTGTTATACATCTACATATATATTCTTATACATCAATATATATATTCTTCTTCTTCTTCATTTAAGTGTCAAGACCAATTAAGTTGATATCAGTTCTCTCCCTCTTAATTGACCATCTTGTCTTAAAATAAAAAATTATAAAAGACTACGGTCCACATTAAAAGTTAAGCTTAATTAATAATTTAATTTCTATATTTGTTTTTATTCAAGTCAATTTCTACCTTCTATAAAAAAAATTAAATTTCAATGTTATCATTATGTTAAATTGATATTTGAAAATATTATGTGTTAAAATTTAAGTAATATTTTTAGATATCATGTATCAAGAGGTTCTAAAATAAAAGAAATAAAAGGTGACTTAAATTTTAACATGTGACAAATTTAAATTTTAAAAAAATAGTAGTAATATCAATTTAACATAATAGATCATATTGGGTCTTTTTAATAAAAAATTAATTGAGTAAAAAACAAATATAAAGATCAAAATTAATCTAAGTTCTAAATTGATAGACCAAATTACTTATAAAGCCTTTTTAAATTTGTGTCATTTTTCATCTTTTGAATGATAAATTTACATTGCCACCTTGCAAATGTTCTGAAATTTTATACTATAACTTATGTTGTCCCTATGAACAGCCTACAAGTCTTTTTTGGCAGCATAAAATGGCTTAAATAGTGGGATACAAAAAGGGTCGCCATGCTTCACCTCGTCAAAAAGAATATAACGATATATAGAGAATTAGCCAAATGCTATCTCCTGAAGAACTTCAAGTGTCTTCTTATGAACCTGAAAGGCAAGAGTAATAAACAAGAGAAACAATAATTAGGTGATCATAGACATGGCTGTTTAATTTAGAAGATAATTTAATCAGCAAAACCAAACATCCATTCGCATGATGCCACCAATCATCACGGCTTCTAGTAACAATAATGCTCTATAGGAGTAACAATTGACTATTTAAGATTTGAACAGTTCTTCAGGCACAATCTATTTAGCTTAAATAAATGGGGATTTCCGAAATTTTTGTGTAGCAAGTTTGCCTTCAATTGTCAAACTTATTTATTTGATTTGAGAAATTATTTTCAGTTTCCATGTCCAATTTTCACAATATAAAAGTATATCTTGTTTTAACTATCATAAGAAATGATGAAAATTACTATTTTTTGTTTTTATCAATTTTGCAAATCTTTGAAAACAAAATTAATGTAGCATTTGTTGTAATTAGTTTAAAAATATAATATGAAAACAGGAACGTTTTCACAAACTAAACAAGTCTATGGGGATATTTGGTTTGATAAAAATATTTTCTGCTCGTTTTCAAGTTTCCAATACAAGGAACCTTCTAGCACATGAATTCGCTAGTTTTTATAATACATACTCGACAGGGTCATTGACCTTGAAAATTGAAATATTTAAGAACTTGAGAAGAAGAATTACCCATTCCAGATGTTGTGCTGTGATGCCAGAGTCAGTTCCAGCATATAAACCAGACAAAACCTGTTAAAATAAGAATTGAAAAACATTAGTTTGAAATGCATCAAACAAATCAAGATCATTCAAATCTAATGTGACAATCAGAGTGTTTATCAGGAAATATGGGAGACCGTATCATGGTGAAAAAGAACAGGTGTCCACCACGTAAAATTTTCAACTGGACCATATATTTTATGTTCACTTGGCTTCAAAACAATAAATTAAGAATGTAGTGTTTTCTCTCACCTTGGATACTGTCTCAAGAAACATGCCAGGGCGTACTGGAAGTGTTTTCTCTCCCGTTAAAATTGGCTGCAAATCATCGCAGACAAGTTAAATATGCCTTAAAGTGTCTATAACTTGCACACATAACAAAACACACCCCTTAGTTAAATAGCACACGAGCAGGATTCAATTCAACCCACCTTTCCTAGAAATTCAATTGGTTCGGGATCCATAGTGTCCTCCTCATCGTACTTGTCTGCACCTTCATCTTTTCCTTGCATCACATTTCTTATCATATCAAGCACCTTTTTCCCAGGTTTTAGAGCCACCAATTTGGTCAAGAATTCCACCTGCATTGTCAACAGTTTAAGGATGCCAAGATAATATTTCTGGCACAGAAAGATGATATCTGTGTGGTTTTGATTTCCCATCCCTTTTAGCAACAAACAACAATATCTTGTGAAACGGAAATGTTGTGCTAGGCAAATATTTCAGTAGAAGTGACAACCATGCTTAAACCAAAATATGGAAACTATACTTCAAATACCTCAGGCTGAGGAAGCGTATAGAATCCACGGTGGTTTCTTTCATCCATAATTCCCCCTCCCATCATATTGCGAGCTTCTTCTCTAATCAAAACGAGTCTTGCAAGCAGTTTTCGGTCTGGGATAACACGACGATTTTCCATTGCCTGCAAAAATATGGCCCGACACCAAAAATTTGCCAGACAGTTTCGGTAAGATTGAAGCTGCTCCTTAGAGACATCGAAATAATTTAATAAACAGATACTGATAGCAAAACAAAAATAACTAAGAGTATAACACCTAAATTTTAGAACCTTCGAAGTCAACTACTCTATAAAGTCAGCTACACCTAAATTGAGAAGACATGCTTAGTCATAATACAAGTTGTATAACACGACACAAAAAGAATAAAAAACCCAAATGTATCAGTAATCCGATTCATATGATTTGCAGACGTGAGAATGAAAATGCACAAAAAGTCGGTATGGGGAATTTTGTGAGTCGTGACTTGTAAAAGAGGATAACGCAATTTAGACCAATCCCAAGGTCTTCAAGTACATTTTGCTCTCATCGTCCAATACAAAGAAAATAAAATCATTACCCAAGTATGAGTACTAGACATTTTAAAGTTCAACAGACAATCTCAGTGGATTTATATAAGTGAAGTTTCTATAAATACCTCCAACAAATCATCAGCTTGATTAGCTATGTCATTTAGATTTGCCCCTGGAATATGAATCTTCAAGTCATTCTCGCCTCTAAATGCACCGCCACCAGCTGCAACTCTGCGCATCAATTCATGCCGGCTATCCTTTTTTGGAGTTCTACACAGAAGACCAACTACTTGAACCTAAAAGTATGAAGGAGAAAATTCCATATTAATCTGGAGCTGCCCTCTGGCTAGAAAATGATCAAGAAGCTAAAAAAGGTTCCTTACATGGGGCGGACATTTTTTTGTTAGATGTGATAATATTGTCTCTTTGATCACTTCCAACAGTTCCTTGCGCTAAAATGAAATAATATGAAATACATAAGCAGTATATTTCAAATCACAACTTCATCAAAGTTTCACGGCTCACCAGCACAGAAAATTGTGCAATAGGAATCATCAATTAAAGGATACTAACAACAATGATGTAAAATTTTCAGGGCAGTGTGGTTGAAGGACACAAAATATCATGTTGATAACAAATGCCTGTTTGCTTATTTGAGTTCACATATTCAGCAGCGGAAGCTGCTGCAGTCAGTAAGACTCACGTTAAAAAAGAATTTAATTAAAATGCACTCTCAGTGTAAGGTATTTCACACTACTATCCAATCATGATTACCATCCATTTTAAGATTCATGATTTCTGAATAACTACACTTGAGACTGGAAAATGTGAGAAAGGTTTAAGAGAGTTCGGTTGATCTCTTAACTCGTTCATTTACGTGTCTTCCATCAATAATGAAACAAAAACTTAAACAAATACAACAAGTTAAATCCTTTACACAACTTAAGCAGTCTTGACAATTACTTTAGCAGTCACACTTAAGGTGAATTCTAATTGATTGACAGTGAATAAATTTTTTATACTAATAGTGTATCAAAATTAATTTCTTAAAAAAAATGAAAACATTACTCTGTTTCTATTTACAAGGGATTCTTCCGCAGATTTGCTTAAAATATAATTGCAAAAAAAAAAAGAAAAAAAAATTATTGGCAGAACAGAACACATGGATTTCTAACTTCATCTAGATGAGTTATAATCTCTTAAGAAAACCATACCTTATCATCCTGGTCCTTCTCAGAAAGTTGAATCATGTAGTCAAGGGCTGTCATGAAATCAGACTCCATCTCATCAACTCTCTTTCCTATAACTCCTTGTGCAGCCAACTCCACTGCCACTCTCTCAGAATCCTCGTCCATATCCATGTCATCCAACTGAACAAAAATTTGTACGCATAATATAACTCATGAAGTTTAAGTCAGAAGAATAGAAATTCAACATCTTTACCAAGTAATAAGAGTAACAGTGGGAGTAACTCACAAGGGTAATCATTTCTTCCAAGACAGATATAACTTGGTCCCCTCCTCTAAGGAAGGATTCCGTGTGAGTAGGTTCTGAACGCGACGTTCTGTTTTTCCTCTTTTCATCCTTCTCCAGTTCTGGATATCCTCCACCCACCTCGTAACCACCAATGGATGCAAAAATGCGATTCTTTCCAGTGAGCTTTTTCAGCCTCAACCTGCATCGGTGCTGCGATGAACTTAATTTTGGACAGAAATATTGGAAAAGATTAGGATAAGTGTAGGAGCAAGAGGGTGCAGAAACAATCATTTCGTCGATTTCAATTCATAATTATCTTCTTCAAAGCTTGGGGGTTTTTCACATTCAGGGTTTTAGTACAGCGCTGAGAATTTTAAAAAGCGGATTGAATAAAAAATATTGTTTTTGAAAGAAATAGAGAAAATAATCAAATTTCTTCAACAAGCCGTCTTAGCTCAGCTGGTAGAGCGCATGGCTTTTAACCATGTGGTCGTGGGTTCGATTCCCACAGACGGCGATTTCTTAATTTGTATGTGATTGGAACTGATTTTAGAACTTGCTTTTCAAACAACATATACTTAAATTCTGCAATGCTAAATTTTTTTGGGTACATAAAGAATAAGTTAACAAAGTCCATCGATGGCTTTCTAGTTACTTAAACACATAATTTTAGAAAAAAACTATACCATTTTAAGTTTTAAGAAATTTTCAATTTATTCTACCTGTTACATACAAAATTGGTGCATGTTTAATTCAACTTATTTTAAAACAATAATTCAGACTTGGAAAGTATTTCTTGATCCACTTTTGAGACTAATGCCACCCAAGGAAAATCTAAAATTATTTTTAATAGTCATAATTATTATGAAAATATTTAAATGGAAAGCTTCTTAGTATTTGGCTAGTTAATATTTAGGCTTAATAGCCTATTTGGTTTCCACTTTTGTTACCTAATATTAAATCAGTCCCCATTTTTAAAAGTGGTTGAAATATGTTCATAGTTAATAAAATGTGTGTGAAATTTGTCCTTTCCGTTAAGTATCACAAAACGGAGTTAATGCATTAATGATGTGGCACCAAATATTGACAACGTGTCACTATATTGATTTATGAGTGATGACGTGTAAGTGTGCATCTTGCGTTTCAGAACTTTGGATTTGTAGGTCCTCCTCGAGAGAGGAAAAGTGGTCAGAGAGCTCCTTCCAAAGGAGGGTGTGAGGAAGAAACGCTAACAGCGGGACAATAGCTGAAATAAACAGATGAAAAGAAGATCATGATGGGTGCATTTTCTGATTCATTACAATTATGAAGAAAAAGAAGCCTAAATGTGAAGATTCTCAATTTGATGGTGAAGAAAGGGGTTGCTCCTAATGCGTCCACTTTCAATTGTGTTTTTAGATGCATAGCTAAGTTGCATGATGTGAATGATGTGCACTGGATGTATGCTAGAATGAAGGAGTTGAAGTGCTAGCCTAATACGTTGACTTATAATATATTGATGAGGATGTTTGCTGAGTCAAGATCTACTGACATGGTTTTGAAAATGAAGAAGGAAATGGACGAGAATCAGGTTGAAATTCAGGTGTTCATGAGGGAAAAACACAAATGTGATTTGAAGCATTTTGTTTCCTCCAAGCGGAAGCAATAACAAGCTTCCGATACAAATCCAAGTCCTTGTTCTGCAAGAAGGTGTGAACGTCAGGTGTCTTCACGTTTTCTGAGTCGCCACGCTTCTCTAGGTTGGCCTTCCAAGTCTTCGTGATCTCTGTGGCCTGGTCCTTCAAGGTGGGGGTGACCAATAGCCTCGATTTTCTGATGACCGGGTTGACAACGACCGAAATCAGAGACTCGAGTACAAGGGCGCAGGCCCAACCTAGGTCGTGGTCGGGCTTTTCCCCTCTCTTGTCGACCGGAAAGAGAGGAGTGGAGCTCCACATGGGAAGAATCAAATAATAAAGTAGTAAAAGTGAATGAGATAGTGACACGTTGTCAATATCTGATGTCAATATCTACAAAATGCCACGTCTTCTGCCAGATCATCCATCCTTAACGCCGTTGGTTTCTATTTAACGGAAGGGACAAATTTGATACAAAATTTAATAAGTGAGAACCAAGTTGACACTTTTTTAAAACCAGGGACCAAATTGACATAATCGAGCAAAACTAGGGACAAAAGAGACTATTAAGCCTAATATTTACATACAAAGAAAACTCTAACTAATGTAATGGAGATTAACTCTAACATCTACCCTTTGAACAAGACATGATCATTACTATAATAGATCAACCCAATGATCTAAATCAAGTACAGACTGATAGATGAAGGGAAATTAAAAGGCAAAGGTTTTGGCATAGAACTTTTCTATATGTATTGAAGTTATTTAGGCTTTGTTCATTTGAGGAAGTTTGGAGGAGATGATTTGGGTAGAGTGATTGAATGGATTTGAGAGTAGATTTTTTGTTCTTTATTTGGGTGGATTTGGAGGTAGGTGAGAATGGATTTAGAATTAAAATTTATGAAAATTAGTGTATGATTTGATTGATGTGACAGATTTAAAAAATTTGTTTAATTGGTAGAAATTAAAGATTATTAATATACCCCTAATTATTAAAGTAATATAAAATGATAATTGTTAATGTAATATTTAATTATAAAAATATTTATAAAGAGTAAAAAAGTTAAAAATTGTTATTAAAATTAATTTTTAAAATGTAAAAAGTTATAATTTAGTAAAATAAATTTATTTTTAAATATAATATTTGTTTGTAATATAATTTACTATCAAATAGTATGATTTTATTTGTTATGAAATGAAGCATATTTATATTTATTTTACACATATTATAAAAATGAAATAGTTTTAAAATAGTAAATTTTTTACTTTAAAAAATTAGTAAAAAATAAAATAATAATTTCAAATGGTATAATTTCTATTTAATATTGAATGCTACATACAAGATAAAACCGAGGTGGCACTCTCCTTAGCCTGAATTTGTCAACTGAACCGTCTCTTTATAGCATGCGTCATCAACAACCATATGGTATTGATGAATCAGACACACTTTTCATTTTACCAAAATAGTCACTGAATTTGGCCATGCTACTGACAATCAGAATGAAGATAAAAACAGAGTAGCATGTTAGCTTTTAGAGGTTGGCTTTTTCAAGCTTCTTTATCTTACACTCTGTTCAGGTACAACTCTGATCCACATTCTTCTATTATCTTCCCTCTCTTCCTGCATTGTTCTCTTTACCGTTTTCACTTTATTCAATTGCTAATTAGTAATGTTGATGTAAGACGCATATACATGCATAGAGAAAACGTCTTTAATCTTTACAGGCGGCCAGAGCTTCAATGACCTAAAGCCATGCCAATGTTGAAGGGTCATCGCCACCGTCCATGGACAATGGTGTTTTCAAGTGCACCGAAACCCTATATGGCTTTGAATTGTGGTTACCAACACTATTCGAGGGTATTCGAGAAAGCGAAAGTGTTCATTCCTGCGCCAAACGCGAATGCGTCATTAGAGTTGCGAAGAGGAATTGAAAGTGCGATTTTGATTTGAATTGGAATCTCGTTTTGGTTTCAGAAACGCTGAAGTGGTTTGAAGAGGAAGATGGGAGACACTTCTGCTAAGAAAAACATGTTGGAACCGAATATGGTGGAACCAAAACATGCTGGAACCGAATCCTTCATCACGGGAACTGAATACCATCCAGTTATATGTCTTCATTGCACCGGAATCGATTCCAAGACCACCAGAACCGATTCCAAGACCACCGGAACCGAATACACCTTCTTCTATGGGTGGAACCTCTGCTGGAACCGAATCCACACAACTCTTTCCTCTCTTCTTCATCTTTTTCACGCTGAACTCGTCCTCTTCTTCCTCTTCTTTATCTTCAACGTCTCTCATCTTCATCTTCAACCTCCATTCTCCTCCCTCTGCTGAAAAAAAAAAACTCAATGAACAAAACACTCACCTAGGCTTTCCTGCTTGCTTGCTGCACTCAACACTGCACCACAAACACTCTCGCACACCACAAAGCAGAGAAGGGAATCTCTGTAGCACATAACCCAGGCACCCTATTATATGATAAAAAGTGATGGCATTTTACAAAAAGATTGAGGATAAAAAGAACATTTGACGTTGAATCAGCCCAAATCTTCGCAAATCCTTGCAAATCCTTCTTCGCTTATCCCTCTGAACACGTTTTTAATCGCATCGCAAATCATCTCTCGCAAATCTCGTCAACAGTAATTCTGCACCCGCACAAGTGAACACACGGTTAGAGTTGATTTATCTGTTCTCATTCGCTTGTAAATCCATTCTTGTCTATCAGAATCCCAAGAACACTCAATGATCTTTCTAGAAAAATGCAAGGGGTTTGAACCTTCTACAAGTTTTAAAATTCTGTTGTATTAGCAATCAACTCAACTAAGATAGTCAAACATACTTTAGACATAAAAACAGACCATAATCGTGCATGTAAAACAATATTAACAAAGCATTAACCTCCAAAACTGAAACACTACTTCCTATATATACTTTTCTGGTGAGTGATAGAATTTGGTTATACGGATAAGAAAATACCAACCAACGTAAATACAAATTTGGACAAACTTCTCCATTAATACTTCTAAGAATGAAAAATAAGACATCAGGTAGATATTTAAATTTTTTTTAAGATTGATTAATGAGTTGATTGTTAAATTTGCTGTTATGATAAATTTAATTTAACATGTACTGTTAGTTTTGTTTGATTGATAAATACAATTCTTTGATATAGTAAATTGTTGCTGAAGAGTTTAAGTGTATCTTAAAATTGGTAAGGAAAGTTAGTTATTTATAAATTGGTTGTGCTATTGAATGGAATTGTGGTTTAATTTTGGTTTGGGTTAATTGGATTTGATGTATGGTATGAATTGATTGGTTGAGAATGTTAAATTAATTTATTAATTGGGAAAATGCTTGATTAGGTAACTTTAGTTTTTGCTATTGACAAGGGATTACCTATGAGACATCTCATTAATTAAATTAGTGCTTCTTGAGCTAAGATAAAATTAAATTGTAATTTTATACGATCTATTTAGTAGTGAATAGCTCTAGAGAAGTCAAATTGATAAAGCAAAACTCAGATAAATGTCAAACTTTTAGTGGACGCCTCTTCAGTATGTGTTGTTGGATGCCAATCAGGTGGTGGTCACTCACTTTGCTTGAGTAGGGTGAAACTTTAGAACAGTTGGGTGCTACAAAGTCAATAAGTTCATTGGCTTCTTGGCATTGGGTGCCACCAAGAGACCATCAGGCATAAGTCTCGAGTGAAAATTGTCAGCACTCAATTTCGTCCGTCCATGTAAGTAAATAAATAAAAATAATGAATAAAAAAAATAACAATTAATGGTGGGTAAAGAAAAAAAGGAAAAAAGAAAATAATAAAATAAATTTCCTTGTAGGACATATCACTAGAAAATATTTTTGAAATATTAGTTTAATAAGGTAATAATTTGAATCAATATTATGCCAATAATTATAAGCCGTAATTAAAATAGTATATTAATATAATTTGTTGCGTCAGTTGTTTTTAAAGAGGAAAATATGATTTAAAAATGGACAAATTTTCTAACAATAGTTATAATCAATGTCTTAAATATTATTTGATTTCTTTTTCTTGGAACCAAGAACATTTCTTTTCCTATTTTGTCCATTATCAATTAATTCATATTTAAGGCAAGATTATCATAATATTTACAATATTTACAATGTGTGTGTATAAATAGGCACCCTGTGATAGAAAAGGGGAGAGAAAAAAAGATGGAGAGAGACACTTTGAAAAACTAGAGATAGAAAAAGTACGGGAGAGTGTAGAGAAAAGTAAGTTATCACGCTAAAGGGACTCTGCCAACAGAAACTATCGAGGAAGAATTAGGGGAGTATTGAAAGCTGAAAATGTATGTCATCTGTGCACCCTTCTTTTTCTCTTTTCGTTGAAGGTATTTCTAAAGGTATTAATATTGAAAGCTAAAGGTATTATTCCATAAAAAAGAATATCTCCTCTAGTTTCTTTTGGTATTGGTTATATCTCTCGTATCACGTGATATTTATTTATTTTATTTAAAAATAAATAATAAATAAACAACTTCAAAATAAATAAAATATATTTCTTATCACGTATTTTCCTATAAAAAAATAATAATAAGTCATAAAATAAATTCTATAAGTACTCAGCGGCCTATGGCCAGTTTCATTCCTTTTTTTCCTCACCATTTTCAAAATAAAAGAATTTCTTCAAAATAAAAAAAAAACAATGTCAATCCTAATCGAGTTCACTTTTCAAAAATCCAAAATATCCATAGTAATTTTTAAACAAACTCACAAACACTTTTCTAGATAAAGAACTACGTGATCCTTGATTTTCCATTAAATGGATATACGTAGGAGCATTATCAATCCTTGTCGGGTTCATAAAACAAAACAATATTTTTGTTTCTTAATAATTTCTTTATATTTTTATTTTTGGGGAAAATTAAATATTTGAGAAAACCACGTCAACTTTATACATTTAATTAAATGTACTACCTTGGGCAGGCGCAGTAGGGTGCTAATACCTTCCTTACGCGTAATCGATTTCCGAACCTAAAATCTAGTTTTCGTAGACCATGTCTTATTTTATGGTTTTCCATAGTTTTCCCAAAATAAATTATAGTGGCGACTCCCAAAATCTTTTCTTAAACCCGTTTGTTTTTCGGCTTGCCGTCTTGTCGCGATCCCGGTTGCGACAGAATGATAAAGAATCTTAATAGAGACGAATTTGAGGACAAATGCTCTTTAAAAAAGAGTGTATGATTAATGACTATTTCTTGAAAAATATATGAGAAGAACTTGAAGAAGAACATTTGAAATTCAAATAATCTATGACAATGTCCAATATCAAAATATGTCTCCTTGAATATTATAATGTTCCATGAAGGAGAGAATTTAAAGAACAAAAACATCATAAGCACAATTGAAGAATAATTTAAGAAATTAAATAATTTGTAATTTTATCTTAACTTTATAGAATGTTAAATTTGTTAGGCAAGCGAACCTCGCTATGAAAAAAGTCTCAATATGTAATTTTCATATTTTATTATTTTTGTGTTTTGAGCTTGTTTATTTTAGGGTTCTAGGTTTTATTAAACTTATGTGTCTTTATATAGAGGTACAAAAAAACTAATATAGACACTTTTGAGTCATAATATATTCATTTGCATTTTTTTTGAGAGGACTCTCGTGGTTCTTGGATTAGAAGTCTAATTCTTATCAAAGATTAACATCTATGTGGCGAATCTTCACCTAACTTATAATATGCTAGATTGTGGCGTCCTCGTCTTTGTCTTGTTCTGTGTTTTTCTTTGTTTTATTTTTTATGTGTCTCTTGAGGATTCAAATTAAAAAAAGATCGCACTCTTTCCTAGATAGGATCGTATCATTTGGCCTCTAAAGCAAGTTTCTGGTTTGAATATCCTCTTTTTTCTTATTTTCTGTTATATTAAAAAAAACCCAATATTTTATCCAATTTCGTTGATTTTTTAATTTTTCGTATTTTTGTGTTCTTTTTTTAATTTGTGTATTTATACATTTGATTCGTGAAAATTATTTTTTTTTTGTTTTTTTATGTTAATTTTAATCCCAATTAACGGTTTACCTTGATCTTGCATGAATTTTGGTGTTTGAAGGACAATCTTTGTTTGTGTTAAATTGCCAAATTAAAAAAAAATATAGTAAAAAAGAAACAAATATATATATTATAAAAAAAAGAAATTAAAATTTCAATAATAAAAAAAATTGTAGAGTTCAACACAAATTATTATGTTGTGCTATTGTTTATGATTGTTAATATATTAAATTATATTTAGTCTTTTTTTAGAATCTCCGTGTTGTCTCATTTAACTCTTTTTGGTAGTCCTATAATTTTCTAATTATATTATTTTTGTGTCTTTTAAAAATTCCTTGAAGTTTTGTATAGAGTTTTCTATTTTCTTTGACCTCTTGAGTCAAAATTTAGATCTCGTAACATTTTTCACATTGTTTGTTCAGTCTTTGCTTAAGCTACTAGAGTTCTCTGCCAAACATTAAAGATAATTTGAGTGGAAAAAGACAAGAGAGTACTTAAAAAAAATTATTTGTGTGATATATGAGTGACATTTGAGTGAAACACTTAGACAAATGGTGAGGATTTAAATATATTATGTTAGTTTGTTTTCAGAATCTTTTGCAAGATTTATCAATATTGAATAATGCAACATATTATTGTAAAGACATCCTTCTAGAAGTTGTGTGTTCGTGAGATCTTAGTGGAGAATTCCAATGCCTTTGAGTCTAGAATTGTAAAGTTGAATGGTGAAATTTTTAGTATTAAAAGGAAGCACAAACATGACAAAAATGTTTTCCCAAAGGTTAAATCAAGTGTTTTAAGATGTTCCAAATGTGAAGGTTATGGGCATGAAACTCATTAGTGTCATAATTGGAATGCAAGTCCAATGACTACTAGTCAGGATTTCAAGAACTACATTCTATATTTGAAAGAGGAAGTAGAATGAACATTGCAAATATTAGATGCATTGAAAAGAAGACAAGAGCAAAAGCTCAAAAGAACACAAGAGATAAAAACACTTATGGAAATGGAAGAAAGAAAAAAGAGAGAAAAATAAGAGAAAGAAAAGAGAGTTGTGTTAGCAAAATGATGAAGATGAAGTTTTGATGATGTCCAAATCAAGTCAAGAACAACCAAGACTCATGAAGAATGATTTTTGAAGACTTGTAACTTTTGTAATAACTATATGAACATAGGCAATTAGTGGTTTTATGTATGCATTCAAAAGTGATGTAAAAATAAACCAAGAAGCAAAAACTGTGCAGTGCTAATCGATTAACAGGGGTAAATAATCGATTATTCCAGAGAGCAATGGAAAAGCTCAGCACTGCATGCTAATCGATTAACAAGGGCTGTTAATCGATTAGCGCTAATCGATTAGCATGGGCTGTTAATCGATTAGCAAGGTGACCGTTTGAAAAACTAGCCGTTTTCGAGCCGTTCGACTATCCGTTATTTTGTCTTTTAGTGACTAATCGATTAGCAACTTAAGATAATCGATTAACACAGTAAGAAAGGCTGAACACGAAAATGGAAGAGCTTTTGGATGAGTCTATAAATAGACTCTCATTTCCTCTCAACAACTACATCTCTTCCCTTGTGCTCAAATACTCAGAAACTCTTGAGAATTGTGTGCTCTTGCTCAGCTAAGGAAACTCTATCTGTAGAGTTGGTGAAATACTGCTACGGTGATAGAGGAATAGCTGGTTCATCCTTGGTCTGTCTAAGGAAGTGTTCGGAAGAGGAAGTCATCCTTCGTGAAGTATTCGGAGGAAGTGTTTCATCCTTTGTGAAGATTCAAAGGAGGTGTTGCTTCATCTCTTGTGGCATCAAGAGAGGTGTTTTCTAAACTTTTACAAATTGTATCTGTGTGATTGTAGTTTGTAATTGTTTTGTGATTAGTGAAGTGTTTATCTTGTTTGAGATAAGCGACTGGACGTAGGATTGGTAAGATCCGAACCAGGATAAAATCATCTGTGCAAATTTCTCTCAACCTTACTCTTGCTTTATTTGTCTTTATTAATTGTTAAGTAAGTTTAATTGAGTAGAAATTAAAAGGCACACGTTAGTATTAAAAACCCTCTTGGTTTGTTATTCCACGCTAACCATTCCGCTGCAGCCGTTGGTATCAGAGCTTGCTTTGATAGTCATTCAAATGGCAGGATCACATCAAACCTTTGCAGAGGGTGCTTCTATCAATAGACCACTATTCACAGGTGAGAACTATGCATTCTGGAAGGTAAGAATGCAAATTTTTATGGAATCTATTGATATAGATAATATTTAACACAAATCAACTATATATTCTTGTGAATAATATATTATTAGAACAAAAACATTCTTAATATTTGTATAATGATTTAGGTTAAAGTTATAATTGATGTAATTATTATTAACAACATCATTTTTACTTTTTAAATCAAATTATTAAAAATTATATTAAATAAAATATAACTAATTTAAAGAAGAAAAAAAAAGAAAATGATAAAATTTAAAGATAGTAAAATTTTTAAACTTTTATTTTATTTTTTGGTAATATTTTTATCCAATTTTGTTAAAGTATAATAAAACAAGTTTTTTATGTTCTATAGTAAAAAATAGCTTTTTATTTAATCTGAAAAATACGTATATTAAAAAGAGATAAACTGCAAAAGTAAAAAATATGTCTAATTTAATTTAAGAAAACTTTCAATAAAATATTAAATAAATAATATAAATTTATTTTATCCTAAAAATATGTGTAAATAAAATATATAATATTTATAGTTTCAAAATAGTCTTTATTATGATTTACTAATAAACTCTCACAGTCTCTCTTTCTTAAATCCCCATTTCTTCCCTTCTCTCCAAAAATCCTAATTTTTCTCCCTCTCACCTAGGGATGGCAACGGGTCGGGTCGGGCACGGGTATTGTCTACCCGCAACCCGACCTACCGAATAAAATTGTACCCGCTACCCGTCGGATATCCGTGGATACCCACAAAAAATAAAAAAAAAGATTTAATATATTTTTTAAAAAAATTAAATAAAATTACAAAAAAAATATATAATATAATATTAATTAAATTAAAATTTAATTTTAATTAAATTTAATCTAATGAAATATAATTTTATTTTATTTTTAATTAAATTTAATTAAAAAATATATAAATTATTTTTTTTAATTTTTTGCGGGTAACGGGTACCCGCGGGTCGGATAGTATACTACCCATACCCGACCCGTTTAGAAGCGGGTATTAAAATACCCGCTACCCGTTACCTGCGGGTAGTAAATATCCGCGGATAGTTACTACCCGTCGCAGATTTTACCCGCGGATACCCGTGCCCACGGGTAAAATTGCCATCCCTACTCTCACCATTCAATACCATCTAAATTTCTATTTTTCTCCATCACAATACCCAGTCTCTCCATCTACAACTTTCAAACTTTTCTTCATATTGTCTCCTCCCACCCAATCTCTATAAACGACTAATAGTGAAATAAAAGGGGGCAGAAGAAAAGGAGTGAAAGGGGAGAATAACGTGATACTAAGAGTGGGGATCTTGTGAAAGCTTCAACTGCTTCATTTGTTTCGTTGCTGGGGAGAACCACAGTGAAAGGTATTTTTTTTCTCGATGGTTTCTGTGATGGAGTGTAGGATGCTAAGTATATGTTAAATCTGTAATGATTTTCATTGCTATTTTCTATATAAGAAGTATAAAAATCGGTTTATGATATATTTGGTTGTATGTGGGTAAGCATGTTAGTCTTTTGTATGAAGTAAAGTATCTCATGATTTTTTTTCACACCTCATTTCTCTCACTCCCACAATCTCAAATCCACAATAGCCTTTCTGTCTCTCCTCATTTGTCACAAAAGTTGTATTATTTTTTTTCAACGTTAAACTGTATACGAAAAAATATAAATTAATTGTTGTTAATAACTAAATACTTCAACAAGATTTGGAGTTTGGTTCTTTTGTCGACAACACAAATTCTTTGGATAGGATTAGTGATATTTGTATTCTTTAATTGTGACAAATTTTAGTTTCACAAGTGAAAATCACATATTGCATAGGTGATTATTTGCAAAATTGGTTTTGAAATTGACTTTGGAAAATTGCTTTTGAATAGACTGATGTTGATGCAAAGTTACAGTGTTTTGGTGATTTAATTTTAAAAGCAAGTTGCTAGTAGAATAAAAATTTAGTACAACATTCAATTCATAAACTACCATAGATGTTTCAATTTAATTCAATTCTGAACTTTGATCTGTTTTCCAGTGTGAGGCTGTTAGGTTCCTTTGTTCAGGAGACCAAACAGAAGACACTCTTCTCACAATAATACTCGAAATAGTAAAAGATGAAAGTATATGAATGTATATTATTGAATCTGTAATATGTATCCAAAAGAAAAATACAAGTAAATGTTCCCCAAGAAAGTCCCTTCCTCCACTGGCCAAAAGGTCTGGTCTAAACCAAAACAAAATATTTGATATCCCCTCTCTCCCCCGTTCCGTTTATTATTTATACTATCTCTCTCTTGTAACAAACTAATCTCCTTTCCTGCATCTAGTTTTCTCCCCTCTTATTCCTCCTTACGTAAACCTTTAATACTCTAACATTACCCTCCTCCCCAACATCAACCTTGTTGATAGGTGATAAGCTGTCGTTGAAGCTATCAAATTAATACTACTTTTCAAGGCAACTTCAGTATTGCCAAGTAGTATCTAAGAAAGTAGATAGGGCTAAAGTAACCCTGGGTCGTCTCCCAACGAACACAGAATTGCTTTTGAACATCTGACTCTTATAAATGCTATGCAATGTTTATAAATAAAAATGATGTTTGGAGAAGGTTTAAAGAACAAATAAGAAACGATTATAATAAAATAGGCTATTTCCACTGCTTTTCCAAGATAGATTCATCATCGATTATTCACGAATAATTGTTCAATTGATTATTGTTTAAGTTTCAAATTAATTAAAGTACATTCTCAATTAATTTGAGGGTGATCATGCATTTAACCAAAGTAAATTCTCAATCAAATGCAAAACCTTTCTAGATTATTCACAATAAATTCAATCAAAGTACATTCTCAATCAAATTATATTGTGTTTAATCATGTCTATTCTTAAATCTCCTAACCAAGTTAAAAGTTAATCAATCAAAGTAAATTCTCAATTGATTATAGTTGAAATTATTACTACAAACCAAAGTACATTCTCAATTGATAGTAAAAACCATTTAATCATATGAAAGTTCCTACATTAAATCAAAGTAGATTCTCAATTAAGCCTAGAAACCCTAGAACTCATATAATCAATATGCATGTAGATTCAAACACATTATGATGCAAAAATCTTTACTTTTAACAAGATATAGAGATGAAAGACATAGAGAGAGAACAACTTAAATCAATAATCAAAATAAACAATTGCATTAACTGAACGTAACCTCAGAATCCATAATGGAATTACAACAGAATAGCCCTAGATGCTTAGCTCTCCATGAATGGAGTTGAATACAAGATAAAAGAAAAGAGAGAAGTGGTGAATGAATGAATCCCAATGAAGTCCTCTGGGTCTCTTTATATAGGCTTGATTGAGCTTGGACTCTGAATATTCAGTTGATAGAATCTTTTATCTTATATCTTCCAAATAACTAAAAGATTTAAATAATTATAACATTATTTGGAAGATATTTTCTGTTGATATTCCCAAATTAAATTAATTCAACAACTGAATTTTATTTTTTATCTTTTCTGACTTTCCAAAATTGCACAAATACCCTGAAATTTCCTCTATCTGCATTTTAGCCCCAATTGAATTCTTCAAAATTGCACCAGAAGCCCCTGTTGACCAGCTTTGACTAGAGGAGGACGCACCAATGAGGTGCTGCCACGTGTGAGAACTCTCCCCTCCCAATTAGGGTTTCAGAACATTGGGGAAGGGAAATTCCCGCGCCGTTGTTGGAGAAGAATGGTGTTTCTCTTCTCCTTTTCGAATTTGTTCGAGCTTGCCCTGTGCGTCTGGTTTTCTAAGTTTTGCTCTCTACAGGTGCGAGATGGTGATGTCGCGGCGGCAAGGATGCCCATGGTACTGCGGTGTGGTTGATTGTTGCAGGTCCGATGGCGAAGAAGCTTGAATCACGAATAGGAAGGCGCGATTTTGGGGTTTTTGTGGATGTTTTTTTGCATTTCAGGTTTGATGGCGGTCTCGCGATTCTGGTAGAGCGACGAAGATGGCAGTGTGCGTTGACGGTTGTGCTGTGCGAGGAAGATGGAGGCAGCTTCACGGTGGCGGCCTGACTGGTATTCGCGGCGGCTAGCTGGAACTTGCGAGAAAGAAGATGAAGATGGCGCGACAAAAGTATGGTGGTGCGCGACGTTGCGACGCGACTGAGGTTGAAGAAATCGCAACTTCGAAGGAGACGAACGGTGCTCCAGCGATGGTGGTCGTGGTGGATGTCCGGCGAGAAAGGAGAAGTTGGCCGACGGTGAGGATGGTACGGCGAAAGCGGAACGACGACTTATGGCATTGGTGGCATTGGCGGCTAGGGCAGTGACGATGGCTAAGGTTAGGTTAGGATGATGAAATTAGGGTTTCTGTTTGGATGAAAGATGATGATGTGTCAAAACCTGATAGGTCAATTTAGTGTGTAGAGGATTAATGACGTGACAGATTCTAGATGGCAGATATCTTAGTGATGGACTGCCACGTGGCAGAATCTGATTTAGGAGGGGTAGGAATAGGAAACTTAGACATGTGTAGTAGAAAAGACTTAGTGTTTGGGCTTCGTATTGGGCCTGTTTTAGAAATAGGAGTGTATGTAGGGATTTTAGGGGGTGTAAGGATAAAGTCTGCCATTTTGCCCCAATTGTATATTATTTTGCAAATAAAATTTGATTTTGGGCCTTGAATTGCCATTTGGACCAATATAACTTATATTCTCAGCTGCACAAATAAATATTAGAACATCCAAGAATAATTTATGCGCTGAAACTCACTTTTTACGTCTCTTTAATTCCCAAACCCAACAATTCCAATCATCACAAATTCACTTAAAATCAACCATTTAAGCACAATTATCTCATCAAAAATTTGAATTTCATTTATGCGGGTCTAAATATGCACTCATCAATAGGCCTGAAAGGAATAGGCAGAGATGGATAGTGTATGAGAGAAGAAAGAAGTCTAACTAACTGGCTGTTATATCTTAACGGCTTATAGCAGTTAAGAAGAGGCGAGAGAGTTAGTTATAAATAGAGGTTGAGTCGGTGGGGAGGGGGACTTTTGGTGATTAGTTTGTAAAACAGGTATTGACCTATGGAGAGGGTTAAGCCTCTATTCTTCTTGCTGTATAAACATTATTTTGGTCAATAATACCCAGTTTCTTTCATACTTTGTGTTGTGTAGAGTCAAGAAGAAAGTTCTTGATTAGGTTCCTTGTTTAGGAACCTATCAATTGGTCCGACCTGCCAGATCTTCAATCGGAGGGGTGACGTACGCACGAGATGGAGGGCAATGTGTTGTCATTAGAAGGTCAAATGGAGGCGGTAGAGATTACGCTGGCTGAGACGAAGGCAGATACGGTCTTTCGGCGACATGAGACTGGAGCATTGAGGCAGAACTATTAAGCAATGCGCCATGACGTCTGAGTGATTCTGAAATTGTTGGGAGATCACAAGCAAGACCCATATGGGCTGCACCGGGAGGGTAGTGAATCCTCTATAAATGATAACGACGGCGGACCCGAAAGGGAAAGAGGAAGACGGGAAGTAAGGTGTCAGGACGACTTGACGAATTGGTGAAAACGAGTGGAGCTACCGGTGTTCGAAGGAGGCGAACCCTGGAACTAGATTAGTAGGGCAGAAAAATTTTTTGAGGTGCAAAAGGTAGATGATGAGGAGAAATTGCAACTGGTTTTCATTAGCATGGAGGGATATGCAGGAAATTGGTTTAGGTTTTAAAGGGAGAAAACCAAGAATTATTCTTGGGAAGGATTGAAGAGAGCCCTGGGAATTAGATTCGAAGGAGGGACGAGGGGAACCGTTTACGAGAATTGTCGACCATCAAGCAGGTCGGAATGGTGGAGGATTATGTCAGGGAGTTCGAGACACTGGTGGGACAAACATCCAAGATTCCAGAGGAGCAAATTCTGGGGTACTTCATGGCGGGACTCCAAGAGGAGGTGGGCGACCATGTCAGGCTGCACGACCCACCAGACGTGATGACGGCTATGCGGGTAGTGCGAGATGTGGAGAGATTTACAGTCTCGAGAACGGGAGGAGGATCGGCATCCAAGAGTCAAGGTGCGTGGGGACGATCAACGGGACTGTTACGCAGGTAGAAACTCATCGAGACACGTCAAATAAAGGGGGAATCGCGGAAAGTGTAGGGTCCGTGAGGAGAGAAGCGACCCAAAGGGGCGACAAGGCTAGGACGATCGGGCGACGGGAGGGAAAGGAACACTCACAACCCACCGTATTCGGAGTATGTGAAAAGGAGGGAGGAAGGGAGATGTTTCCGATGCGGCGGCCCTTTCAGCCCCGACCATCGTTGCCCGGAATGGGATTGCGGATGTTGATCATGGCAGAAGAGGAGGAGGAAGTTGGAGGAGAAGAGGAACCAGAACTTAACCTCGTCGAAAGTGAGTTGTCAGCGCTATCGGCGGGGAGGCTATCTTCTCCCAAGACGATGAAATTACGGGGCCGGATAGGCCAGCGAGAGGTGCTGGTTCTTATCGATAGTGGCACTAGCCACAACTTCATCAGTAGAAGGGTGGCAGAGGAATTGGAGTGGACGGTAGTGGACACCCAACCTTATCTGGTGAGCTTAGGTGACGGACAAGGGAAGACGATCAGTGGGTGTTGTGAGAAGGTGGCATTAAAGATGGGGAACGCCGAAATTGTTGAACGATTCTACTTGTTCGAGCTAAAAGGAGTGGAGTTGATTCTAGGTGTGGAATGGTTGGGAAAACTGGGAAAGGTGACCGTTGTCTAGGCTACAATAAGCATGGTGTACCGACAAGGGGAGAAGGAGGTAACAATAAAAGGTGACCCCACGTTAGAAAGAAAATTGGTGGGTGATAACAGTTGAAAAACTGCTATTTTTATACTTAAAATTGACTTCAATTACAACCATTATGCTTTAGAAATTAGCTTGAACTCATGATTTTGTTGAATTCTTGGATATAATGGAGTTGGACATGTTTTATGCTTGATTCTCTTATTTTTGTAGGTTTTTAGATCAAATTGATGAAAGAAGTGAAAAGGGAAAGAGAAGGAATCAGAAAAGGCACAAGCAATGCATGAAAGAGACATGCCGCAAGGACCGCTCAGGGGCATTTTCCCCCTCAGCGGTGCCACCGCTGAGGGGCGTTTTTCCCCTAAGCGCCACTTTCCAGATTACGTCAGAACCGCTGAGGGGCAACTTTGCAGTTGAGGGGAAGAATCGCTGTGCACTATTACCGCTGAGGGGCGTTTCCCCCTCAGCGGTACTATCTTGGGCTTGGGCTTGATTTTTGTATCTTTTTAGAATGTTATATAAGCTCTAGGACGTTTTAGGGTTTGTATCTTTGGCAATCACGAAGCTCTATCACTTTCTGTTCACCCCTTGGAGGAGGATTTTGGATGTTGAGGCTCCTTTTTCAGCTTTCTTGGGTTTTATCTTTCATTCTTCCATTGTATTTCATCTAGTTTCACCATGAATATGGTGAACTAAGCTTTTATTGTTGTTGGGGAATCAATGTAAATCTTTAGAAACTCTCTTGTATGGAATTGTGTTCTTCAAGATCGTATATATGATACATGCTTTCTTTTCATTAATTGTTAGGGTTTTTCCTCTTTGCTCATAGCATGCATAGTTTAACTCATTCGATGTCATGATTATTGATTTTGTCGATACGGAGACGTATGGGGAAGTCTAGATCTGGGGAATCTCTCCCAAAAGTATATTACCAACCTAGAGATAGGAGTATGATAGTTGGTTGCCTTTAAGCTTCTGTTCACTATAATGCATGATTGATTGCTAGGGAGACAAGAGATTGTAAACTAGTAATGATGATTAGGCCTTCTTCTCCGAGAGATCGGGTTTAAGGTAAATTAGAAAGTGGCATTAACATTAATGAAAAGATTGATGAATTCCTAAATACAAGAGAGTGGAAAAGATTTACTTGATAAAGCCCAACATCATATTCATTCATTCAATTCAACTCACGTTTTTGTTTCTCTTTGCCATTGATCATTATCATATGCATTCATATTTAATTTTCTGTCTTTTGCATTCTAAACCTAAAATACTTTGTTTTTCAAGTCTTAATTAATTAACTAATCACATAGCTTTCTAGGCCTTGAGTCTCTTGGGAAATGATACTTGGTCTTACCAAGATTATTACTTGCTTCGATTCGGTCACACTTGTCGAGGGTAAAACAAGTTTGTGGCGCCGTTTTTCGGTGTTCATAAATTTGTCAACAAGTTTTTGGCGCCGTTGTCGGGGACTCTGGTTTAACTAGTATATTTGTGTGATTGTTAATTAATTTTGATTTGTTGTGAATATTTTATTTTTCTGTTTTTATTTTATTTTATTTTTCTGTTTTTATTTTATTTTATTTTCTGTTTTTATTTTTCGGTTATTATTTTTCTTTTTTATCTTTTCAATTATATCTTCTCTTTTCTATCTTTTTTGCTAACAAAATTTTTCTAGGGTTTTGTTTCCTTGTGTATGCAGGGTAACATTAGGACTAGAAGCAAAAAGATTTCTGAACCTCTTCTTGAAGGCCTGGACGAAAGTAGAAGGAGAAGGAGAATTCAAACTTTACGTGAATTATTTCCTTCTCCTGAGACACTCTTACAGCCTTCACCACCAAGGTCTGACCATAATACTGACAACATGACAGAGGAGAATAATGGCAGACGTACTCTTGCAGATTATACCACCTTTGCTTGCCCTCAACAGTTTAATAGCATAACAAGACCGAGGGTAAATGCAGCTAACATGGAGGTAAAACCGGCATTGATTCAGCTGGTTAAGAGTAATCAATTCAATGGGTTGTCACATGGAAGCCCATATGAGCACCTCACAACTTTCAACGAAATTTACAATACAGTGAAGATAAATGGGGTGCCTGACGAAGCAATCAAGCTTAGCTTGTTTCCTTTCTCATTGGGAGGCAATGCTAAGCTTTGGTTGAACTCTTTCCTAGAAGGGAGCTTTACAGAGTGGGAAGCTGTGGTAGCAAAGTTTCTAAACAAATACTTCCCACAATCCAAAGTCAATAAAGGGAAGCAGGAGATCTCTTCGTTCAGACAGGGCATGGAAGAGACATTGGTCCAAGCATGGGATAGATATAAAAGTTTATTGAGAAAGACTCCCATGCATGCATTTGATGAAGCAGCAATAGTTCTACTGTTCCTTGGAGGTCTTGGTTCACAAACCAAGTTGATGCTAGATGCTTCAGCAGGAGGCAACATTAAATGTAAAATCCAGAGGAAGCAACCGAACTGATAGAGAACATGGCTGCCAATGATAATGAATTGCATAGTGAAAGAGGAGCCTCTGTTCAACCGAAAGGGGTTCTACAATTGCAGTCAAATGATGCTTTGCTTGCCCAGAATAAAATTATAACTCAACAGCTAGAAAATATAGCAAAGACACTTACTCATTTGCCAAAGGAGTTCAAAATAGTTGCTCAAGCTCAACAACAGATGTGTGAGCTATGTGGTGGTGACCATATTAATGGTCAATGTGCTTTGCTAGTGGAGGCCTTAGAAGATGTAAATTTCATGAATAATCAATTTTCATACCGTCAAGGTAATTTCAACCAAGGTTGGAAATCTCACCCAAGCATGGGTCAAGGTCAGGGACAAACTGGGCAAGCAGGACAATTTAATAAGCCACAACAACAACCATCATTATGGCAACAAATGGCTACACTCACTGAAAAACAATCAAACATGGAAGAAACTCTTAATCAGTTTATGAAGGTAACCCTCTCCAACCTTGATAGCATGCAAGCATCTATTAGAACTATGGGGATGCAGATTGGACAGTTAACTAAGAAGTTGGAGGAAAGGTCTGATCATAGCTTTGGGGCTAATACTGAAGTTAACCCGAGAGAGGAGTGCAAAGTTTTAGTGAATGTAGAAAAAGTTGAGTTAGAAAAGAAAGAAGATAAAGAAGAGAAAAGTAGTGGAAAAGAAAAGGAAGTGGAGAGAAAAGAGAGAGTGGTAATAGAAATTGATGATCTTACTTCTTCTCCAACCGAGAGAAAAGATATGGAGGTAATAGAAATTGATGATCTTCTTCCTTCTCCAACAGAGAAAAAGAGGCAACTTAAAGAGCTTTTCACTCATGAAAATGTTGACTCACTTGTACATGACACATGGCAACAATTCTCAGCTCAAGCTAAACACATGGAACAAATCTCCAAAAGAAAAAGATATGAAGAAGAGGAGAGAGATAAATACAAAGCTATTCAGAGGAAGCTACTCTCTGCAAAAGAGAAAGATCTTGGAAGCTTGTTCATTCCATGTGTTATTGAAAAGAGAAAGGTAGATAAAGCCTTACTTGATTTAGGGTCAAGTGTGAATTTAATGCCTTATTCTTTACTTGAACAAATGGGTAATCTGAAAGTCAAACCTATAAAGATGAATCGGTTAGTAGCGGATGGTTCTTTGAAGAATCTGTATGGTATAACAGAGGATGTTATGGTTTGTGTGGGAGAACTCAAATTCTTGGTTGACTTTGTTATCATGGAGATGAAGGATGAAAGGATTCCTATCATTCTTGGAATGCCGTTTATGAAAACGGCTAAGGCTATCATTGATGTAGATGAAGGAATTGTGGTGTTCCAAGACCGTGGCAAAAATGCAGTTGTTGATGTTTTCAAAGAGGAACAGTGGACAGAAACTAGTTATAAAGCTACATGTCAGGATGTACTCATGACTAGTTATACAAGTGCAGAGCCAAGCTTGAAAGGTAAAAATTATTTTTTGTTGCAGGATAAGGAAGAAGAACAAAAGAGCAAAGGAATGACGGTTCATGATGATTCAAGACAAACACAACCCAAACCTGGTAGACATGTGAGATTCAAAAACAGGTTATGGATTGTGAAGAACTATAAAGAAGACGGAGTGATAGAAATTGAGTCTCCAAAATCAAGAAGAATCAAGAAGGTGGACCGGAAGCAGTTGATGAGTTGGTGTGATGATAAAAAGATAAACATCAACATTAAAGATGAAACATGAGCTTTACTGGGTCAAGCTAATGACGTTAAAAGAGCGCTTTTCTGGGAGGCACCCTAGTTGATTTAAGAACATCATTTTAAATTTTAGTTGTAAATTGTTTTTTTTTTTTTGAAACTGTTTAAAATAGCATCTACTGATGGATGCTAGGTGGTTAAGTATCTACTGAAGGATACTTGGGTTTGATACACCTACTGAGGGGTGTTGGTAAGAAAGATCTACACCTACTGATGGGTGTTGGAGGATTTTGGGTCAGGCTCGTGACGTTAAACAAGCGCTACCTGGGAGGCAACCTAGTTGATTTACTCTGTTTTGATTGTTTATTTTTATTTCTGCTTTAGTTGCATGATAGGGATGAATACATGAGTTATCTGAGAACTTGAGTGCAGGAAGTAAGTAAGGAGCTTGTGTAGAAGGCACCTAGGGTAAGCTAGGAAGAAGAAATCCAAAACACGGAAACGCCGCTCAGGGGCATTTTCCCCTTGAGCGGTAGTACCGCTGAGGGGCGTTTTCCCCCTGAGCGGTACTATCGCAGAATGCAGATTGTGGGTTTCCCTTAGCGGAACCCGGGCCCATTGGGGTATTTTTACACCATAGGTTGCGATTTGGCTTCTATTTTCATATTTTCTTCTTCCCAAACACTTCTAAACACTTGCACAAGAGCTCTCTACATTTTCCCTTCCATTCCACTTTAGAAAACCTCCCTTCCACTCACTACTCAACTAGTTTGCCATCTAAGTTTGGGGTTGGGAGAGAGCATCATTACTAAGGTTGAGTTTCATAGTTGGAAAGCATTCTCCATTCATCTAGCATCTCCACCCAAGTAAGTTAAGCATTTTTCATTCTAGGGTTCTTGAAAAGCATGATTTTGATTCTTAAAGCATGATTGTTTAGGAATTGTGATTTCTATGCATGATTTGATGAATTAATTGATGTTTGAACCGATTAAAATGATTGAATTTGGTCTGTGATGACAAATTTATGAACACCGAAAAACGGCGCCACAAACTTGTTTAACCCTCGGCAAGTGTGACTGAATCGTATCAAGTAATAAAACTAGGTAAGACCAAGTATCACTTTCCCAAAGGACTCACGACCTAGTTAGTTATCTGATTTGTTGATTATTTAAGACCTGTGAACGATTGATTGTAGGTTTTTAATGCAAAAGACAGTAATTAAACATGTATGCATGAATGTGATCAATGAAAAAAAGAGTAAAACAAACACATAATGAATGATATGGATGAATATGTTGTTGGGGTTATCAATTTCATCTTATCCACTCTCATATACTTTAGGAATTCATCAATCTTTTCATCAATGTTAATGCCACTCTCTAAATTACCTTGTCAAGAAGGCCTATCCTTAATTACGAGTTCATACAATTCCTAGCATTCCTAGTAATTAGTTCTGAAGTGCAGGAGCTTAAAGGCAACCAATATGCTATTGGGAGAAATTCCCCGGATCTAGACTTCCCCGTACGTTCCCATATCGAAAAAATCAATGATCATAGCAATGAATGAGTTAAACAAAGCAAGCATTAAGCAAAGAGGAAAAACCCTAACTAATGATAAAAGAAAGCATGTATCTTAAAATAAGATGTTAAAACATTAATTCCATATATGAGAGTTTCACAAGGCTACATTGATTCCCCAACAACAATACAAGGTTTAGTTCACCATATTCATGGTGAATCTAGATGAACAATAATCAAAGAATGGAAGATAAAACCCTAGAAAGGTGAAAAGGGAGCCTGAGCATCCAAGATCTTCCTTCAAAGGGGTGGAAAATAGAGTGTTTGCTTCGTCCCAGCCAAAGATACAAACCCTAGGAACACCTAAAGCTTATATACTGTTCGTAATAATACAGAAAATTAGGCCTAAGCCCAAAATAATGCCGCTCAGCGGTAAACTACCGCTCAGCGGTAAGTGCGTGAGTTGGTTTCCTCCCCTCAGCGGACTTTCACCCCTCAACGGAGCCAACGTGGGTTTCTGAGTGCCGCTCAGCGGTAAACTGCCGCTGAGCGGTGGTTGTGGCTTCTCCTTTTGCAATTTTTAATGTCTTTTCTGATTCCATTCCTATCCTTCTTCACTTCTTTCACCAAATTCACCTTAAAACCTGCATAAAACACTGAAATCAAGCATAAACCTGTCCAACTCTCTTATTTCTAAAAATATAACCAAAAGCATGATTTCAAGCTAGTTTCTAAGTGTTAAAGGTTGCTTTTAGTATCAAATTTAAGCATGAAAATAACAGTTTTTCAACTGTTATCAGTCTGGAAGTATGAAAATCGCATTTGGGTGGAGTTAGGAAAGTGAAAAATTACATTTTTAAAAATCTGCAGAACTATTGCTGAGGGGCGTTTTCCCCATGAGCGGCATTCTGGCATATGTGAATTTTGGCTTTTTGTCATGGTGTACTGGTTGCGTTGAGGGGTGATTTTAACCCTTAGCGGTGGTTAAGCATGAATTTAGGGTTTTGTTTGTGGTTTCCTAATGATTAACAACATGTTTGGTGGTTTTGTAAATTGTGTTTGATTCAGGAATGACATCCTCTTCAGGCAAAAGAATGAAAACCATGGCATCAAAAAGGAAAGATAAGGAACTGGAACAATCCTATTCCAGTAGGTTCCTATCTCGCAAACATGAGAAGCATTTCGAGGTTGTTCAAGATAGGAGGCTCCTGATAGAGAGAAAAGCTGGAATGATACCAAATTTTGCTCCTCAATTTGGAGAGCAACTGATGGAAAGGAACTGGGAGAAGTTTGCCACATACCCTACACCAGCCAACATAGTTATGGTAAAGGAATTCTACACCAATGCAAGGAAGTTGGGTGATTATCCAGATGAGGAATACCTAGGCTATGTCAGAGGACATGCTATTAGGTATGATCCAGACTCTATCAACAATTTCTTGGGCATTGAATGGGCTGGTGAGCAGTGCCAGTTTGCTTTATGTATGGAGGAAGACACTGATTTTACTGATGTGGAGAGTGTCTTATGCGTACCTGGAGGACAATTCCAGAGGAACAAAATTGGTTATGTGGTGAACATTAAGAGGAATGACTTGAATCCTCTTACAAAGTATTGGATGGCATTCTCCCATGCCAACATTCAACCATGCTCTCATGTTTAAGAAATCACTCTTAACAGAGCACTCTTCCTTTACTGTGTGATCAGAAATATGAGTATTAATATTGGACAGGTGATAGCTAATGAAATACATATGTGTGCTAACACGATGAATAGCAAAGCACCTCTAGGGCATCCTTTTTTGATCACACATTTGTGCAAGATAGCTGGGGTGGATACTTCTGCTCCACCATTTGAAAGGCCTAGAAAAGCAATTGATGAGGCCTATTATAAGCAGTACTGTGGAGGTGAGGAGATAGCTCAGCCAGTTCCACCACACCGTCCTCGAGGACATGCACAAAGACAGGCATCTACAAAAACTCATGAAGCAGATCCATTTCAGATGAGAGACATGTACATGTCTCTTATAGGTGCACAATTGCAGTCTATCCATAGAGGGTAGGTAGCCACTGCTGAGATGATTTTTGGATTATATGATACACCCCCAACACACAGGTGGACTATGGATGAATTCCATAATGTAGTAGCTTGGCCAGAGGAGCAGGTCCCAGGCTATAGAGCTGGAGCAGCTGAAGCTTCAGCTATGGAGGAAGAAGAATAAGCTGACGATGATGATGCATTTGAAGATGTTGAAGATGAGGAAGAAGAGGAGGATACAGATGACAACACAGGCTGAGGAGGAGCTGAGACAACATTCACTGATGGATGCTATCAGCACTAGAGCAAGATTTGTTTTATGTTTTGCATTATTGAACTTATTTGCTTATGTTTTTAGAATAGGGTTGATGTACTCAATTGGAAACTTTATCTGTGTTGATGGTTTGCTTGTGATTGTTGTGTGATAAGTAATGCTTGATGATGTTTTGAGCCTAATTGATGATTGAGAATGTGCACATTATATGCTTATACAGATGGTTCACAAGCTATGTGAACAAATGCATGATGTTGTGATTGTGATTATGATACTAAGCAGGATGTATATGTGGAATGTGAATGAACTGATATGTGAGATTTTGAGCTCTAGAGTTGTTGTTGAATATCATCACTTTGAGAGCATGAATTAATTTGCCCAGCTTTTCTATAATTGAATCACTTGCTTGTTTGCATCATATGATCAAGGCCATTTGTTGGTACCCTTTTTGTTAGCCAAATACATGATTAAAGCCCACAAAAAGAGAACACTATGTGTTTTTTTTTTTCTTTTGAACCCTTAGCCATGAACATGATTTGAAACCCTTTGGAAAAGCTGTACCTTGAGTTAAGTAGAAAATATTCTGTGGTATTGATAAATGTTCAAGTTTGAGGTTGTTGGGAAGTTCGAAAAGGGAAAAAGAAAAGCATTGAGCTAAAAGAAAAGAAAAGAAAAAGAAAAGAAGAAAAAGAAAAGCTCAATGCAAAACAAAGTTGGGAATAATTAAGAATGGTTGTGTTTAGATGATTCTCTTAACTCAAGGGTTTTGTGATCTAGAAAAACCAATTTTTCTTGTTAGCACAGCCACATTATAAACCATTGAAAAGTCCTTGTGATGATGCTTACTTATGAATGCAATTGATTGTGGTTAAATGAAAGACAAAGTAGATTCATGTGACATTGTGATGACAAAATGAGTGAATATTTCCTATACACTTGTGAGTTTGAGTGAAACACTTTATCTAGTGAGCATAGATTCCATGAACACATAAGAACACCTTTGCTTAGTTGATTGATCATTCATGAAAATAGCATTTGTTGGATATTATATGATTGAGTGAACACTGAAAGTATGTGCACATCTTGATTGAAGTTTTGTGATGAGCTAAATTGAGTATTTACTTATCTGGAAGAAAGATTTTTGAATGTGGTGAACCATTGAATGGATTAGTTGAAGATTGAGTTACATCTTATTTGCTTGAGGACAAGCAAAGTTCTAAGCTTGGGTTGTGATAACAGTTGAAAAACTGTTATTTTTATACTTAAAATTGACTTCAATTACAACCTTTATGCTTTAGAAATTAGCTTCAATTACAACCCTTGAGTTAAGTAGAAAATATTCTGTGGTATTGATAAATGTTCAAGTTTGAGGTTGTTGGGAAGTTCAAAAAGGGAAAACGAAAAGCATTGAGCTAAAAGAAAAGAAAAGAAAAGGAAAATAAGAAAAAGAAAAGCTCAATGCATAACAAAGTTGGGAATAATTAAGAATGGTTGTGTTTAGATGATTCTCTTAACTCAAGGGTTTTGTGATCTAGAAAAACCAATTTTTCTTGTTAGCACAGCCACATTATAAACCATTGAAAAGTCCTTGTGATGATGCTTACTTATGAATGCAATTGATTGTGGTTAAATGAAAGGCAAAGTAGATTCATGTGACATTGTGATGACAAAATGAGTGAATATTTCCTATACACTTGTGAGTTTGAGTGAAACACTTTATCTAGTGAGCATAGATTCCATGAACACATAAGAACACCTTTGCTTAGTTGATTGATCATTCATGAAAATAGCATTTGTTGGATATTATATGATTGAGTGAACACTGAAAGTATGTGCACATCTTGATTGAAGTTTTGTGATGAGCTAAATTGAGTATTTACTTATCTGGAAGAAAGATTTTTGAATGTGGTGAACCATTGAATGGATTAGTTGAAGATTGAGTTACATCTTATTTGCTTGAGGACAAGCAAAGTTCTAAGCTTGGGTTGTGATAACAGTTGAAAAACTGTTATTTTTATACTTAAAATTGACTTCAATTACAACCTTTATGCTTTAGAAATTAGCTTCAATTACAACCCTTGAGTTAAGTAGAAAATATTCTGTGGTATTGATAAATGTTCAAGTTTGAGGTTGTTGGGAAGTTCAAAAAGGGAAAACGAAAAGCGTTGAGCTAAAAGAAAAGAAAAGAAAAAGAAAATAAGAAAAAGAAAAGCTCAATGCATAACAAAGTTGGGAATAATTAAGAATGGTTGTGTTTAGATGATTCTCTTAACTCAAGGGTTTTGTGATCTAGAAAAACCAATTTTTCTTGTTAGCACAGCCACATTATAAACCATTGAAAAGTCCTTGTGATGATGCTTACTTATGAATGCAATTGATTGTGGTTAAATGAAAGGCAAAGTAGATTCATGTGACATTGTGATGACAAAATGAGTGAATATTTCCTATACACTTGTGAGTTTGAGTGAAACACTTTATCTAGTGAGCATAGATTCCATGAACACATAAGAACACCTTTGCTTAGTTGATTGATCATTCATGAAAATAGCATTTGTTGGATATTATATGATTGAGTGAACACTGAAAGTATGTGCACATCTTGATTGAAGTTTTGTGATGAGCTAAATTGAGTATTTACTTATCTGGAAGAAAGATTTTTGAATGTGGTGAACCATTGAATGGATTAGTTGAAGATTGAGTTACATCTTATTTGCTTGAGGACAAGCAAAGTTCTAAGCTTGGGTTGTGATAACAGTTGAAAAACTGTTATTTTTATACTTAAAATTGACTTCAATTACAACCTTTATGCTTTAGAAATTAGCTTCAATTACAACCCTTGAGTTAAGTAGAAAATATTCTGTGGTATTGATAAATGTTCAAGTTTGAGGTTGTTGGGAAGTTCAAAAAGGGAAAACGAAAAGCATTGAGCTAAAAGAAAAGGAAAGAAAAGGAAAATAAGAAAAAGAAAAGCTCAATGCATAACAAAGTTGGGAATAATTAAGAATGGTTGTGTTTAGATGATTCTCTTAACTCAAGGGTTTTGTGATCTAGAAAAACCAATTTTTCTTGTTAGCACAGCCACATTATAAACCATTGAAAAGTCCTTGTGATGATGCTTACTTATGAATGCAATTGATTGTGGTTAAATGAAAGGCAAAGTAGATTCATGTGACATTGTGATGACAAAATGAGTGAATATTTCCTATACACTTGTGAGTTTGAGTGAAACACTTTATCTAGTGAGCATAGATTCCATGAACACATAAGAACACCTTTGCTTAGTTGATTGATCATTCATGAAAATAGCATTTGTTGGATATTATATGATTGAGTGAACACTGAAAGTATGTGCACATCTTGATTGAAGTTTTGTGATGAGCTAAATTGAGTATTTACTTATCTGGAAGAAAGATTTTTGAATGTGGTGAACCATTGAATGGATTAGTTGAAGATTGAGTTACATCTTATTTGCTTGAGGACAAGCAAAGTTCTAAGCTTGGGTTGTGATAACAGTTGAAAACTGTTATTTTTATACTTAAAATTGACTTCAATTACAACCTTTATGCTTTAGAAATTAGCTTCAATTACAACCCTTGAGTTAAGTAGAAAATATTCTGTGGTATTGATAAATGTTCAAGTTTGAGGTTGTTGGGAAGTTCAAAAAGGAAAAACGAAAAGCATTGAGCTAAAAGAAAAGAAAAGAAAAAGAAAATAAGAAAAAGAAAAGCTCAATGCATAACAAAGTTGGGAATAATTAAGAATGGTTGTGTTTAGATGATTCTCTTAACTCAAGGGTTTTGTGATCTAGAAAAACCAATTTTTCTTGTTAGCACAGCCATATTATAAACCATTGAAAAGTCCTTGTGATGATGCTTACTTATGAATGCAATTGATTGTGGTTAAATGAAAGGCAAAGTAGATTCATGTGACATTGTGATGACAAAATGAGTGAATATTTCCTATACACTTGTGAGTTTGAGTGAAACACTTTATCTAGTGAGCATAGATTCCATGAACACATAAGAACACCTTTGCTTAGTTGATTGATCATTCATGAAAATAGCATTTGTTGGATATTATATGATTGAGTGAACACTGAAAGTATGTGCACATCTTGATTGAAGTTTTGTGATGAGCTAAATTGAGTATTTACTTATCTGGAAGAAAGATTTTTGAATGTGGTGAACCATTGAATGGATTAGTTGAAGATTGAGTTACATCTTATTTGCTTGAGGACAAGCAAAGTTCTAAGCTTATATACTATTCGTAAATTACAGAAAAATTAGGCCCAAGCCCATAAAAGTAACAAAAAACCGGTCCAAGCCCACTTAGAATGGCGCTCAGTGGTATTTTACCGCTGAGCGGTAATACCGCATGATCCATTTTGCCCCCAGTTGCTGATTTTGCCCCTCAGCGGTGATTTTGGCACCTGAAAAGTGCCGCTCAGCGGTATTTTACCACTCAGCGCCACTCGGTCACACTTTTTCTGCGTTCTGGTTGATTTTTCAGCATTATGGTTGACTGGTTGACTTTTCTGGTTGACTGGTTGACTTTTGTGGTTTCTGGTTGACTTTTCAGCACTCCAATCATTCGGTACTTCCATTCTTCTTTCAAATCATTCAATTAGCCTACAAAATCAAGGGAATCTTGCACAAAACCATTAAATTCACTTTCAACTCTCTTATTCACAAAACTAAAGCAAAAATATGAGTTCAAGCTAGTTTCTAAGTCTTAAAGGTTGCTTTTGATATCAATTTTAAGCATAAAAATAACGGTTTTTCAACCGTTATCACTTACAAGCTGCAGTTGCCCGATACAACGCGCATTCACCCAGTTTTTCACGTGTCCCAATTGAAAAGGGCTATAGGCGAGCAAAGAGTAGAGAAGGAGCTGCCGCGAGATTTACAGGCAGAAGGGCCATCATTTTGGCCAGTGGGCGTCCTGGGAAGAAGGCAATCACAACAAGGGAAGAAGACCGTGCCACAGTTGTTGATAGAGTGGCAAGAAAGGGGTCCAGATGGGGCAACTTGGGAGGACGAATTGACCATCCAAGAGCACTATCCCGATTTCAACCTTAGGGACAAGGTTGAGTTTCAAGCGGAGGGTATTGATAGGCCTGAAAGGAATAGGCAGAGATGGATAGTGTATGAGAGAAGAAAGAAGACTAACTAACTGGCTGTTATATCTTAACGGCTTATAGCAATTAAGAAGAGGCGGGAGATTTAGTTATAAATAGAGGTTGAGTCGGTGGGGAGGGGGACTTTTGATGATTAGTTTGTAAAACAGGTATTGACCTGTGGAGAGGGTTAAGCCTCTATTCTTCTTGCTGTATAAACATTCTTTTGGTCAATAATACCCAGTTTCTTTCATACTTTGTGTTGAGTTGAGTCAAGAAGCAAGTTCTTGATTAGGTTCCTTGTTTAGGAACCTATCACTTGTCTTCAAGGTTGAAATTAGGGAAATGCCGGCGGATATAGTGCTCCTTCTCCCAAGTAGCCCCTTCCAAACCACCCTCTTTCCATTGTATTAAGACTTGGGGTATCTCCTTCTTGTGTTGCTGCTGGTTCCTTCGTTGTAGCACCTTCAGAGGGATGTACGTATGTCTGTCATCCTGCAATTCAGTTGGTAAGGCTCCCTCCACCTGATGGTCTCCTACAACTAGTTTCAACTGAGAAACATGGAATACAGGGTGTATTTTTGAAGTTTCTGGTAGCTGCAGCCAAAAAGCAACCGATCCTATTTGTTTTTCCATTAAAAATGGCCCATAATACCTTGCTGAAAGCTTAGGATGTAGTTTTGTGCGCATAGATGTTTGTTTATGAGGTCTGATTTTAAGGAATACCCAATCTCCTTCCTTAATATTGGCCGCCACCCTCTTCTTATTGGCATAATGTGTCATCTGATCTTGAGCTCGGGCTAGATGATATTTCAATTGCTACAATGCCTCATCATGGGTTTGTAAATCCTGGGCGACTGCCTCCACTACGGTTTCTCCCTGTATATAGCGTGTCAATGTGGGAAGAGGTCTTCCATACATAGTTTCAAAGGGTGTGCATTTGGATGCTCCTTGGTAACTAGTGTTATACAAATACTCAGCCCAAGGTAAGACCGAACTCCAACTCTTGGGCTGTTTGGGCTAAAGCAACGCAAATAGGTTCTTAGCACCTTATTCAACACTTCAGTCTGCCCATCTGTCTCTGGGTGATAGGCAGTTCTCATCTTGAGTTGTGTGCCCTGTAAACGAAAGATCTCCGTCCAAAAAACACTCATAAAGGTGGAATCTCTATCACTAACAATTGTCATCGGTATCCCATTGCTACGACTGTCGCGGTCATACAAATTTGATGTGCATAGAAAGAATGCAGTATAACTAGGAAGTGACTCCTAGGTCGTCTCTCAAGGACCAATTTTTGTTCAGTTTCAGATTTTTTTACAGGAAGAGGGGGGTTTGTGATTGTGTTTGTTGTGGTAAAATTAAAGTTGACTAGAAATTAAATAACTCAAAATTAAAAAAAACACTGAAGTAAATTTTAAAGACGGTAAAAACTGAACGTTAAAAGATGGTAAAACCAAACAGTAAAAAATGTTGAAAACGGTAAAAGACGATAAAAACTGAATGGTAAAAAGTAATGACTGAATTTAACGGTTCAGAAGACAGTAAACGGTAAAATAAAAAGACTGTAAAATTAAAAGCATTTAATTGGAAATCAAATTTAGCAAAGATTCAACACTTGAAATTAAATTCCTGGACAGTGAAAATAAAAATTACAGTAACACACTACAAGCTTCAGAAAATAAATCACTGTTGCATTCAAATGGAAAACCGAGAGAGTGGAAAAAGAAAGAGGAAGAGGCGAGAGCCTCTTCCATGGCTGTCCTAAACTACTACTAATTCCTAAAATCTGATGCCTTCTCTCTTCTGCATGCTGCTCCTTTTGTAGTGCCAAATTCTCTGACCAACTCCTCCTGTAGCTTATTTCTTTGAATTCTTTACTCAATTAATGACTAAGTGGGAACTCCATTTTGTGGTGTGCGTTTGTTCACGTGAATTTCCTTCAAGCTTTCCATTCCCAACTCTTGTCTTCTTCTTCAATACAATTCCAGTGGGCTCCCTTCTCCTTTCACGTGTGTGCTGGGTGTGAGCTGCTTGAGTTGGAGAACCGAGAGCTCTTCCTTCATATGCGTGATGGTGCTGGAGCTGGACCAGTTGCTGGATGAAGGTCTGGATGGTGGACTGGAGTTGGACGTGGGCAGCTGCTGCTCTTGCTCAATGAAATCTGCAGTATGCTTCCTCTCCTCAAGTATGTGACAGCAGTGGCTTCAATAATCAACTACAACTTCCTTCTTCCTTCACACGTTGCAGCTGCTTCCAAAAACTGTGCTCACCAATTCATTCTCTCCAAATCAATCCAGCAGGCCGTGTGTTGGCTTCTTCTAAGCTACTGGATGTTGTGTGCAGCTGCTGCCATGCCTCTCATCCCCCAGCTGAACCGTGAAGGTCTTCTTCAAGGTGCTGAACGTGTTGAACTGATGGAGGTTGCTGGACTGGTGCTCCAGCCGTGACAGTTTGGGCTTGGGCGTGACAGCTGCTGCTTGCTGTGTTGGTCTTTGGCTGCACCTTAAGGAAAGAAAATTAATTCGCATGAAGGAGGACCGTTAGCAAAGCTGTGATAGCTCCTTTCCATGAGCGTGGTCCCCTCTCTATGTGTCTTATATGTGAGCAGCAACAATCAGTAAAACTCAATAAGTGCATCCCCTCATTCCCGTAAAACTCTTTTGGATTCTGGATCAGCTTTTGGACCTACTGACGTATGAGTTCTGGACTGTGAATACAAACCAAGCCAAGAATCCAACATCTTTACATGCTGGACGCATTGAAGCTTGCTGGAACAAAATGAACGTATGCCTTCCTCCTTTGCTGCTGAAGCCGGACGTGTAGCTATCATCTTCATTCACGCTGCATGTGGTTGCTACTGACTTCTCTACTGCCATTGCTCCAGCCGTGACAGTACCTTGAGCTTGGTCACGTGCAACTTCAATTAAAAAGATGGAATGTGCTTCCAAAGTTGGCTCACCAATTTTTCAGCAAGTGTGGGCCGTGTGCTTTTCCATTCACCAATTAATCACCACTCTTCCAAATTGTTCACGTGACCTTTGTGCTATTAAAATGTAACTTGACTTAGTGTGTTTTCTGAGATAAGGCTAGTGAAATCAGCAATATCTTTTCCCAAGCCAAATTTTCCAATCATAGGTGGCGGCTCCACTTCCAAAAGACAAAAGAGATTTCCCATTATTTGTGTTTGCAGCCGTGAAGTGTTCACCTTCTTTCCATAATTTCTTCAACCAAAACTAATAAGGGGGCCCTCCACTGATTGATATTTCAGCCTTGACAATGCCAAAACAACGTGACATTCCATGGGTGGTGGCTCCCACTTGTATTTGCTTTGGTTAATGCTTGTTGTAAGAATTGTACATATGGACAAGGTGTCAAACCAACTTTCAATTATCTTCCAAGTAAATTAAGAAACCGTGAGCTGCATTTGGAACGTGATCCCTTTCATTTTACTTCTTAAAATTCAAACAAAATATTTCATCACAGATCAACACACAGATTAAATCACTACAGTGTAGCTTCTTCCCAAATACAGTGTGTGAATGTTCTTCCAAATGTCCTAAAATATTTACAGAATTTTCCCTACACTCAATAATGTAAATAATTAGTATCAGATAATTCAAATTAACTAAAATAAGAATTTTTGATCGAATTAAGCTTAATTTAGTAAAATGGGAAAATACTGAACAATTATGCACAATTCCCTAATTAAATCTAGCACAATAAGCTAAGTGAAGTGAAGAAAATAATGATTCATCAAAATAGACCACACTTAGTCTTTTGCACTCCTGGGCAAAATTAAGACGCAAATCAGGGAATGGTTCAAAGGACTTTTAGGAAGGTGACACAAACTCAGCAGACAGAAAAATATAAAAACTCACAAGAAAACACACAAAATTTACACAGTTCTCAAAAAGTCTGGACAGAGGAAAGAAGTAGAAAATATCCAACACGTAATCAAGAAAAGTAGATACTTATAGAAATTATCCAAGCAATTCAATACGTAGAAAAATAATTAATAAGCTTAAGAGGTGATTTAAAAATAACAAAACCTCACAGATGCACTCATAGTGTTTCTCTCAAGTGTCTAGGCTAAATAATTTCAACTCAATGCACTCAAGAAAACAAACACAATCAGACTTGGCAAGTTTCTATTTATCAAAACTTAAAACATATGCATGTTCGGATCCAAAGGTCTTTACTGGGTTGTAATGGGGCCAAGGACAGGGGAGGATAAAATATAGATAAGTAGCTACAGCTCAGAAGAAATAGAGGAGCATTGGGGAACAAGTGTAAATACAGTGAAATCCCACCCAAACCTCTAATTCAATCCTCTTCTCGACTCCATTGTTCTCAAAATTGTTTTTCATTTTTCTCTCTTTTTCTCATCATTTTTTCTTCATCCTATCTCTTTTCTTTTCTCTCTTTATCACACAACAGGATCATATTTTATGATGAGGAACCAACTAGCCAATTCATCAGAAACTCCTAGGAGACCACACTTTTTCACAAAACACTTATATAGCTCCAGACTTCCCTAAGGTTAAGGTAATCATGGTTTTTCACTTAGGGTCAGTGTATGAGCTTCAACACAAAGAAATGGGGAAAGTATAGGCTCAAAGGGGTTATCAAAGGATAATAACAAGGTAGGCTTATTTGGCTAAAGAGGCTCAAGAAATAAAAATGCCTTTATCATTTCTAAACATGCATATAAATCAAGTATATCAAAAAGAATCAAGCCAAGGCATATGTGCAAGCAATCAAGAGACATGTCACACACAAGAAAGAAAATTAAGTGGCTCAAGTTCTCACACAGGGTTTTTGTCACAATCAAATCAACCTCTTAAATGTTATAATTATCTTCCAAGTAGAGAAAAAACAGGGATTTCAAACCATAAGTATTAGGTAAGTGAAGGAAAAATCTACAACTTATACATCATCCAGAGATCAAGAGAAAAATGTAAAATTTATTGCACATAAAACTCAATAAAAATAACTTAAAACAGAAAAATTTAACACTCAAAAACAAAAAATTTAACACACAAAATACAAACTAACAGAAACTAACAGAAAAAAACAAAATTTCTCCCCAGTAGACCACACTTAAATCACACAATGTCCTCAGTGTGTAACAATCATCAGATTATCAATTTCAGAGCAATCAAATAATATAGACAAGTGCAATAAAAAGTTAGGAAATGGGAAGAAATTTTTCAGAAACATCCATCAGTAGATGTTATCAGTGACATCCATCATCAGATGTCTAAATCACCAAGCACCCATCAGTAGATGCTAATTAATAAATTTTTTTTTTTAATTTTTTTTAATTTTTTTTAATTTTTTTTTCTTTCAGAAAAAAGGAGATGACCGGCACTGTGACAACAGTTTCGGTAGCAAAGACCGGAACTGTTGCTACAGTGGAAAGAAATCTGGCTATAAAAGGGTACCTCCTCAGCGTCAGAGCGCCATTTCCTGACCTAGCCTCTCTTTGCTCTCCTCTCTTCTCTCTTCTCTCTTCTCTCTCTGCTCTCTTCTCGAGCGTCTGGATCTGCGAGGAAGCTCTGCCACCGTGCCATCTGAAGAGGCTGAGATCCGCGAGGAGCTCCTCTGCCAACCCTACTTCCCAGGTAAGTCCTCTGCACCTTGGATCTCCTTTTTCTGCCCCTTAAGCTTTCTGCTCTTTAAGCTTTCTGCTCTCCAGTCTTTCATTTTTCCTGCTTTCCTTTATTTTTCTTCTTCTGCCGATCTATCTTCTTTCTTCTCCTTTTCAATTTTTTTTCATTTTTCTGAAACTTAAAAACACTTAAACGCATAAAACATAACTGTCAAAAACGTAAGGGGTATATAGGCTGGAAACCAGACGTTAATCTCCCTTCGATTGAAGGTATTGCAGAGACAATCGGGTAGAACAACGCCACGTACCCCACTAAAAAAAAATAAAACACAGAAACTTAATATACAAGAACAATATGGACAAGGACAACTGGACGTAGATCCGTTTAGGACCCTTTTGCAAGGACCGTGAAACAGATCTGAGACCAAATACAGAAACAATCAAAGACAGACAGGACAAAATAAATCTAAAAGGAAACAAGAACAAATAAAGAAAACACAGACTAATCTAATATTTTTTTTTTATTTTTATGTTTTGTTTTTTTTTTTATGTTTTTGTTCTTTTTATTTTTATATATTTTTTTTTATTTTTTAGAATACTAGTAGAGGAAAGATGACGAGCGAGATGGAATCAGAGATACACCAGTCAGCGGTGGCGTCCTACCGAAGATCAGACCCAGATGATGACCAGAATCTACAACTTTGGGGTCACACACCCAAGCCGAGCGTAAGTCGTCGAGATCACATCTCGACTAAGGATCTTCGGAGATGCCAGCGAATACAACGTGCACTGCTGGTTCAACAACCACGGCAATCGGGTCAGGCGCTGACAAGCGGAGATAGACCCTACTGGCACTCAGTTTTCACAACTGCCGCTGTACATGTATGGTAAGACCCTGATCACACCTCAATTTTTTATTTAAATTTTTCACTTCTTCCTCTTCTATTATTAACACAAGTTTTTTTTTTTTTTTTTTTTTTTTTTTTTTTTTTTTGTTGAAAGAATACAACTGGGTGATAATGAGGGCACCGAGGCTGTTGGACCTCTTCCCCATTCCCATCATAATCGACGACGACAAAGATGAACGACAAATCCCGCCACCTACGCCCCCTGCATTCCGAACCAGAGCTCCTTCAACGGTGCTATCCCTGAGACCACCACAACCAGCTCGTGAATTCTTCCAGTTTTAATTTTTATGTTTGTTTGTTTTTATGTTTTTTATGTTTTTTTTTATGTGTTTTATTTTATTTGGTCTGTAATGTTAACGATCACTAAAGATCGACCCCCGAACATCTTTTATTTTCATATATATCTACTGCATCTTTATATTCAGATCCATTCAAGCTCCTTACCCCATTACTGCAATTTTGCTCTAATGAATGAAATCTTAGTTTTAAACAAAATTTTCAATCAATTGTCTGTATGAAAACAACTAAGAAATTATATTTACAGTGAAGGAAAATAAGGAAAATTGAAGAAAATGAGATCTGAAGAGAAAATTTTTAATGAATTATTGGTATGAAATAATAAGAAACTGAGGGTCGAAATAAAATCATGGACTTCGCAAAACAATTTTTGAATTTTTGATTTTTTTTTATATATTTAGTAAAAACATTAAAAATCACGAAGCAAATAAAACACAAAACACATTTTTTTTTAAATACAGAAAAATGTACATCTCATAACAATTAAATTTTAATTGAAAAGAAATATTTTTGCACGCTTAAAATAAAATATTTTGTCAAGATTTTTTTTTTTTTTTTTAAGATAACAATTCGAAAACTAAAAAGAAAAGGTAAAACAAACTTAAAAGAAAAACAAAATGCAGAAACTCCCCGAGACCACACTTAAACTACACTGTCCTAGATGTTTTCTAAGCATAAGATCATCAATTAAAACAATAAACAGATAAAGGACAAGTGTACTAAAAATATGAAAATGGGGAAGAAAGAAAAAGAAAACTCCCCTGGTCAGGGTGGCAGTTGCCAATTTTGGATTTGTAGGGAGATGTTCTTCTCTTCAGGATCGAGCATGAAATTGTTGAGGACGAATTGCTTCATCCTCCAAATCTGATCAAGCAGGGAAATATCCTCCACCGCCGGATCTAAGCAGCAAATATTGTTACTGAGCGGATTCAGTAGGTGCTTGTTGATCTTCGAACTGTCAGTGACAGCACCTTTGTCTTCTACTGTGGGTGCATATTGATCAAATTCATTTGTACCTCCTGCAATAGGGTTAGTGCAATGTGGTTCCAAAGAAAATTCATGCAGGGGTATAACACCCAAATTATCATACTGAACCGTAGATACCTCCTCAAAACATGAATCAATTTCAAAATTATATGCAATATCAATAACAGATTCATGTTCAGAGGGAGAATTAAAAACATGCTCAGCAACAATATGATTATCAGCATACCTATCATCATCACAATCAACAGAATAATCAAATTGTGGTATGCTTACCTCCTCTTCCTTGAAGATTGCTAGAGTGTGGGAAGATGAAGGTGGTCTACCTGGTTCAGGATTATTGCTTAATCTTGCCTGGTCCTCAAAATCTTCAGCATTTTCCTCAGGTGCAAGAGTGGTCATCTGCCCGATCTGATCACTCAGATTCTGCATGGCAGCTTGAGTTTCCTGTTGGATCTTCATGCTCTCTTGCTTGAACTTGAGATTCTGCATGGTCATATGCTCCAATAACTCCTTCAATGTAGGTTCAGAAGTTGAAGGTTTAGGAGTTATTTGAAAGGGAGCATCATAAAATTGCATCTGCTGTTGTTGCTGTTTTTGTTGCCTGTTGTAGATGTTCGCAGAATAAGCTTGAGGCGCAACAGAGGCAACATGGTACTGCAAAGAAGGACATGCATCTGTATAGTGGTCACTGGAAGGACAAATAGCACATAGTCGTGCAACAGACGCAAATGGAGATGTAGATATCCGGTTGGTAGTCAATTGTGTCACCAACTTCTCAAGAGAATCAATCTTATCGTCCAACTTGCTTTCAAAGTCTGATATAGACTTGGCAACATCATCATGCACGCCCCTCACCAGAGGATGCGCAATATTGTTCTCATTACAAAAATCAGCAGAATAATTAAAGTACCATGCAGAAGGAGATTCATAATTAGAGGTATTGGCAGAATAAACACTGTTCACAAAATTAAAATAGGTAGACATCTAAAAAGAAAAATTCAAAATAAAACACAAATTTTTTTTTTTAATTAACAGATAAAATACATATGACACGCATACAGAAAATAGAACATCACATCACAATACAAAATAAAACACAACACAATTAAACATGCTTCAGACACAAACAAGACAGAACAATTTTTTTTTTTTTTAAATTTTTTTTTATTAATTAATTTTTTTTAATTAACAGATATAATACAAAACACAACACAATAAAAATATAAAAGACAAAACATATATTACAACCACGTAACAAAACAAAAACAGTAAAAATCTAAAACATGAACCTGGACTGAAGTGACAACGCCGCCAAAATTTGCTGAAGGTGTCGTTGTCGCCTACAAAAATATACAAGACAAAACACACAAAACAAACATATTAACAGAACAAAAATTTATACAACAAAAATCTAAAACCAAACCTTCATTGGTCCCCGGCAGCGGCGCCAAAATTTTGCTACGACTGTCGCGGTCATACAAATTTGATGTGCATAGAAAGAATGCAGTATAACTAGGAAGTGACTCCTAGGTCGTCTCTCAAGGACCAATTTTTGTTCAGTTTCAGATTTTTTTACAGGAAGAGGGGGGTTTGTGATTGTGTTTGTTGTGGTAAAATTAAAGTTGACTAGAAATTAAATAACGCAAAATTAAAAAAAACACTGAAGTAAATTTTAAAGACGGTAAAAACTGAACGTTAAAAGATGGTAAAACCAAACAGTAAAAAATGTTGAAAACGGTAAAAGACGATAAAAACTGAATGGTAAAAAGTAATGACTGAATTTAACGGTTCAGAAGACAGTAAACGGTAAAATAAAAAGACTGTAAAATTAAAAGCATTTAATTGGAAATCAAATTTAGCAAAGATTCAACACTTGAAATTAAATTCCTGGACAGTGAAAATAAAAATTACAGTAACACACTACAAGCTTCAGAAAATAAATCACTGTTGCATTCAAATGGAAAACCGAGAGAGTGGAAAAAGAAAGAGGAAGAGGCGAGAGCCTCTTCCATGGCTGTCCTAAACTACTACTAATTCCTAAAATCTGATGCCTTCTCTCTTCTGCATGCTGCTCCTTTTGTAGTGCCAAATTCTCTGACCAACTCCTCCTGTAGCTTATTTCTTTGAATTCTTTACTCAATTAATGACTAAGTGGGAACTCCATTTTGTGGTGTGCGTTTGTTCACGTGAATTTCCTTCAAGCTTTCCATTCCCAACTCTTGTCTTCTTCTTCAATACAATTCCAGTGGGCTCCCTTCTCCTTTCACGTGTGTGCTGGGTGTGAGCTGCTTGAGTTGGAGAACCGAGAGCTCTTCCTTCATATGCGTGATGGTGTTGGAGCTGGACCAGTTGCTGGATGAAGGTCTGGATGGTGGACTGGAGTTGGACGTGGGCAGCTGCTGCTCTTGCTCAATGAAATCTGCAGTATGCTTCCTCTCCTCAAGTATGTGACAGCAGTGGCTTCAATAATCAACTACAACTTCCTTCTTCCTTCACACGTTGCAGCTGCTTCCAAAAACTGTGCTCACCAATTCATTCTCTCCAAATCAATCCAGCAGGCCGTGTGTTGGCTTCTTCTAAGCTACTGGATGTTGTGTGCAGCTGCTGCCATGCCTCTCATCCCCCAGCTGAACCGTGAAGGTCTTCTTCAAGGTGCTGAACGTGTTGAACTGATGGAGGTTGCTGGACTGGTGCTCCAGCCGTGACAGTTTGGGCTTGGGCGTGACAGCTGCTGCTTGCTGTGTTGGTCTTTGGCTGCACCTTAAGGAAAGAAAATTAATTCGCATGAAGGAGGACCGTTAGCAAAGCTGTGATAGCTCCTTTCCATGAGCGTGGTCCCCTCTCTATGTGTCTTATATGTGAGCAGCAACAATCAGTAAAACTCAATAAGTGCATCCCCTCATTCCCGTAAAACTCTTTTGGATTCTGGATCAGCTTTTGGACCTACTGACGTATGAGTTCTGGACTGTGAATACAAACCAAGCCAAGAATCCAACATCTTTACATGCTGGACGCATTGAAGCTTGCTGGAACAAAATGAACGTATGCCTTCCTCCTTTGCTGCTGAAGCCGGACGTGTAGCTATCATCTTCATTCACGCTGCATGTGGTTGCTACTGACTTCTCTACTGCCATTGCTCCAGCCGTGACAGTACCTTGAGCTTGGTCACGTGCAACTTCAATTAAAAAGATGGAATGTGCTTCCAAAGTTGGCTCACCAATTTTTCAGCAAGTGTGGGCCGTGTGCTTTTCCATTCACCAATTAATCACCACTCTTCCAAATTGTTCACGTGACCTTTGTGCTATTAAAATGTAACTTGACTTAGTGTGTTTTCTGAGATAAGGCTAGTGAAATCAGCAATATCTTTTCCCAAGCCAAATTTTCCAATCATAGGTGGCGGCTCCACTTCCAAAAGACAAAAGAGATTTCCCATTATTTGTGTTTGCAGCCGTGAAGTGTTCACCTTCTTTCCATAATTTCTTCAACCAAAACTAACAAGGGGGCCCTCCACTGATTGATATTTCAGCCTTGACAATGCCAAAACAACGTGACATTCCATGGGTGGTGGCTCCCACTTGTATTTGCTTTGGTTAATGCTTGTTGTAAGAATTGTACATATGGACAAGGTGTCAAACCAACTTTCAATTATCTTCCAAGTAAATTAAGAAACCGTGAGCTGCATTTGGAACGTGATCCCTTTCATTTTACTTCTTAAAATTCAAACAAAATATTTCATCACAGATCAACACACAGATTAAATCACTACAGTGTAGCTTCTTCCCAAATACAGTGTGTGAATGTTCTTCCAAATGTCCTAAAATATTTACAGAATTTTCCCTACACTCAATAATGTAAATAATTAGTATCAGATAATTCAAATTAACTAAAATAAGAATTTCTGATCGAATTAAGCTTAATTTAGTAAAATGGGAAAATACTGAACAATTATGCACAATTCCCTAATTAAATCTAGCACAATAAGCTAAGTGAAGTGAAGAAAATAATGATTCATCACCCATGAAGTTTAATCACTTCCTTCACAAACACTTCAGCTATTGATCGGGCTGTATAAGGATGTTTAATGGGGATAAAATGCCCATACTTACTGAGTTTGTCCACCACCACTAATATAGTGTCAAATCCATGAGACTTGGGTAGTTTCACTACAAAATCCATGCTAATTTCCTCCCATATTGCTTGCGGGATAGGTAGGGGCTGTAAAAGTCCTTAGGGAGATGCGGCTAAATATTTGTGCTGCTGACATACTAGGCATGCAGCCACAAAATCTGTAACTGTCTTTTTCATCCCCACCCAGTGTAGAGATTGCGCCACTCTTCGATAAGTTCGATAAACCCCCGAATGTCCCACTGTTAAACTACTGTGAAATTCAGCCAATATTTTTGAATTACTCTAAAGTGTATGCTGGACGGGAACTTGGATCCGCTCTTATGTTTGCCAACACCTTCTTTAAGCTCTCATCCTTCTCAACCTCCTCCATAATTTCTTGAAAATCAGACCAGTATGGTCTGGATATCATCCATAACATCTTATCTCCTTCCTCCCACTCTGCTCCTTTCCTTGAAAGTCCATCCGCTACAGAATTGGATGCCCTTGTCCTGTGTTTTATCTCAAACTCATACCCAAGGAGCTTAGCTAGCCAATTTTGCTGGCTTTGGGTAGTTATACGCTGTTCCAGTAAGTGTCTTAGGCTCTTTTGATCAGTAAAAACCACAAATTTCTAGCCCAATAAATATGGTCTCCAACGTTGTATAACAAGCACCAGCACCATCAACTCTTTTTCATAGATGGACTTGGTTAATGATGATTCTGATAAAGCCTTACTAAAAAAGGCTTTGGGTTTATTTTTCTGTGATAGCACTGCTCCCACTCCATTGCCCGATGCATCACACTCTACACAGAACGGTTGATCAAAGTTAGGAAGAACCAGTACTGGAGCTATTGTCATAACTTCTTTAAGCTTTTTCATGGCCTCTGGTCCTGCTGGAGACCACGTAAACATCCCTTTCTTCAGCAAATCAGTGAGGGTTCTTGCCATCTTCCCATAATCTCTGATAAACCTTCTGTAATACCTAGTCAAACCAAGGAAACCTCGTAACTCCTTGATATTTTTGGGCTCTAGCCATTCCAACATAGCTACAATCTTATCCCTGTCCATCTCCACTCTTGCTGCCAATATCTTATGCCCCAGATATCTCACCTGCCTTTGGCTAAATTCACATTTCTTCTTATTGGCAAAGAGTGTATGCTCGTTTAACACTCGTAAGACTTGCACCAGATATTGTGAATGCTCCTCCCATGTCTTGCTATAGACAAGAATGTAATCAAAGAATACCAATACAAATCTTTTTAGAAATGGTCTTAAAACTGAGTTCATCATATTTTGAAATGTGGCTGGGGCATTTGTTAGCCCAAAAGGCATAACAAGGAATTCATAGTGCCCCTGATGAGTTCTAAAAGCAGTCTTATGAATATCTTCACTCTTCATCCTTATTTGATGATACCCAACCTTCAAATCCACTTTTGAAAAAAAAGATGCTTCTCTCATTCTCCTCTACTTCGTCTTCTCCATTCTCCTTAGCCAATATCATGACCCACATGCTTCTCTCAACACAGCGATGACCAAGACTGTAAGGTCTGCCGTAGTGGAAGCAATGTCCTTCTTCACGCCTCTTAATATACTCTAGGTATGACAGAGTTCTAACTCCCCTTCCTGGAGCTTTTCCTCCTCCGCTACTGTCTGTCTTTGAATTCAAGTTATTCACACTGAAGTCCTTCTTCATCCCTTGCCCTCTGTCGCCGTTCATAGACCCTTCTGCCGTGGCTAGATAAGTTTTCGTTCTCGCAACTGTCCCAGAACTCGCAGAGTATCTTCCCCATGATGCCCCTCCTTTTCCTCCAAACTCCACCACTTCCTTGTGGTGTCAACTGATAACAGTTGAAAAACTGTTATTTTCATGCTTAAAATTGATACTAAAAGCAACCTTTAGACTTAGAAACTAGCTTGAAATCAATGCTTTTATCTATATTTTCAGAAATAAGAGAGCTGGACAGGTTTATGCTTGATTTGAGTGTTTTTGTGCAGGTTTTGAGGTGAATTTAGTGAAAGAAGTAAAGAAGAAGAGAAGTGGAATCATAAAAGGAAGCAAAGAGTGCAAAAAGAGAAGTCGAAGGCACCGCTCAGCGGCATTTTACCACTGAGCGGCACTCAGGAGGTCACGGGAGGTCCGCTGAGGGGCAAACTGGCCGCTGAGGGGGAGAAAAGTGAAGCGAGGTCACCGCTGAGCGGTATTTACCGCTGAGCGGCACTTTTTGGGCTTGGGCTTTTGTAATCTTTTGTAACTCTAGAATAGTATATAAGGACTTGCACGTCCTAGGGTTAGACATCTTTGGCAGAAACGAGGCAAACACTCTCTCTTCCACCCCTTTGAAGGAGGATCTTGGATGCTCAGGCTACCTCTTCACCTTTATTGGGTTTATTCTTTCATACTTTCATTGTAATTCATCTAGGTTCACCATGAATATGGTGAACTAAACCTTGTATGTTTGTTGGGGAATCAATGTAATCTCTTGAAGCTCTCATATATGGAATTTATGCTTGCATCTTTTAATTAAGACTTATGCTTTCTTTCATCATTAGTTAGGGTTTTTCCTCTTTGCTTAATGCTTGCATTGTTTAACTCATTCTAATGCATGATTATTGGTTTTGTCGATACGGACACGTACGGGGAAGTCTAGATCCGGGGAATTTCTCCCAATATTATATTGGTTGTCGTTAAGCTCCTGCACTTATGAACTAATCATTAGGAATGCTAGGAATTGTATGAACTCGTGATTAGGGAGAAGCCATCTAGAATGGTACTTTAGAGAGTGGCATTAACAATGATGATTTGAATGTTGAATTCCTAAAATGTATGAGAGTGGATGAGATGAAATTGACCCCCAACAACATATTCATTCATATATTCCATTGAAAGTGTTTATCTTTTGTTTTTGTCATTGATCAAACTTCATGCATACATGTTTAAATTTCGTCTTTTGCATAATATAATCAAAATATTTCGTTTGTAAGTCTTAGTTAATCAAGAAACCACACAACTAAACTAGGCCGTGAGTCCTTTGGGAAGAACGATACTTGGTCTTACCAAGTTTATTACTTGAACGATTCGGTCATACTTGCCGATTGTGAAACAAGTTTGTGACATCATATTTTGGTGCTTACAAATTTGTCCATCATCAACCTAGCTTGTTCGACGTCTCGAGCTCGTTCTATTGCCGTCAACAAGTCGCGTGGGTCGTGCAATCTCTTTAAATTTCGCAATCCCTCTTGCAATCCAACAAAAAAATATCCCACTAGTTGCTCTTTAGTTGCTCCGGTTGCTTGTGCCACGAGTATTTCAAATTCCTAGATTTACTCGTCGACGCTCCCTCTGTATCGCACGACCGCCAGCTTCTAAAAAACGGTGCCCCGATTCAGTCCGCTGAACCTCCTCGTTAGTGCCATTGTGAACAGCTTCCAAGTTGGGTGTCTGGTTTTCTTTCACTAGAAGCGGAACCAGTAGTTAGCGCCTCCCTCCATACATACATAAACCAACTTCATCTTCTCCTTCTCCGTCACTTCTTGAATGTCGAAGAACTTCTCAGCCTTTGCGATCCAACCCGTGGGGTAAGTACCTTCTAAAGTTGGTAGCTCAACGTGCTTCATCCAACTGCATTGTACTTCGCCTCAGTCATTTTCCGATTGATCCTCTGAGCTCTCCGGTGGTCGTCGCTCGCGTTCGGCATTGACGAAATCACGACATCCTTCGGTACTCCGATCATGGTTCCTAGAGTGTCGTTCTGAAGCCCGTTGGAATGCGAGACTCATCGCTCATACCTCCGCCTTCAATTCCTCCATTGTCGACTCCATCACCACCATTCGTCCCTCCATTCTTCTTCGCTACCGCTCCTCCTCGCTATTCTTCCCTCCAAAACAAATCCGGCAGGTCGGACCAAACTTGTTAGGTTCCTTTGTTCAGTAGACCAAACAGAACACACTCTTCTCACAATAATACTCGAAATAGTAAAAGATGAAAGTATGTGTATGTATATTATTGAATCTGTAATGTATATCCAGAAGAAAAATACAAGTAAATGTTTCCCAAGGAAGCCTCCCTTCCTCCACTGGCCAAGAGGTCCAGTCTAAACCAAAACAGAATATCTGATATCCCCTCTCTCCCCCATTTCGTTTATTATTTATACTCTCTCTCTTGTAACAAACTAACCTCCTTTCCCGCCTCTACTTTTCTCCCCTCTTATTCCTCCTTATGTAAACCTTTAATTGTCTAACAAAGGATAAAATTGAATTTATGTTGTTTTGTAGTGTTATCTTTCAGTGAGTCTGTTTATTGCACCTTCGGTTTTTTGGGTATCACACTTGTATGATTTTAGTCCTCCGATTTCATTTGTGCCAATGAGAACTTCCAAGTATTGCAAATTTGTGATTTTAGCTCCTATGTAATTGGATTTTGATAATGTGAAAATGATTTGTGGTATGTTTAGAAGACTATTAGAACCTATAAAACTAAAATCACACATTTGCAATACTTAGAACCAATTGATGCAGTTAAAACCTTAGGGATTGAAATCAGACAATTGTGATATCTGGTAGACCAAAAGTAAAGTTAAGTCTTTTCTTGTAGGAACTAAATATCTTCCCCAGTCTACCACCATTCTACTTATTTTATTATCTTGGTGCAACTTAAATTTTTTAAAAGAATTTGAATGGCAGTGTGATAGAGTCAGTTTGTGTCTTAGACCTGGGTATATGTGTAAATCTAGTTTCAATTTGGCTGGTTATATCTCGTTCATTAAAGAATGACCTGTAATATATCCTATGCCTTAGAAAAGTTAGATATGCAAATATAGTTTCAGGTATACCCGCTTATTCTTGGCTAGTGAGGTTATGCTTGTTTCTTGAATTTGGGTTTCCCCTTAACTTTCAAGTGCTAATCTTGTAATAATTTAACTTTGATGGTTGAAATTTGAAAATTGTAAGGACGTGCTGGCTGGTTTGAAATTGTTGATCATTCAGCGGCAAAAATGATCACATGTGTTGAATATAGTGAAAAACTATATTTGGGATTAATCTACCTTGTTTTAAATACACACATAGGGTTTTCTATTTATAATAGAAAAAATATGGGCTAAGCCCAAAATACAAATAAGAAATAATAACAAACTAACTAATAGATAAAAGATAATGATAAAAGATATAATATATCTAACACTCTCCCTCAAGCTGTGCATACAAATTGTATGTACAAAAGCTTGTTACTAATATAATCCATAAAGACTTAGTGAAAATATCTACTTCTACACTCGAGTGACACCAAATTGCTAATGATTTGCAAGACGACATAGAAGACGAAATACCAACCCAAAGACTCCCCCTAAGCAACAAATCTGAGAGGTTGTTCCATGTAAATCTCTTCTTGCAAATTACCGTTGAAGAATGCCACTAGTGGATAAAGATGTAATTGTTGAAGAGCCACCATGGCTATAAATAAACTAACAAGAACCATCTTTTCCATGAAAAAAAAAAGCATATATAGACGGGTCAAACACAATGGTGACAAAAAAATGAGGTCAGAAGAGACACCAGCGGAAAAAGTCATGGATGAATAAGAGAGAGAAATCATAAAAAATCCAAAATTATCCAATCAAGACACCTGAAAAAGGAAAAAGAGCAACCTCGATGCTCTAAACAACTACCAAACATGCCACAATGCACGACAAAAAAGGGAGCAAATCCATAACTTTAAAAGGAACTCCGATGAAGGCGTCGTTAAAGGCATGGTAGTCGCCTGGCCGAGACGATGAAAACAATGTGATCATCAGTCAACACTAGAACTTCGGTAGTGACCGTGGTAGACGATGGCATCGTCGGCGGCAGTAGATGGCGCTGCCGGCGGCAGTAGATGGCGCTGCCGGCGGCAGTGGATGATGTAGTGGCAGAGGCACCAGAAACTTTTTTCCTCAAAAAAGAACCTTATGCTCTAGATATCATGTTGAATATAGTGAAAAACTGAATTTGGGATTAATCTCCCTTGTGTTAAATACACACATAGGGTTTTTTATTTATAATAGAAGAAATATGGGCTAAGCCCAAAATACAAATAAGAAATAATAACAAACTAACTAAAAGATAAAAGATAATGATAAAAGATATAATATATCTAACAAGATGCAAGAAGATGGCTGATAAATTCAACCTTAAAATGATTCGATCCATTGGTATGCTTTATGCTCTTATTTTCCTTGTGTGCAATGCTTTTGAAAATTTCATATGAATAATGTTCATTGATTGTGGATGCAAAATAAACAAAACCTTGTAGCATATTTCTTGTTGATTTATGTATCTTTTTTTTGTATAATGATAATATTAATCGTGAGGCAATGTTCTAGAAGTTATACTATTTATTATATAAAAAACACATATTGTAACATCCCAAAATATAGCATAGATACTATATATGAGTCATCACATGAAGGATAAGATAGAACAGTTAAAACTATTATATAAAGTTTAACTTACAGTCATCCAAAAATAACCATAAAATTTAAACTTTATAAACAACTAGTCTATTACAAAATTATTTACAATACTACTTCTAAAACTACTAAACAGCTAGATCCTTTCCATCAAGAGCTTGCTCCGCGGAGATCTCATCTCCCTCTGCTCACACAGGATGATCATTGCAAAGGAAAACATCACACATACAAAACACAAATCCTGTAGAAGGGTAAGCTAGTTTAAATAAAAGAGTAATTATATAATCATTATCTATACTTCATACGATCATACACATTCGTTCACATCACACCACCCATTATGCATGACACTATACTACTTTGACCGTCCGGACCTAGAATAAATACCGAGCTATGAAAGATTGTGCACTTGTGGTGGTCTTTACTGCTTTACAAAACCATTGCCATGGGTTTCACCCTACCACACACACAAGGTTAGTCCGTTACCGTGCAATAGGCCTCCAGGTAGCGCCTACACTAGGACCTCCTACTACTGTCACCACATGAATCAATGCTCTATGTGAGAATGAAAGATAATTAGAGTGTTAGGATAACCTCCAATACTGAGCTCCCTATATTTATCCTAAACATACAAGTATCTCACTAAGAGATTCCACTTTGATACTCACTTACACCGCATTGAAATCATACTTTCTTTCACTTTGAATCACCAATCATACCTTTGATACTCATATAATTCCATACACATTCATACATAACATTCAATGAATTATACCATCATTCAAACCACTCAAGAACAAAGAAGGAAAGAACAACATAAACCTGGACCAGTCGCTCAACGCATACACTCGTTGAGCGACCTCTGACTCCTCTTGCTCTCTGAATCCACAGATAGTGGCTCCAACCTCTAACCCACTCGCTCTACGACCCAATTCGCTGAGCGGATTAAATACTAGTGGTACCAAACCTCAACCACTCGCATAACGCCCCAGATTCGATATGCGAAAGCCCAAACAGTGACCAAACCCCTCAAAAACTTCTTGTGCACACCCCTTCGCTATTCGAACAAATCTGGCAGTGAACCCAGACCACAACCAAGCGCTCACGCACCAATTCACTATGCGAAAACATAAGACAGAGAGCCAACTCCTACAACTATTCGCACATCGAACATCTCGCTGTGCGAATGCTTTGACAGAGAGCAACTGATAACAGTTGAAAAACTGTTATTTTCATGCTTAAATTGGATACTAAAAGCAACCTTTAACACTTAGAAACTAGCTTGAAATCATGTTTTTGGTCATATTTTTAGAAATAAGAGAGCTGGACAAGTAAATGCTTGATTTCAGTGTTTTATGCAGGTTTTAAGGTGAATTTGGTGAAAGAAGTGAAGAAGGATAGAAATGAAATCAGAAAAGACATCAAAAAGTGCAAAAGGAGAAGCCGCAACCACCGCTCAGCGGCAGTTTACCGCTGAGCGGCACTCAGAAACCCACGTTGGCTCCGCTGAGGGGTGCAAAGGCCGCTGAGGGGAGGAAATCAACTCACGCACTTACTGCTGAGCGGTAGTTTACCGCTGAGCGGCACTATTTTGGGCTTGGGCCTAATTTTGTGTATTATTATGAACAAGTATATAAGCTTTAGGTGTTCCTAGGGTTTGTATCTTTGGCTGGGACGAAGCAAACACTCTCTTTTCCACCCCTTTGAAGGAAGATCTTGGATGCTCAGGCTACCTCTCTACCTTTCTAGGGTTTTATCTTTCATTCTTTCATTATTGTTCATCTAGATTCACCATGAATATGGTGAACTAAACCTTGTATTGTTGTTGGGGGATCAATGTAATCTTGTGACACTCTCATATATGGAATTAATGTTTAAACATCTTATTTGAGATACATGCTTTCTTTCATCATTAGTTAGGGTTTTTCCTCTTTGCTCAAAGCATGCATTTTTTAACTCATTCATTGTCATGATCATTGATTTTGTCGATATGGGAACGTACGGGGAAGTCTAGATCCGGGGAATTTCTCCCAATAGCATATTGGTTGCCTTTAAGCTCCTGCACTTCAGAACTAATTACTAGGAATGCTAGGAATTGTATGAACTCGTAATTAAGGATAGGCCTTCTTAACAAGGTGATTTAGAGAGTGGCATTAACATTGATGAAAAGAGTGATGAATTCCTAAAGTATATGAGAGTGGATAAGATGAAATTGATAACCCCAACAACATACTCATCCATATCATTCATTACGTGTTTGTTTTACTCTTTTTGCCATTGATCACATTCATGCATACATGTTTAATTATTGTCTTTTGCATTAAAAACCTATAATCAATCGTTCACAAGTCTTAAATAATCAACAAATCAGATAACTAACTAGGCCGTGAGTCCTTTGGGAAAACGATACTTGGTCTTACCTAGTTTTATTACTTGATACGATTCGGTCACACTTGCCGATTGTTAAACAAGTTTGTGGCGCCGTTTTTGATGTTCATAAATTTGTCATCAGCAACCTGCCAGGACTACTCGGTGTGCAAAATTATTCGCTCAGCGAGTCTGCATAATCTGCAGCACGAAATTCTGCAGAATTATGCAACTCAAACCCCATTTACCAATTCTAACTATTTTTCCCAACTTCTAACACTCCTAAATTGTGTTATATACCTAATTAGACTTAACTAAATGTTCCTAAACCTTCCTAACATCAACCTAAAGTTTTTATGGATCAATTCCTACTTCAAAACCTCTAAAATTACTACTTATAGACCCAAAATCAAATCTACCACTTTTAACACACTTTTGACTAGTTTAAGGGTTCAAACAAGTCATATTTGACTTACCAAAGCTACCCCAACAAACCCATTTAGCATCTAACCTCTAATTCTCATTTTCACTAACTCACTTCCTCATAACTAACTTAAACTACTACAATTTGACTCTAACCACAACCAAAAAACCTCCCCTGCAGATTTCTAACCTCTTATACCACCAATAATAGATCAAAATCATTCAAATCAGATCATCATATTAGTTTTAAATAATCACAATCCAAAACATCAATTCTCATCATAATTATATACCACACAACATCATTTCAATTCAATTAACATAAGGATCATCTCTTCCATGAACATACTCAGTAATTTAAAAAGGATTTAAGAATTTCCTAGCTTCCCTTGCCTCTATAAAACTGCACAGCTCAAAAATTACACCGACAGTTGCCTCTACAAAAACCTACAACTCACCGATTGATGATAGGAAACCAACCTTAGAACCTAAATTGAGATAGAAATTGAAGAGAAAACAAGTAGATACATGTGAACAGAAATCGTTGCATGATCACGCTCCAAGAACACGGAGAAAGAGAGGAAACAACTTACCGGCTCAAAACAAGAAATTGATCGGTAGAGATTGTCGCCCTCGATGCTAGGATCGTCTAGGTACTCCCTAATCATCAAACAGATACACCGAGAGTGAGAAAAGGTAGAGAGAAGTGAGAGAAAGAGAAGAGAGCAGTGTTTTAGAGAGATAGAAGTATTTTAGATAATGAACCGAATTTTAGAAAATTCTATCTATATTATAAGTAGAGCTGTCATTTTAATTTGAAACCCCAAGGCCCGCCCTGACCCTTCTTTAAAATAAGCCCCATTTTCTTGGCCCACGTTTCAGGGGGCTTTTTCACAGCCCCTGGCCCCAAAAGCCCTATGAAAGAGATTGATATTGGGTTAGGGCCGGGTCAGCCTCTTCACCCCAAACAATAGTTTTCACGCACTCTCACAACTCCTTCTTCTGGCATCATTTCCTTCACATCTCTCACGAACTTTCTTCCCTGATCATTCTCTTACAAGCACAAACCTACTTCAATCTCTAAAATCCCAAGCTCAAATGCAGAGAACACTCCCCCATGATCCCAACATCTTGAACAAGCATGACCAATCGTTGCCTTCTACAATCAAGCAATCACTGTAAAAAACCCCAACTTCTCGGAACAATCTCCACCAATCAAAACCCCTTTTGAATTAGACCCTCCATTGAAGGTAAGTATATATATTTTTTAGCTTAACTTTTAAATGTTGAATTTGTAATATGTTAGTATGAAGATGTAGAATATGTTCGAACGGAATGTGATTTCTGATTTTGATAGTGAGTTGGATTGAATGATTACTAACTATAATTCTGAAGTATCTATAAAATGTATGTTGTGAACACTGCTTGTCAAGTTATTGTTGACCGTGAGTAGAAATTTTATTTTAAATTTGAGTTAAACGTCATTGAAAGTTTGCAAGATTATTTGAATAAACTTCTTTGCCATCCCAGTAAGTAGCACTGAGAGAGGATCAAGCATCTACTGTTTCTGTCAGTCAGCTCATCTATGCAGATCCTACATTCAGCAACTTTTATACTTACAAAAATAAGAAAAATATGATGACTTTTTTTCTTCTATAAATAGATTAATGATGAAAAATAGACACATGATAAGAAAATTAAGATAAAAAGCAATGATGAAAATAATTTTTTCTCTACATGCTACAATAAAAATTCATTAATGACTCTGTTTTGTTAAAAAAAGATTGATTAGTTTCACAGACAAAGAACAAAACAAAAGAAGTGATAAAACTTGCTCTAGTTTTGCTTTATGATAAAATGTTCATGTCAGTTAATCCAAGGTGCATGCTTAGCCTATTTTCTTTAACCCTTTATTTTTGTAATATGAACACACATAATGATGAATTTTCCAAGTTGTGTCAAAAGCTAAGATACTCTCAGAAAGTATGCTGCAAACAAAAAGACTTGAGTTTTGTGCCACAAAAATTATCGTGCTGCATAGGAATTTACAACTCTCCAGACTTGCATAGATTTGAGGAATTGTTTCTTATGGAAAGAGATTCACTTCATCTTTTCTTTTATAAATATGAACTGCTTTTAGATCAGACCAAGATAAATTGGATTAGAATGTTTAGCCTTCTTTAATTACTTGTGTGCAAGTTATAATCACGTGGAATGATTTTATAAGACCGATGTTGTTTGTTTGTTTTGGTTCATTTTCAATAGGTTTGTTAGATTTATAAGCACTCCAAAAGTTCTAAATAGGTTTGTGACAATAGAGAAGGAGATTGTGTAGATTGAAGAAGGGTCAATTTAGTCAAGTGAGAGGACCAATTTGGTCGCAGAAGTAGAAGGTATGAATACAAAATCTTATTTCCCCTATCATCATTTTTAATTAAACTTTCTTGTGCTAAATTCTTATTTCTTTCAATAATTCTGCCGCTATTCAATTACAAAGGTCATTACTTTTTTCTTCTTTGAAAGTTCCGAATAGTATTAGATGCTAAACTAACATGATATAGCTTTATCTTTGGCTAATCTAATTGGAAGGGTACAAAATTACTTTGATTTTTTGTACGATTTTCTGTAAGAAAGACTAACACATGAACCATTAGGCAATATCATTATCCATTTCTCACCTGGTGTGTTTAGCTGAAAGATGAGTTGTATATATTTATAAATTTATTCTTAGTTTTATAGGACTTACATTAATGTTTCATAAAGTTCTATAGAAGAAAGACCTATTTAAAAATAATTTTCATTTATCTATGCAGTTGTGTGCAATAACTTTTAAATACGGACCACCTTAAGAGTAATCCTTTAACTTTGGTTGATGATCTTGCATCTGAAACTCCTGGTCCATCTGAGAGTGCTACCACCAATAAAAAAGAAGTGTCAAATGTTTGGAATTTTTTCACAAAAATAGGAAAAGATGAGGATGGCATTGAAAAGGTTGCATGTAAGTATTGTGGCAATAACTACAAAGTTGGAAAACATCCTGTTACTAAAAACAATTATGGAACTTCACATTTAAGTCGGCATGTCAATGCATGTAGAAGTATTGCAAACTTAGATGTGGATCTTTACCAACAAGGAAAGTTTGGGATCCGAAAAATCAATCAAAAAATTCATCGGAAGTTACTTGCAAGAGCCATAATTAAACATAGTCTTCCTTATAATTTTTGTCGAATATGAAGGAATTAGAGAATGGATAAAATACATTAATCCTAATGTTGACATGAAATGTAGGAACACTACTGTTTCAGATGTGGAAAAGGAATACCTTGAACAGAAGGATAAAGTTAAGGAAATGATGTCTAGGATTCCTAATAGAATTTATTTAACATCTGATGTTTGGACTGCAGTTACTTCTGAGGGATATATTTGCCTAACTGCACACTTTGTTGATGAAAATTGGAAATTAACAAGTAAGATTCTTAACTTCTGTCGAATGAAACCACCACATACAGGTGTTGAACTAGAAAGTGTTGTGTTTGATTGCCTAAAGCAATGGGGTATTGATAAGAAAATTTTCTCAATTACCCTGGACAATGCGTCTGCCAATAATAATTTGCAAGACATTCTAAAAAGCCATCTTTGTGTTCATAGAAATTTATTATGTGATGGTGAGTTTTTCCATGTACGATGTTGTGCTCATACTCTTAATTTGATAGTTCAAGATGGTTTAAAGGTGATTGACAAAGCAATCCATAATATTAGAGAGAGTATTAAGTATGTTAAATCATCAGATGGAAGAACTCTCAAATTCAAAGAATGTGTTAGTGATGTTGGCATAAATATGAGCATGGGTTTGAGATTAGATGTGACTACAAGATGGAATTCAACCTATTTAATGCTTGAAAGTGCAATCAAATATAAGGAAGCTTTTCAAATTCTCAAAGTGGTTGATAGAAATTATAAAAATTGTCCATCTTTTGAGGAATGGAATAGGGGAGAGAAAATATGTCAATTCTTAGAACCATTTTATGAGATTACAAACATGATGCCTGGTTCATCTTATCCCACTTCAAACTTGTATTTTATGCAAATTTGGAAAATTCAGCTTATCATTGAAGAGAATTTGTTGAATGAAGATGTCATCTTAAAGGATATGGCTATGAATATGAAAGAAAAGTTTCAAAAGTATTGGAAGGAGTATAGTATTGGGTTAGCTTTTGGACCTATTCTTGATCCACGACTAAAGGTTGATTTTATAACATATTGTTATAAAAAATTGGATCCTCTAACCTATGCAGAGAAAACAAAGAAAGTGTTAGAGAAGTTCAAGAGGTTATTTAAAGAATATGTAAAGAATTTTTCTACCTCTAGTGTTTCTCTTTCTCAATCACCTACTGAATCCATCTTGATGTCTCAGTCCAATACTGAAGGAAAAAAGTTTAAGAGATCAAGGATTATTTCGGTAAGCATTTTATACCTAGTGTTCATTTTTTTTTCCAGTTTTTCTAGTTTTGTTTTGATAATTAATATGTAATGCATTGTAGGATTTTAAAATGTATCAAAATGAATCAAAATCTATCATTGGAAAGAACGAGATAGATGTTTATTTAGATGAACCAACAATAGATGATGATGAAGACAGTGAAGATTTTGATGTGCTCAAATATTGGAAGACTAATGAAAAAAAATTTGTCATATTGTCTATAATGGCTCGAGATGTGTTTAGTATTCCCATTACTACAGTGGCATCAGAGTCAGCTTTTAGCAAAGGTGGGCGTGTACTTTCGAAATATAGAAGCTCCATTCTTCCTGGGCACGTGCAAATGTTGATTTGTACTCAAAATTGGCTATATGGATTTTCTGAAAATCCTAGCGGTGAGTGTATATGTTATTATTTTTAAAATTACTTTACATTAAATTATTAATTATAGACTAGTTGTTTGATTGTATTTCAATTGCTTGTGATAGATGAAATTGTTGAAGATATTTTTGGTCATGAGAGAAGTGATGAGTCTAAACTTTTAGAAGATGTTGAAAGTCTTCAACATTGAATAAAGGATGTTTCATTTGACTTTGTCTCAGGTACTTCCCTTTCACTCATTTCCTTTTCTCCATATTGTCACTGTTTTGGGCTTTCCAGAATCAATGGGTCACTCTATGATTAATTGCGTTTGATTGTTTTCGAAGTGAGAATGGTTTGGGCGGGTTTTGGCTCTATGATATCCCAGCATTTGGTGTATTATTCAGATTCTATGGCTAATGCAAATATTTATATTTTATGATGCCCTCATAAAAATCTCTAAAGAAGTTGAAAATGCAAAAGAATAAAATTGAAAGTTTACTTGCATGGATGTGAATATTATTGTGGCGTTGCAGTGCACATACTTCTTAATGGTACTTTATTGATTGAGTTTCTATTAGCTATTTTTAATAAACTACAATTCATCTGTCATTGCATGATTTGGTTATTGTGATTACTTGTAGCGAAATCTACATGCAAGTTTTATTATAGATTTGATTTGCTTCATTTCTATACATGCAAAACTGTGATGGAGTGGAACAAACATCAGGCAAAGGTGAAAGTTTTATCTTTTGGTCAAAACAGGTTTTATCTTTTGGGCAAAGGTTTAACATTCATGATGATGCAGTGTAATAAAAACGCTGCCATTATTGTATTTTGCTTAATTTTACTATTTTATTCTTATGTTTATATTTACTATTATTTTTGTGTTTGCAGCATTAAGGTTTTTTCAATGGGTTCTTTTGTTGGGTTGGTGATTCTTCTCCCTGTCAATTATGGTGTCCAGGAGGTTCAAAATGGAAGTTACTTTTCAATGAATTCTTTCACAGTATCTAATGTTCAAATAGGTGAGATTGTTTTAGAAGATTCTTTCACAGTATCTTTCAATAATTTTATGTTTCCGTATATAAAATTTTGTAAAAAGGAAAACCCATGGACTAGCCCTGACCCATAGGGCTTTAGGGGCTTTTAGCCCTGTGGGCTTTTTTAGTGAATGATTGTTTTTGGCCCTGTGGGCTTTTTTGGCCCCAACCTACATGGGCTAGGACCAAATCTTATTAAAAGGGCTTACTTAACAGTTCCAATTATAAGGTTATTTTATAATAAAATACTCGGTCTCATTATTTTAATACACTTATCTACTCTAATACTTCATTTTCTAGGTTTTGACACATATTCCTTTTATCAGGACTTAGTTATAATTTGAACATTTATAAAGTGACTGGATTGCACTGACATTCTGTTCATGTAACATTACTTAAAGAATTAATTCAATCAAGATTTTTGGATGTTCTTTGCTTACTTTCATTCACTGAAATCATCGAAGGACACTGGCCTGTCCTCTGTGCTTGTGTCTGTAATGTTGCATTCATACAATGAAATGCTAGCTAATTGTGTCATACGTCATGATTTGCGCCAGCAATTTGAATTTCTGAGATTCAGAATCGAATTCACTATATTCATTGCAAATTAATTGAAATTTTTACTACTGAGTGCAAAAAAATCAATCCACTTTATGTCCTTTATGTGAGATGATTTCTAGTTACCTACATTTTTTAATTTCCAATGAACCTCTTTGCAGCACTTGTTTTGATGGGCAACTTGCGGTTGAAGCTCCATGATGTGTGCAATGCAGTTGGGAGATATTTTGCAATACATTGTTAAACTCAATTTTTGCAACATCAAAAACAACTAAACAATTATACACATCCCTTAGCCCATGTTTCATGCACGGTCAAGTTTGGTTTTTCTTGTACCAGTTTTTTTTCGTGGGTGCGTGTGTGTGTTTGTGCTCACCAGTTTTCCAAATTGCAATCTCTGGCTTCTCCACAAATCCACTTGCAAAATGACCACTTTTCGAAAGGCAAAAAAACAATTTGCCACCTTGTGTTCAAGAGGGCACGTAAGAGAGGCTTTTGAAAGCTTTGTATCAAAGATATGGGCAGAACCCCGTTTGTTCTCAAACCTCCTCCAAGCGTGCATTGGGTTGAAGTCTGTTTCTTTAGGCAAGCAACTTCACTCTTTGATATTAATTTCTGGTTGTTCCTCAGAAAAGTTCATTTCCAACCATCTCCTCAACCTCTACTCAAAATTTGGGGAGCTTAGAGCCGCTGTAGCTTTGTTTGATCGAATGCCCAGGAGGAACATCATGTCATGTAACATCATGATCAAGGCCTATCTTGAAATGGGCAACATCGAGAGTGCAAGGAACCTGTTTGATGAAATGCCTGAGAGAAATATTGCCACGTGGAATGCGATGGTAACGGGTTTGGCCAAGTTTGAAATGAATGAGGAGTCTTTAGTCTTCTTTTCGAGAATGAATGAGTTAGGGTTAATGCCAGATGAGTACTCATTGGGTAGTGTGCTCAGGGGATGTGCTCATCTAGGAGCTTTGTTTGCTGGCCAACAGGTTCATGCCTATGTTATGAAATGTGGGTTTGAGTTAAATTCGGTTGTTGGATGCTCTTTGGCTCATATGTATATGAAAGCTAGAAGCATGGACGATGGGGAGAGAGTTATCAATTGGATGCCAGATTACAATTTGGTTGCTTGGAATACACTTATGGCTGGAAAAGCTCAAAAGGGGTCCTTTGGGGGAGTTCTGGATCAATACTGTATGATGAAAAAGGCAGGTTTTAGACCAGACAAGATTACTTTTGTGAGTGTGATTAGCTCGTGTTCGGAGTTAGCTATCCTTGGTCAAGGGAAGCAAATTCATGCTGAAGCAATCAAAGCAGGAGCTAGTTATGAAGTTTCTGTAGTTAGTTCATTGGTTAGTATGTACTCTAGATGTGGATGTTTGCAAGAGTCTTTCAAATCTTTTCTGGAATGCAAAGAGCGAGATGTTGTGTTATGGAGTTCAATGATCGCTGCTTATGGGTTTCATGGTCAAGGAGAAAAAGCCATCAAACTTTTCAATCAAATGGAACAAGAAAATATGCCCGTAAACGAGGTCACTTTCTTGAGCTTGCTTTATGCTTGTAGTCATTGTGGAATGAAGGATAAAGGACTTGATTTCTTTGATATGATGGTGAAAAAGTATGGACTCAAGGCTAGACTAGAACATTATACTTGTGTGGTTGACCTACTAGGGAGGTCTGGCCGTTTGGAGGAGGCAGAGGCAATGATACGATCCATGCCTGTAAAAGCAGACGCAATTATATGGAAGACATTATTATCTGCGTGTAAACTCCACAAGAATGCCGAAATTGGAAGAAGAGTTGCTGCAGAAGTTCTTACGATCGATCCTCAAGATTCAGCTTCATATGTTCTACTTGCCAACATTTATTCTTCAGCTAAGAGATGGCAAAATGTTTCTGAGGTAAGGAGAGCCATGAAAGACAAGATGGTGAAGAAAGAACCAGGCGTAAGTTGGGTAGAAGTGAAGAATCAGGTTCACCAGTTTCATATGGAAGATATTTCTACTCATCTTGGAGACTTTCATAGTTGAACAATAACAAGGCATCGAAAGCATTTTCCATAAGGGCATCCTTGGGGGAAAGGCAACAAGAAGGGAGAAGGGGGTTTCTGAAATTATTGCTTGGAAATGAGGGAGTTGGATTACAGTACTCTATGAATTTGAATTACTCTGAAAGAAGGAATTACAGTTGACCGCACATGCTCGTGTGACTGCACAGTTGGATTCATAGAGTTAATAATGTTTTTGAATTACAGTACTATATGGATTTGAATTACTCTGAAAGAAGGAAGCCGTTACAGTCTGATGTTCACTTTCCTGGTGAGCCATTTTCCTTTAGTTTATCTTCTGAGATTAATTAGTTTCTAATCCCAATTATGATTTTGTAACACACCAGTTTCGATTCTTAGTAAATATGTATTCATTTATGCTTCTTTTTTGAGTGCGAAAATCCAATTATTCGGTTCTTGTACATTATTTGATTAATCTGTGATTCATCTTCATTGACATATGTTTTGCATCTTGCATTGATTAGTTGTCAGTAGAATATACATAATTCACGACTGTCATAACCATGAGTGTGTTGTTTGCTGCCAAACGTGGTTCTAATATGTGTTTTTTATTCTTGCATGCATTTCTTGCTATTAGATCACGTCTTTCATTCTTTTTCTTCATTTTAGATTTGTTCCAATCATTGCATACACATTCTGGACATTCACTTCATTGAAACATTTTACCAAACAGTTTGGTAAAACCTGTCTTTTATTCATACATTTCGTCAAACAGATTTGAAATTCATTCATATGCATTGTTTTAGGTCACTATATCCTTGAATAGAATTATTGGTGAATGTTGGGTGCAAACGCATTGAAGGTTAACAGGTCATTTATTCTCTGGCACCATTTAATCAATTTTAGTTATTGAGGATCACAAGGACTACTTAATTCAAAATTAGTTCTTGCGTTACTTTCTAATAAATTTTTGCATCATAAAAATTATAAAATCCATACATCAATAAGGGGGACAACTTGTTACATTTGGAACATATAATGCTGTACTACTAATCTATTTTGGTGATTTTTTTTTTGTATAATTAGCTTTAGCTTAACGGTGCTTTTACTTACTTTTTTTTCTTTAGGTAAATATGGTTTTATAAAGCACCTGATACAAGTTTCTTTTCAAAATTATCTCAGCTTAAGGATGATATTGAGTTGAAAATAAGAATGATTTTATTATTTTCATTCATATGAATTATATTCTCCTTTTATCTATTTGTAGCAATATCTAATCTTCTAAAATAGGAAAATAGGGAAATAATATACTAAAAAATAATTTAGAAGATCATACATCTATTTTCTCTAATTAAGAAGATTCTATAGATATTTTCTCTAATTAAGAAGATATATTTTCTCTAATTACAATACTCTCCCTCAAGTTCGTAAATGAATATCAATCATTCCCAACTTGCCTACAAGATCTTGAAATCTACCCGAAAGGAGCTCTTTTGTAAAAATATTTGCTATATGAAGTTCTTTAGGAACATGAGTTGTATTCACAAAGCTTCTGTCTAGATTATCTTTGATGAAATGTCTGTCAATCTCAATTTGTTTGGTCTTGTCATGTTGTATTGGATTATGGGCTATGTTCATGGCAGACTTATTGTCACAGTGTAGTTGCACAGGGTTATTGTTAGGGTATAAGGTGAGAGGTAATAATAAGGGTTGGAAAGTATATGAGAAGTAGAAGAAAGGTAGGAGGGAAGTGAGGTCGAACTATATTGACCTTAAAGGCCGAACGGTAGAAGGCATGGAAAGGTTAGGCCGAATGGTGGACAAAAGGGAACGGTCAGGCCGAACGGGGGACAAGAACAGGCCGAATGGGAGAGTGACCAGGCCGAACGGTAGGAGGCAAAGAGCGACCAGGCCGAACGATAGGAGGCAGGGAGTGACCAGGCCGAACGGTGGGAGGCAGGGAGCGACCAAGCCGAACAATGGGAAGCAGGGGAGGAACTGAGTCGAACGGTTGAAGAATCACCATCTTAACTACGCAACAGTTAGGGTGGGCGAGAGCTAATTATAGTAAAAGAAGCCACACTAGGAGAGAATATTCAATATAAGTTAATTAGAGTAAATAAATATATATCCTAGGGAAATATTCAATATAAGATATTTATAATTAAGGATATATGCTAGGATAATATACAGGGGGATATTTATATTAAATATAGGGATATTTATATTAAATGCAGATATATTCTAGGGAAATATTTAGTAAGAGATGGGCGGGAAATAATTAGTATAAATAAAGCTAGAGTCTAGGGTTAAGGGGATGCTTTTGATTATTGAGTTTTGTAAAGGAGGTTATGCTCTAGAATAGTTGATGGAGGTTATGCTCCCAATTATTAGAAATAATTGACGGAGGTTATGCTCCCAATTATTGTTTGTTTTCTATTTGATTAAGTTATTCTTATCAATAAAAAATGTTTATTCATTCATCTTCTATTATTCTTTGTCTGTGAGAGATTGTTCTAGTTACGTTCCATACTCGGATACGTAACAGTTATCCACCTTGACTTTAAGATCATCCAAAATGATTTTCATCTAGAGTCCTTCACACATTCCTTGAGGAAGAACTAAAAATTCAACTTCTACAGTAGAACGAGATACTCTATCTTGCTTTTTGCTCCTCCATGTTACCAGACTTTCTCCAGGAAACACATAGTACCCAGAAGTAGATTTTCTATCAGTAATAGAACTTGCATAATCAGCATCAATATACATTTTCATAGTCAATGTGTCTTCCCTTTTGAATAATAGTCCCTTTCCTGGACTTGACTTCAAGTATTGGAGAATTTTGTCAATTGCTTGCATGTGTTTCTCTCTTGGATCATGTATAAATTGGCTTAGTACACTAACTGCATAAGCAATGTCTAGTCTTGTGTGTGATAGATAAATCAATTTTCCTACCAATCTCTAACATTGGGCCTTTTGATGACAAATTTATGAACACCGAAAAACGGCGCCACAAACTTGTTTAACCCTCGGCAAGTGTGACTGAATCGTATCAAGTAATAAACTCGATAAGACCAAGTATCGTTCTCCCAAACGACTCACGGCCTAGTTAGTTATATGATTTGTTGATTATTTAAGACTTGTGAACAATTGATTGTAAGTTTTAAATGCAAAAGACAATAATTAAACATGTATGCATGAATTTGATCAATGGAAAAGAGGAAATCAAACACTTTAATGTATTAGATGGATGAGTATGTTGTTGGGGTAATCAATTTCATCTTATCCACTCTCATATACTTTAGGAATTCATCATTCTTTTCATCAATGTTAATGACACTCTCTAAATCACATTGCAAGAAGGCCTATCCTTAATTACGAGTTCATACAATTCCTAGCATCCCTAATAATTAATTCTAAAGTGCAGAAGCTTAACGGCAACCAACCCTCATATTCCTATGTCTGGGCAATATGCTATTGGGAGAAATTCCCCGGATCTACATTTCCCCGTACGTTCCTATATCGACAAAATCAATAATCATGGCATTGAATGAGTTAAACAATGCAAGCTTTAAGCAAGGAGGAAAAATCCTAACTAATGATGAAAGAAAGCATGTATCTTAAAATAAGATGTTAAAACACAAATTCCCCAACAACAATACAAGGTTTAGTTCACCATATTCATGGTGAAACTAGATGAACAATAATGAAAGAATGAAAAATAGAACCCTAGAAAGATGAGAAGGTAGCCTTAGCATCCAAGATCTTCCTCCAATGGGTGGAAAGGTGTGTGTTTACTTCATCTCCAACCGAAGATACAAACCCTAGGAAGTCCTAAAGCTTATATACTATTCGTAATATTACAGAAAAGTGGGCCTAAGCCCAAAATACCACCGCTCAGTGGTAAACTGCCGCTCAGCGGTACTAGCGCAAAGTCAATTTTCCCCTCAGCTGCATTTTCACCCCTCAGCGGAGCCAACGGGTGTTCCTGAGTGCCGCTCAGCGGTAAACTGCCGTTGAGTGGTACTTACGACTTCGCCTTTTGCACTTTTTGAGTTCTTTTCTGATTCCATCTCTATCCTTCTCCACTTCTTTCACCAAATTCACCTTAAAACCTGCATAAAACACTGAAATCAAGCATAAACCTGTCCAGCTCTCTTATTTCCAAAAATATGAACAAAAGCATGATTCCAAGCTAGTTTCTAAGTGTTAAAGATTGCTTTTAGTATCAATTTTAAGCATGAAAATAACAGTTTCTCAATTGTTATCACAACCCCAAACTTAGAACTTTGCTTGTCCTCAAGCAAACAAGATGTAACTCAATCTTCTACCAATCAATACAATGGTTTACTCCATTCAAAAATCCTCTTTTCAAGATAAGTAAAAACTTCAATTAAGCTCATGACAAAGACTTCAATCAAGACATACACATGCTTTAGTGTTCACAAAGTCACTTAATATCCAACAAATGCTATTTTTCATGAATGATCAATCAACTAAGCATGGATGTTCATGTGCTCATGGAATATTTCCTCACTAAGTAAAGTGTTTCACTCAAATACAAGTGTATAAGAGGTAATCACTCATTCGCTCTACTATCACAATGTCACATGAATTGACTTTGCCTTTCATTTAACCACAATCAAATAAATTCACAAGCATGCATCCTCACAAGGACTTTTCAATGGCTTATAATGTGGCTGGGCTAACAAGAAAATTGGTTTTTCTAGATCACAAAACCCTTGAGTTAAGAGAATCATATAAACAAAATCATTCTTACTTTTCCCCAACTTTCTTTTGCATTGAGCTTTGCTTTTTCTTTTCTTTTCTTTCTCTTTTTCTTTTCACATACTTAATTCTTAGCTCTTAGCTTAATGCTTTCAATTTCCCTTTCTATTTTCCAACAACCCCAAACTTGAACATTTGTCAATACCACAAAATATTTTCTACTTAACTCAAGGTAAAGCTTTTCAACAAGGGTTTTCAAATCATGTTCCAGGCTAGGGGTTCAAAGGATAGAACACATAGTGTTCTCTTTTAGTGGCTCATTTCATGAAATTGGCTAATACAAGGGTTACCAACAAATGACCTTGATCATATGATGCAAACAAGCTAGTAATTCAATCATAGAAAACCTGGACAAAGTCATTCATGCTTTCAAAGTAATAGCACTCAATCACAAAAACTCTAGAGCTCAAAACCTCACATATAAGCTCATTCACATTTGACATACACATCCTGCTTAATATCACAATCACAACATCATGCATTTGTTCACAAAGCTTGTGAACCACCTGTATAAGCATGTAATGTGCACATCTCAACATCAATCCATATCAAAGCATCATCAAGCATTACTTATCAAACAATCACAATCATAAGCAAACCATCATAACAGACAAAGTTTCCAATTGAGTACATCAAACCGTATTCTAAAAACACAAGTAAATAAGTTCAGAACATAAAACAAAAACATAAGTCCTGCTTTAGTTATGATAGCATTCATCAGTAAATGCTATCTCAACTCCTCATCAATCTGAGCTGTCATCTGTATCCTCCTCTTCTTCCTCATCTTCAGCATCCTCAAATGCATCATCCTCATCATCATCAACATCATCTTCATCCATCTCCATAGCTGAAGCTTCAGCTGCTTCAGCTCTGTCTCCTTGTACCTGTTCTTCTGGCCAGGCTACCACATTAGGAAACTCCTCCATAGTCCACCTGTGTGCTGGAGGTGTATCATACATTCCAACAATCATCTCAGTAGTGGCCACCTGCCCTTTGTGGATAGACTGTAACTATGCACCTATAAGAGACATGTACATGTCCCTCATCTGGAAAGGTTCTGCTTCATGGTCTCAGCAGATGCTTGACTCTGTGTTTGCCCTCTTTCTCTGCGAGTACGACGTGGTGGAACTGGCTGAGCTGCCTCCTCACCTCCACAGTATTGTCTGTAATAGGCCTCATCAATTGCTTTCCTTGGCCTTTCAAATGGTGGAGCAGAAGTATCCACCCCAGCTATCTTGCAGAGGTGTGTAATCAAAGAAGGATGTCCTAAGGGTGCTTTGTTGTTTGTTGTGTTGGCACACACCCTTATCTCATCAACTATTACCTGTCCAATATTGACATTCAAGTTCCTGATTGCACAGTAAAGGAGGAGTGCCCTGCTAAGAGTGATGTCTGACACATGAGAACATGGCTGAATGTTGGCATGAGAAAATGACATCCAATACTTTGCAAGAGGAGTCAAATGAGCCCTCCTAATGTTTACCACAGAGCCAGTTCTATTCCTCTGAAAATGTCCTCTAGGTACACATAAAACTCTCTCCACATCATCAAAATCAGTGCCTTCTTCCATACATAGAGCAAACTGACACTACTCACCAGCCCACACAGTACCCAAGAAGTTGTTAATGGAATCAGGATCATACCTAATAGCATGGCCTCTGACATAGCCTAGGTAATTCTCAGCTGGATAATCACCAATCTTCCTTGCATTGGCGTAGAATTCTTTCACCACAGCTATATTGGCAGGTGTAGGGTATGTGGCTAGCTTCCCCCAATCATTTCCCAACAATTGCTCTCCAAATTGAGGAGCAAAGTTAGGTATCATTCCAACCTTCCTTTCCATAAGGAGTATCCTATCTTGGACCACCTTAAAGTGCTTCTCATGTTTGCGAGATAGGAACCTACTAGAATGGGGTTGTTCTGGTTCCTTTTCTTTTCTTTTGGAAGCCATGGTCTTCATTCTTTTGCTTGAAGAGGATGTCATTCCTACATCAAACACAAATTACAAAACCACAAAACCTGTTGTTAATCATTAGTAAACCATAAACAACACCTTATTTCGAAGCTAAACCACCACTGAGGGTCAAAATCACCCTCAACACCACCAGTGCAGTAATCCAGTACACAACTCAGCAAAAATAACATATCTGTCAGAGTGCCGCTCAGCGACAATTTACCCCTGAGCGGTGACTCTGCAGATTTTTGAAAAAACACTTTTAACCTGTCCTACCTCCACCCACATGCAATTTTCAGTCTTCTAGATCAAAATCATTCAGTTCAATCGGTTCAAACATCAATTAAATCATTAAATCATGCATAGAAATCAAAACCCCTAAAAATTCATGCTTCAACAATCAAATTCAAACTCAAGAACCCTAGAATGAAAAATGCTTGACTTACTTGGGTGGAGATGCTAGATGAATGGAGAATGCTTTCAAGATATGAAGAATAATGATGCTCTCTTCCAACCCCAAACTTAGATGGAAAACTAGTGAGAAAGTGAGTGGAAGGGAGATTTTCTCAAGAGGGATGAGGGAAAAGTTGTAGAGAACCTTTGAAAAGTATGTAGGAGTGTGTGTGCAGAGAAGAATCTGAAAAGAGAAACCAAGGCGCAGCTTAGGGTATAAAAATACCCTAATGGGCTCGGGTTCCGCTAAGGGGCAACCTAAGCCCAGTCTGCGACACTACCGCTCAGCGGTAGTTTGTCGCTCAGCGGCACTTTCGAGAAGTGCTCTCCTTCTCCTTAGCTTAACCTAAATGCGTCCTAAATATACCCCTCACTGGCTCCCTGCAATAAAATTCTCAGATTACTTATGCACAACCCTATTATGCAACAAACAAAAATATAATCAATCAACTGGGTTGCCTCCTAGGTAGCGCTTGTTTAACGTCACGAGCCTAACCCAAAATCCACGAACACCCATCAGTAGGTGTAAATCTTTCTTACCTTCACCCATCATTAGGTGTAACAAACCTAATATCTTTCAGTAGATACTTAACCACCTAGCATCCTTCAGTAGATGCTATACCCAAAAATTTTACAGAAATAATGTCCAACTGATTAAAAATTACAAAACCAAAATAAAATCAAAAGAATAATTGTCCTTAAATCACTGGAATGCCTCCCAGCAAGCGCTCTTTTAACGTCATTAGCTTGACCCAATAAAGTTCAAGTTCCTTCTTCATGGTTGATGTTCATATCACACCAACTCCTCAACTGCTTCCGGTACACTTTTTTGACCCTTCTAGAATGTGGACACTCTATCTCTATCATCTCATTCTCTTTGTAGCCTTTCACAACCCACAACTTGTTTTTGAATCTCACAGGTTTACCAAGTTGGAGTCATTCTTTCATCCAGTCATCATGGACTTTTTTCTCTCTTCCAATCCTTTCTTCTTCCTGTACCTGAAACAACAAACAATGTTTACCTTTAACCTTGGGCTTTTCATCTTCAAGGGTAGTCATGAGTACATCTTGATATGCAGCTTTATGACTAGCTTCTTCCTCCTGCATCTGCCTCTCTTCTTTGAAGACATCTACAACAACTCTTTCTTCTCGGTCTTGGAGCACCACTATACCTTCATTCACATCAATGATGGCTTTGGCCGTTTTCATAAACGGTCTTCCGAGAATAATGGGTATCTTTTCAGTCTCCATCTCCATCACCACAAAGTCTACCAAGAACTGTAGTTTGCCTACACAAACTATAATATCCTCTACTATTCCATAGGGTTTCTTCGAGGATCCATCTGTCATTACTAAGTTAACCATTATAGGCTTCACATCAACATCACCAATCTGCTCAAGTAAAGAATAAGGTATCAAGTTAACACTTGATCCTAAATCAAGTAAAGCTTTTTTTTATCCTTTTCTTCCCTATTGTGCATGGAATGGAAAAACCTCCTGGATCTTTTGCTTTTGGAGGGAATGGCTCCTTTTTAACAGCTTTATACTTCTTTGTATCATCATCTCTACGTCTTTTCTTTGTAGAGACTTCTTCCTCAGGTTTAGTATAAACTGCAATATGCCGTAATATCTCCTTCCAAGGTACATCATTGTCCACCATCTTGAATAATTCTGTAAAATCAAATTGTTTCTCTTGATTTATTGGAAAAGGAAAAATATCTTTACTCTTTATCTCTCTTCTCTCTCCTTTCTCTTTTTTATCTTCTTTTTCTTTTTCTCTCTTTTCTCTCTCTTCTTTTTCTTCCTCTCCTTTTTCTTTCTCTCTGTCTAACTCAACTGTTTCATAATTTGTACTCTCCAACACTTTACATTCTTCCCTGGGGTTAACCTCAGTATTAGCCCCAAAATTTTTGTCAAGCCTTTCTTCCAACTGCTTGGTAATCTGACCCATTTTAATCTCCAAGTTCTTAATAACAGCTTCAGTGCTCTTTTGAGTAGATTCAGTTGCCTGTATGAATTGCTGAAGAGTTTCTTCCATCCTTATTGATCTTTCATTAAGTGTAGACATTTGTTGCCATAAGGTTGGTTGTTGCTGTTGCTTATGAAATTGCCCTGATTGTCCAGCTTGCCCACTTTGTCCTTGACCAATACTTGGGTGTGGTTTCCACCCTTGATTGAAGTTCCCCTGTCGGTATGGAAATTGATTGGCCATGAAGTTAACATCCTCTAAAGCTTCCATTGGAAAGGCGCATTAACCATTGATATGGTCACCACCACATAATTCACACATCTGTGGTTGAACCTGTGCAACAGTCTTTAACTCTTTTGGCAGTTGTGCAAGTATCTTTGTGAGATTCTCCAATTGTTGAGTTAGTATCTTGTTCTGAGCTAGAAAGGCATCATTGGATTGCAACTGTAGAACTCCTTTTTGTTGAATAAAAGCTCCTCTTTCACTATTCAGCTCATTATCATTAGTAGCCATGTTTTTAATTATTTTCGTGGCTTCCTCTGGAGTCTTCCATTTGATATTGCCTCCAGCTGAGGCGTCAAGCATCATCTTGGTTTGTGAACCAAGACCTCCAAGGAAGATTAGGACTACTTCTACTTCGTCAAATCCATGCGTGGGCGTCTTTCTTAATAGGCTTTTGTACCTGTCCCATGCATGACCTAGTGATTCCTCCATGCCTTGCCTGAAAGATGAGATCTCTTGCTTTCCTTTGTTTACCTTGGATTGTGGGAAGTATTTTTTCAAGAACTTTTTCACCACATCTTCCCACTCTGTAAAGCTCCCTTCTGGAAAAGAGTTCAACCAAAACTTAGCGTTGCCTCCTAATGAGAATGGAAACAGGCTAAGTTTGATTGCTTCGTCAAGCACCCCATTTATCTTCACTGTATTGCAAATTTCATTAAAATTTGTGAGGTGCTCATATAGGCTTTCATGCGACAACCCATTAAATTGGTTACTCTTCACCAGTTGGATTAATGCTGGTTTCACCTCCATATTAGCTGCATTGACCCTTGGTCTTGCTATGCTATTGAAATGCTGAGGTCTAACCACATTAGTGTAATCTGCAAGAGTTCTTCTAGCATTATTATTCTCCATCTCCTTAGTGCTATGGTCAGAACTTTGTGGTGATGGTTGTAACAGAGTTTCCGGAGAAGGAAAAAGTTCTCTAGATGTACGGATTCTTCTCCTCCGTCTACTCTCGTCTAAACCTTCAAGAAGAGGTTCCGAGGTTTTCTTGCTTCTAGTTCGAATTGCTTCCTGCATACACAAGAAAACAAGTCCCTAGAAAGATTTGTTAGCACAAAAAGATATAGAAGAAGATAAAAAAATAAGAGATAAGAAGATAAAAAAAAATAAAAATAAAAACAAAAAACAGAAAAAATAAAATAAAATAAAAAACCGAAAAATAAAAACAGAAAATAAAATAAAATAAAATAAAATAATAACCGAAAAAATAAAAACAGAAAACAGAAAAATAAAAACAGAATACAAAATTCGAAATTTAAAATTCAAAATTCAAAAACAAGTCAAAGATAATCAATAATCACACAAATAAACTAGTTAAACCACGAGTCCCCGGCAACGGCGCCAAAAACTTGATGACAAATTTATGAACACCGAAAAACGGCGCCACAAACTTGTTTAACCCTCGGCAAGTGTGACTGAATCGTATCAAATAATAAACTCGATAAGACCAAGTATCGTTCTCCCAAAGGACTCACGACCTAGTTAGTTATATGATTTGTTGATTATTTAAGACTTGTGAACAATTGATTGTATGTTTTAAATGCAAAAGACAATAATTAAACATGTATGCATGAATTTGATCAATGGAAAAGAGGAAATCAAACACTTTAATGTATTAGATGGATGAGTATGTTGTTGGGGTAATCAATTTCATCTTATCCACTCTCGTATACTTTAGGAATTCATCATTCTTTTCATCAATGTTAATGTCACTCTCTAAATCACCTTGCAAGAAGGCCTATCCTTAATTACGAGTTCATACAATTCCTAGCATCCCTAATAATTAATTCTAAAGTGCAGAAGCTTAACGGCAACCAACCCTCATATTCCTATGTCTAGGCAATATGCTATTGGGAGAAATTCCCCGGATCTAGATTTCCCCGTACGTTCCCATATCGACAAAATCAATAATCATGGCATTGAATGAGTTAAACAATGCAAGCTTTAAGCAAGGAGGAAAAACCCTAACTAATGATGAAAGAAAGCATGTATCTTAAAATAAGATGTTAAGACACAAATTCCATATATGAGAGTTTCACAAGACTACATTGATTCCCCAACAACAATACAAGGTTTAGTTCACCATATTCATGGTGAAACTAGATGAACAATAATGAAAGAATGAAAAATAGAACCCTAGAAAGATGAGAAGCTAGCCTTAGCATCCAAGATCTTCCTCCAAGGGATGGAAAGGTGTGTGTTTACTTCGTCTCCAGCCAAAGATACAAACCCTAGGAAGTCCTAAAGCTTATATACTATTCGTAATATTACAGAAAAGTGGGCCTAAGCCCAAAAGACCACCGCTCAACGGTAAACTGCCGCTCAGTGGTACTAGCGCAAAGTCAATTTTCCCCTCAGCTGCATTTTCACCCATCAGCGGAGCCAACGGGTGTTCTTGAGTGTCGCTCAGTGGTAAACTACCGCTGAGCGGTACTTGCGGCTTCTCCTTTTGCACTTTTTGAGTTCTTTTCTGATTCCATCTCTATCCTTCTCCACTTCTTTCACCAAATTCACCTTAAAACCTGCATAAAACACTGAAATCAAGCATAAACCTGTCCAGCTCTCTTATTTCCAAAAATATGAACAAAAGCATGATTCCAAGCTAGTTTCTAAGTGTTAAAGGTTGCTTTTAGTATCAATTTTAAGCATGAAAATAACAGTTTCTCAACTGTTATCACCTTTTCTACAGGAGCACTTTCCTCACTTCCAATTCTGTGATTATGTTCTGTAAGAACTGTTGAGATTCTACATCCCAAGTTTTCTGTTTTTTTTAGGAGATCAAGTACATATTACCTTTGGGAGATGAAAATCCCATTCTTGGAGTAAACAACCTTTATTCCAAGAAAATATTTGAGTTTTCCTAGGTCTTTCATTTCAAATTGAGCTACCAATTTGTCTTTTAATGCCAATTTTTTTGTTTCATCATCTCCTGCAATAATATCACCCACACAGACAAACAATAGAGTGAGTTTACCTGTAGAAGAGCTTTATGAATAGAGTATGATCTCCTTGGCTTTGTCTATATCCCAAGGAAACCATTGCTTTTGTAAATCTTTCAAACCATGCTATAGGAGATTGCTTAAGACCATACAATGCTTTCTTTAGGAGGCAAACCTTGTTTATTTCATTTTTCACTTCAAAACCTGGGGGAATCTCCATGTACACTTCCTCTTCTAGATTTCCATGAAGAAAGATATTCTTCACATCTAGCTGGTGTAAGTCCCATCAAAGCGAAAACAACTCAAACTGTATTCATCTTTGCCACTAGGGAAAATGTCTCCTCGTAGTCAATCCCATAGGTTTTGGTATATCTTTTTCCCACCAATCTAGCTTTATATCTTTCTATTGTCCCATATGCCTTATGTTTCACTGTGAATATCCATCTACACCATGGTTATCAAACTCTCGAGTTAACTCGTAAACTCGTACGAGTTTACGTTTCCAGACATGGCTTCCGAGTTAACTCAGAAGTAAACTCGTTTTCTGCGTAAACTCAGTAAAATCGACATTGAAATCAGTAAGATCGTGAGTTTGAAGCGATTCTGCGAGCTTGAAAGTTATATATTTAATGAAATGCATCAAAATTAATGACAATAATTCAAGTATTTATGTTTTACAATATTTATTTTTATGAACAATATAACTATAAATTTTATTTATTTAAAGTTATATAATTTTGTAGACTTATTTGAATTAAGATATTATTTATATAATTTTTTTTATCTGAAGTAAACTCTTATGAGTTTACAAGTTGAGTTTACGAGTCGAGTTTACTTGACTCTCATGAGTTTACATAAACTCTCGAATTTGATAACCTTGATCTACATCCTACTACCTTCTTGTCTCTTGGCTTATCAACAATCTCCCAAGTTGAATTTCTTTCTAATGCATTCATCTCTTCTTTCATGGCTTGATTCCAATGTTCTAGTTTCATGGCCTCCTGGATTAAGGTAGGAATTTCTGTGGTATCAATGGCAACAATTTAGCTTCTGTGTTTATCAGAGAGATTGTTAGTGCAAACCTACTGAGAAATAGAATATTTAGCACATGATCTTCTTTCTTTTCTCAATGCAATGGGTAAATCCTCAGTAATACTTACCTCCTCACTGATATCTTCAGGGATCCTTACTTCCAGATTAGACAATTTTTCTTTCTCTAGAGTCGAAGTGGGTTGTTTTCTTCTTCATATTTTTTGCCAAAAAAATTGTCTTCTTCCTCTTCTTTCTCACCGTGGACTATGGTAGCTTCATTGCTCAGATCTTAGGCATCCTGCAAAGACAAACATGGTAATGACAAGGAGAGTTCATCCACTTCAAGTGCTTTCTCCCCTTGAAGTGATGGGCTAACATAAAAGAATTGTGTTTCATGAAAGGGGACCTCCATGGTGATAAACGTGACGACTTTGAGGATGATAACATTTGTACCCTTTTTATTAGAAGGATACCCAATAAAGACACATTTAAGAGCTCTAGGATCTAATTTACTACGATTAGGATTATGAGAGTGAACAAAAGCAACATATCCAAAGACTCGACTAGGTAGACTCGTTATTAGGGGAGAAGAAGGAAGAAAAGAAAATAGAGACTCTATAGGACTAAGGCCATTTAAGATAGAAGTGAATAATCTGATGATGAGATATGTGACAGTTAACACAACTTCTCCCAGTAATGTTTTGGAACAGACATTTGAAAAAGAAGAGCTCTAATTACTTCAAGAAGATGATGATTCTTTGTTTCTGCAACCCCATTTTATTGAGGGGTGTAAAACCTCAAAAAATGGTATTTTAGAAGTGATGATAGTTTATAAATAGTGAGACTCGGTTAATTTAATATTAAATAGTTTAGTTTAAAATGGTTTTATTATAAATGAGTTTCACTATTTTAAAACGTACCATCTCTCTAGAAACCACTTTTCTAGAGTTTTCTACCTTCTCTCTAAGTGTTCTTGCTCCTATGTAATCTGTTTGACGATTAGGAGTTGTCTAGACGATCATGACGTCAATGTCTACAAATCTAGCGGATCAATTTCAAGAATAGAGCAAGTAAGTTTTTACTCCTTTTTCCTCTCCGGTTTCTAATATGTTTTTAGAAGTATTGTTGCATGTGTAATCATGCTTCTCCTAAGCATTCTTGGTTCATCTAGAGTTCTAAAGACTCTGTTCGTTTCCAATTTGGTGTCTCGTAGGTTCGTCTAGAGATTCCTTGTGTTTCAAGCAATCGACGGAACGTTTCTGAGTTGGACAGTTTATTGCAAGGTAAAGGAAGCTAATTTGCTTTTCATAAGTGTAGTAAGATGGGTTAAATCGGTTAGTTTTTGTGTATTGTTTATATAAAAATTGGTGGTGTTAAATTGGGGAAAAGTGTTGAGGGATTGTAAATTTAGGATGTGTTTTGAGAATTTTGATTGTATGATTGTTGTTGTGAGTTATTGCAAGAGGAATTTAATATGTTGTTGAGATAAAGTTGTATTAATAATGATGGTTGTGAATATATGAAATTATAGTTCAGATTGTAGCTTGAATTGATGTTGTAAGTATGTCAATGTTGGGATAATGAGAACAATGTGAAATCTGTAATCTGGTATTAGTCTTGGAGTGTTTTGTGATTTGTTAGTATCATTAGATGGTCAAATAAAGAAGGTTAAGGAAGGGAGATAAAATGAGTTCAAATCCTACTTGTTTTGGAGTGAAAATTAGGGGTTTTGGTAAGTGAGTTTTTGAGTAAGCAGTTGGTTAGGTAAAAGAGAAGTTTGGGGACTGTTTTGAACAATAGTATGTCCAGATCTTTTACCGTATGAACAATAGTTTCCATGAGTACCTTTTTCAAACAAATTTCCCCCAACTTTTGTTTCCTTACGGACTCTCTTTCCAGTTGTCATGGAAGAGCCTATGTTGGAGGTCTCCCTATCAAGTATGACAATTCTCCGAGTTTCTTCTTCTTTTACTATAAAAAAAACTTTTGATAGGGATCGTAATTTTTCTCTTCCTAAGATTTGTATCCGGTTTGGGTTGTACATGATTCAGGCCATGGAGAAATTAAAAGATTCTTCCTTCTCCACAACTTTAGCAAGTGTGGCAGCATCTGTTTTACACATCTTTATTGTTTGGTTATGATCTAATTCAATTCAAAGTCCATTCAAGATTCTATGATATTCTAATACAGAAAGGGAGCCTTGTTTTTTTATTAAATATCCTGCTTTTAATGTCATAGCATGTTAGGTTCCTAGGTTTGAAACCTAACTAAGAACACTAACAATAGGTAGAAATAGTAATGAAAGAATGGGTTTTTCTATTATTCACAGTAAAAGAACTCTCTTTACAAAGAATGGTTGGGAGCATGACCTCCCTAGTTAGGAGCATAACCTCCCTCTATAGGCTAAAATCCTATCTTTACAACAAAAATACACTCGATGCCCTCTACAGAGTTACAAGAGCTCTATTTATAGCAGCTCTGACCTGCTCCCCCTTTACAACCAACACCCTCACACCCTTAACCGCTCAGTCCTCAACCCAATCTATCCTAACATCCTAGATCCTATCATAACATGCAACAAAATTCTTTTTTAGTGAAAAAGTACTGTATAAATCATCCCATATTTCTTTGGCAGAAGAATAAAACATATAATTTCTACTTATCTCAGGAAACATGGACTGTCACATCCAAGTCATAATTAGTGAATCTTCATTGTCCCAAATTGGAAAATGAGTGTTGTCTGGTCCTGGTCCACCTCCATCTATGTGATCTAGTCTTGAACATCCCTTGAGAATCCTTCGAATATACTGACTCCATTGTAAAAAATTCCTAACATCCAACCTATAGGCACCCATCATATTTGGTAGATCATTAGGACTCAAAAGAATAATTTTTACTTCAGACATCACGTAGAACACAATTAGGTGTCTTTGATGACCTTATCCGAGGCGATGACGTCGTGTGGGTAGCACCGGGAAAAGGAGCAGAACTTAAAACTCATATCTACTCAAATTTTGGCCAAACGGGACATCATCGACCCGTGGAACGTACTCAAGAGGCTCCGATGACCCTGTCTGTGACATTTGCGGCGAGTGGGTCTCGTCAGAACTAGGCGCGTGGCGGCTTCTTTCCCGAAGCTGCTTCTAGTGTTGTGTTCGCCGGAGTTGAGTGCACCTTTCTACCGCATCAACGACCCCAATTGGCTATAATGACAGTTGCGATGGTCAGATAGCGACGTCAGTAGCTACTGTTGCAGCGGAAACGAAACTCCTAAAATTGGGAGCTCTAATACCAAGTTTAAAATAAGAATGATTTTATTATTTTCATTCATATGAATTACATTCTCCTTTTCTCTATTTGTAACAATCTAATCTTCTAAAATAGGGAAATAGGGAAACAATATACTAAAAAATAATCTAGAAGATCATACATCTATTTTCTCTAATTATGAAGACTCTATAAATGTTTTCTCTAATTAAGAAGATTCAATAGATATTTCCTCCAATTACAACATATTGCATAGGCCATCTACACTCCAATCATCAAATGCAATTCATTGAATCCAAGGCACAAACATTGCATATTCATGTTCAACTCAGTCATTGGTAAGGAAAATCCTAGAAGAAAGTTTACAAAAATTGAAGTAAGAAACCGCTAGACACAGAAAATATATTAGATGGGAGCTTGGGGCATGTTGGGTACAGCATTTACAAAATCAAGCTACTGGGAAAACTGAGCCAAAAAAGGCAGAAGAGGGTAAGATTGAGCCAGTTGTTAAAGGTATTGGGAGCCAAGGTGGATTACTAAAGGAATTAAAGAAAAAAATTGATAACAAAAACTCCAAAGTTGAAGTAGGAAAGGATACACTAGTAAAAAAAGATGATTTAAAATCGCTATATAGGCTTCGGTTTAAGTAAACCCGAAGCATATAAAAGCGCGGTGGCAGAATCGTAAATAAAGCTAACATATATGTCTCGGTTAAGCTAAGACCCGCGATAGAATAATGATATTGCACCGGTTAATCTGAGACCCGAGGCCTATATCACTGCTACGTCAAACTTAAAGGCCTCGGTTCGTTAGGAACTGAAATCGTAAATGGTTTCCAGCGCCTTATACCTCGGGTTGGCCATTTAACCGGTGCCAAAGCAATAGCTTATTTTCCTCGGGTTGGCCATTTAACCGGTGCCAAAGCAATTGCTTATTTTCCCTGCCACTCTACACTTAGCGTCTTTGCATCAAATCAACACTTCCACGGCTTCTCTTTCCTCAGCTTCTCCTTCCTCCTGCTCTCCATTCTTCCTCTGCATCGCGGGTTCCACCACCTCTTCCACGGCTGCCTCTGCGTCGCGGCTCCAGATTGCGACCTCGGAGTCACGGGTTCCTCCAGATCGCGACCAATGCCTCTGCCTCTGCCGGAAATAGGTTCCTCCACCGCGCCACCGTCACTGCTGCGTCTGCCTCCGACAGTGCTCCAGATCGCGACCTCTGCGTCGCGGGTTCCTCCAGATCGCGACCTCTGCCTCTGCCTCTGCCGGAAATAGGTTCCTCCACCGCGCCATCGTCACTGCTGCCTCTGCCTCTGCATCCGACAGTGCTCCAGATCGCGAAGCCCAAATCGCGAAGCCCAAATTGCGAAGCCCTAAATCAACGTTCAACCTCGCGCGAGTTCGTCTCCTCCGCCTCGGCCACCATCGGCGTTTCTCCCCCAACGGCGAGTGGGTCGCCTCCGGCCCGGCACCATCGCGCGTTTCTCCCTCAACGGCGACTGGGTCGCCTCCGCCTCCGGTACCGTCACGATCTGGGGCACGCGATCTTCAGTCCCGACGGCCACCGCGAAACTTCTGATTTGTTGATGATGTCTTTTGTTGATGTTGTATACTGTGCTATGAAGCTTCTGCGTTGTGCATTTCTGATATGTTGTTGTTTTTGCTGTGAACCCCCAAATGGCTGGACGGCTGAGGACGGCTGAGGATGGCTGAAAAAAAAAAATAAAAAAAATAATACGTTACTGCCTCAATTACCTGGAAACCAAGGCATAATCCTATTTTTTTTGACTCGACCAGCAACCGAGGCATAAAACCTACTATTTTTTATCTCGTTCGTATACGCCTCGGTTGTAGAACCGGGGCCTATAAGGAAAAGTAACCGGTGCCATTTCCTCTTATTGTACTAGTGATATTTTCCCATCTAATAATGGCAATGTCATAAACAAGCAAGAAACCACGAAACAGGAATTAGAGAGACAAGAGGAAAAAAGGAAACTATATGGAGAAAGCTACTTTCTGTTGCTGCATTTACACGTCTTAAAGAATCTAACACTGATCTTCATCTGAAGGTTCATCTGTGCTTTTTGACTTAAATGATGCTTTATTTTTCTGACGCTGTAACTGGAATGTTATTCTCAATAGGAATATGTCAATTTTATGATTTCTAGCCAGCAATGTGCTTATTAATCTATGTACTCATATTTATTAAATATATTTTGATTTGATATCTTCTCCATCTTCCCAGTCACCTGATGAATTGATGGACATGGCACATAAATATTATGTTGATACTGCACTTCCAAGCTGGTGAGTTTCCTAACATTGAACTTATTTGTATTTATACTGAGTTATTTTGGAATGTGTTTATTTCAGTGATTGTTACTTCAAATTCATAGGTGGCAGATTTTGCGTCCCTTGAACTCTCACCCGTTGATGGAAGGACGTTGACTGATTTCATGCTACAAATGCACCTGCACATTGATTTCCAATAAGAAAACCAAGTTATTGATTCCTTACCCATTCCCTAGGATACTAAAGAACTTTTTATTTTTTAATTATATATTTTTTTCTGCAGCATTAGGTTCATAAATTAAGTAGGGGTTTTCACAGGTGTGTTTGGACCAAATTTAGTTGAAAGTAAAATCTTAACCAATTAATTTTAATTGGTTTGAATTGTTTTAAATTTTTCGAAAAAAACAAATTCAAAATCAAAATCTAACCAGCCCATTCTTGATAGTCTTGATTTGGTTCAGACCAATTGGATCCAATTATATGTTAGTATACAAAATTTTGTTTTAGCCAAGAAGTCACCAATAATTCTATGATTAACCTTGAATAGTTTTGTAAGCAAAGTGTTATAGGTCACTATATCCGGGTAACAACCCCTTGACATCATTATTTCCAAATACTCAATTGCTCTATCCATCTTTTTCTCTTGACAAAACCCATGAAGCAATGGATTGTAACTCAAGGATAACACTCCCTCTGCAGCTGCCTGTTGAGAACCTCCATTGCCTCCTTCAGTTTCCCACTGCTACACAAACTACGTAAAATGGTGTTATATGTAACAACATCAGGAGCAACGCTCATTCTTTCCAAAACCGGCAGGACTTTATCTATATCTCCTGATTTGCAAATTTTTTTAGTGTTTATTCGTTTTCTTAATTATTCTCCATTACTTCTCTTTGGCTCTACAGGAAAGACTTATTATGAATTTTTGTTAGGTCATGGAGGCAATGACAGTTTGATACTTGATCAGTTAAGGATTTTGAGATTATAGTGGAGTATCCATTTATAGAGGAAATTGCAGCCTGTATTTACTTTCACAAGCAAAATGCCAGCGCGACGATTTTAGAAACTTGT